>NC_060278.1:11605477-11910012 GCF_021613505.1 Equus quagga
GCAGGACGAGAAGGCGGGCATCTTGGCGGCGGGCGCGGCGGCGGCTTCCCGCGGCTCGGCGGCCGCGGCGGGCTGGCACTCACCGGACTCGGGCTCGGGCGCGCCGCTGGCGGGGCCCGGCGGCTGCAGCGAGACCTTGAAGGGGGCGGCGGCGGCGGCGGGCGGCGCGGGGGCGGCGGCCGTGGGCCCCGGGGCCCCGGCGGGGTAGTGGGTGCAGACGCTGCTGTAGAGCTGCATGGCCCTGCCCGCCGCTCGGCCCCTTATAGGCGCGGCGAGCCCGGCGGCGGGGACACACCCTCCGGGCCCGGGGGAGGGGGCCAGCCGAGCGCGGTGACCCCGGGGCCCGAGAATAGAAATGAGCGGAGGGCCGCCGGCGCGTCAGGAGCCGCAAATAGCGCCCGGGTCCCCGCCAAATTCCTGCTGCGCCACAGCGCGCGGGGGCGGGGAGGGCCACGCGCTCGGCCCGCAGAGCCGGGGCGCCGCGCCCGCTGCCGCTGCTCCGGCCCGCGCCGGCCGCTGGGGACTCGCGGAGGAAGCCGGCCGCCCTCCTGGAGCGCGTCCCGCCGGCGAGGAGCGGAGCGGGGCGCGCGGACGGGCCGGGAGGCGGGGCCGCGGTTGTTTACCTCAGGCCGCGCGGCCGCGTCACGTGGGCCCGCTGGAATGTGCGGCTCGTCGCGGCGCCCCATTCAACTACGCGCCTCGCCCCGCCCCCAGGCCCAAGCCCCGCCCCGGCGGGCGGACGTCATGGGCGGGGCCCGCGGCGCCGGCGGCGGGCGGGGCCCCGGCCGGAGAGCGCGGAGGCCCGGGGTCATGCGCAGTGAAGGGGGCCTGGCCGCCTCCCCTGCTCTGCAGCGGGTCTGAGCGCCGCGCCACTGAGCGCGCGGCTGCGGGTGGGGTGGGGTGGGGTGGGGTGGGGTGGGCGCTGCCTGGGGCCAGCTAGAATGCCTTGAAAGCGCGCGTTGGGAAAGAAGCTTCCAGGCTGGGTCTGGAGGACGGAGCGCTGCCTTGAAACCTGCATGGCCTCTGCAGGGTCATTCCGGCTTCTGTTCACCGCTGCCGTCTTTTTGATGCAGTTCCGTGTCCAAATGTTAGGGTCGCCTGACCTCCCCAGCACCTTGCTGCCCTACTGTTAAACCGAAACCCACTTTTCTGCACCCCTAACCCATGTCGACTAGCAAACGCATGATTTGGGCCAAAGGAAATTTTTCAAACAGACTTTCGGAATACCAAATACCATCCCGCCTGCAGCCTTTGAAAATGGGTGCGGCTGTTGCCCCTATGTCAGGGCGGAGCGGAGGGGTGGGGTGCGTTCTGGGGCGGGATAGAACACTGACAGCAGTTCCAGGGAGTGTTAGTAGTACCCGCTTTGTAGAGGAAATAGGGGGTATTCATATGACCACAGTGGTGTCCAGGTTTTGCTATACTCTAAGCTTTGATCATATACTAAGTTAAGAGGCCTTAACAATTCAAATTGAACCTAGAGCCTACCCCACTGTTTTAGACTGGGGGGGCGGGGGTTCGGATAGCCGCAGGTTGTGGCATACGCCTCCCCCCACCCTTCCGCTGGAATGTAGACTCCGTGAATGTAGATTCCCATCGTTGGCTGTTATCGTTAGATCCCTCGCATATAGTTGGAGCGAATTAATATTTACCGAATGAATTAATCAATGGAAAAAGAGTTCCCAAGGTTTCACAGACACTGAGCGGAGAAGCCCGAATTATGATCCCGGTCTCCTGACCCTAGCCAGGGCTTTTAATTTGCCATGGCGGTTCTGACTGCGGGATCCCAGCAGCAGCCTTTTGCATGGGTCGCTCCAGTTAGGTAAATCAACTCAGGTGGTAAGACGACCATGTTTATGCCTAACCATCTTTTCAGCTTTCCGTCACACCCTATTGGGAGCTTGTAGCAGCCACTGGCGCACTGGAAAAGGGAAATTACTTAGATTTCATCACTGATATGGGGGTATCTGTTGTTCTGTGTATTAAACACTTCACCCTGAACACTGCCTGTAGTCTTTCAGTAGCTGGTGTTCTGGAACGGAAGACAAGACAATTAACAATAAATTAATCCTCGGATAATATTGAGTGAGTACCCACTGTGTGCCTAGCAGAGCTAGCGTACCGGGAGCCTGGAGGGAGACGAGGAGACTATTAGAACTTCAATCTTAAACAAGAATGCGTTTTAACAGGCTGAGGTAAAGACGGGGGAAAATTAACTCGAGGTACACAGAGGACAGGCCAGGCCTGATGTACCAAATTAGGAACAAATATAAACAAAAATGTGAAGATTCAAAACTTTAACAGACATGACAGCTCTTTTTTTTCTTTTAGTTTGTGTGGGAGTGGTGGACTATCCAAGACTGAATATCCACTGAGAATCAGGGTCCACTCTGTCTCAGTCTGGGGAGTCTTGGAGGAAATGGTACTTCAGGAAACTCAAAGCAGGCACGATTGCCAGCCTTGGAAAAGGGAATTATTCTCTGCCCTTGGGGCCTGAGAGAAGGCAAGGCCGCCTTGCAAGTGAGAGTAAAGAGAACAGAGTGGGAAAGAGAGGCAAATCCAATTCCTTGCTACTCCATCTGAAAAGAATTCCTAATGGTTCTTTTCTCGAATATCATCTGCCCAGCATATTTTGATGCTGTGCAGAAAATCGGCAGAAGCTTAGGGAAATAGTATTCTAAACCAAAATTGCGTAGTTATTGAATAGGCTAGAAAAACAAGAAATTTCAGCAACTATCAACCAAAAGGTAGCAAAAAGACAATCAAGAGGTTAAAACAAAGCAAAAGAACAAGGCATTTAATAAGTATTTGTTGAGCACCCCGTATGCTCCCAGCATGGTGCCAGTTACAGAGAATTCAGAAATCCATTCTGTCCTGCAACCCAGGCAGCAGAAACCAGGCCACCAAAGCCATGTTTGTAAAATAGGACCAATCCTGGCATGTTTTTTGAAGGTACACACATCTAAATACCACCATCTCTTAGCTAGATTCCTTTAGGGGTAATAAAATTCCCAACCTCTTCCCCTACCCCAAAATGAAACTTTTAAAACTGTGTTCATTTATTCACTAATTAAATAATCATTTCTTTATAAACCTAATAAGACAAACAATCTTGAAAAAGAACCAAGTTGGAGGACTCGTGCTTCCCAATTTCAAAACTTAGTACAAAGCTACAGTCATCAAGGCCATGTGGTGCTGGCACAAAGATAAACATGCAGATCAGTGGAATAGAACTGAGACTCCAGAAATAAGTCCATATGTTTATGGTCAAGTGACTCTTACAGGGTGCCAAGACAGTTCACTGGGAGAAAGAACAGTCTTTTCAATGATGGTCCTGGGACAACTGGACATCTGTATGCGAAAGAATGAAACTGGACTTCTACCGCACAACATGTACGAAAATTAACTCAAAGTGGATCAAATATAAGAGCTAAAACTTTCAAGTTCTTAGAAGAAATTAGAGGTGTAAACTTCAGTGTCCATGGATTAGGCCATGGTTTCTTAGATGTGACACCAAAAACAGAAAAGAAAAAATAGATAAGTTGGACTTCATCAAAACTGAAAACTTTGCACTTCAAAGGAAAGTGGAAAAAAAAAAAAGAAAAAGAAAAGTGAAAAGAAAATGAAAAGACAAATTGAAGAATGAGGGACTATATTTACAAATCATATATCTGATAAGGGACTTGTACCCAGAATATATGAAGAGGTCTTATAATTCAACAGTAAGAACACAATCCAATTTTTCAAATGGACAAGTCATTTGAATACACATTTATCCAAAGAAGATATACAAACAGCCAATAAGCACATGAAAAAATACTCAACCTCATTAGTCATTTGGAAAATGCAAGTCAAAACCCACAGTGAGATACATTTCATACCCACTAAGATGGCTGTACTGTAATAAGAAAGACAATAGCAAGTGCTGGCAAAAATATGGATAAATTAGAATATTATGTATTGATTGTGGAATTTTAATGGTGCAGACACTTTGTAAAAGTAATTTGGCAGTTCCTCAAAAGGCTACCTGTAGAGTTACCATATGATCCAGCGATTCCACTCTTAGATAAATAACCAAGAGAAATGAAAACATATGTCTCCATAAAAACTTGTACATCAATGTTCATAGCAGCATTATTCATAATAGCCAAAAAGTGGAAACAACTCAGTTATCCATCAACTGATGAATAGATAAACAAAATGTGATATAGCCATACAATGAAATATTATTCAGCCGTAAAAAGAATAAATTACTGATACATGGTACAACATGGATAAACCTTGAAAACATTATTCTAATGAAAGAAATGAGAGACAAAAGGCTGCATATTGTAGAATTCTATTTATATGAAATGTCCAGAATAGGCAAGCCCATCGAGATATAAAATTGACTGATGGTTGCCAGTGGCTAGGGAAAAGGGGAAATGGGAAGTGACTATCAATGGGAAGGGATTTCTTTTTGAAGAGATGAAAATGTTCAAAATGAGATTATGCTGATGGTTGCCAACTCTGTGATTATAGTAAAAACCACCGAATTGAACATTTTAAAAGGGTTAATATTATGGTATGTGAATTACTCCTAAATAAAGTCGCTAAAAAAAACCCCTACTATAAGCCAGTCACTGTGCTAAGCACTCAAGATAAAAAGATGATTATGTATCATCTATAAATTTCTCAGCAGCAGCAACACTTACTTTGTGGCATTATTGCATAGATCATGGACATTTTATATATCCTAATGATTTTTCTGACAAATTCATGGTACTTCTATATGGTAGCTTAAATGTAACTGTTAAAATGATATAAATAAGTTGAAGCTTACTGAAAACAAATTATTTATGCCCAGGAAAAAAGGGATAGTTGAAGAGCTGGGCTAGGGAAATGCTATTTGAATTCATAATTTTGTTTTTTCTTAAAATTTCTGTGTAATCATCATGATATAAAAAATAATTTTGCCTTCTGTTCAACAAACATTTATTGAGCTCTAATGTACACAAAGCATATGGGAATATGTTGCAGCTTAACCATATATAGAACCAACCAAACTTAAAATACTGTGGAAAAAGATTCTGAAAAGTGGTTGAGATGTAGCAGGCTCTTAATAAATATTTTCTCAATGTTGTCAAGTAAAAATGGAACATAATCCATAAAGGCAAGCATCTTGGGAAGTATTGTGTGGGTTGATATATACTCATTCTATTAAATTGGCAATTTAAAGTGAACGGATAAATAAATAAAGGCACTATGTCATGCAAACACTTCAATATTCTTTCTCTAGCACGTTTACCACTGCTGACATGTCACTGGCTGGAAGTGAAATTGCCAGGCAGAAGTGCAAGCTCCACTTAATTATTTATTTAATTAATTATTTATTAATTAATTATGGCTCTTCTGAAATTGTATTTATTAGTATCACTGAAAATCCTATCATCTAAAGGTCTCGTAACTCCAGGAAATCTAAATCAATTTATGATAACCAGATCAAGTAATCAGTAGGTTTTTGTTTTTTGTATGGAAAAAAAATAGGACGAAAAATAGCAAAAAGACTGGGAAGTATGTGCAATCATTGACTCCTAAGCTTAGGCTTGGAAAATGTGCAGATCCTCTTGATAAATAGCGCAACAGTTCCCCTCGTGATTGCAATATGGTTCAAGCCTCTGCTCATGCAATGGCATTTTTCATCTTGTGGCTTCAATGGACTATTGAGAGAAAGGAAGAAAGTCAGGGCTGTTATTCACGGGGAGGTTCAGATGACATAATCTGAACAGATTAATTGGTTCCCACACAGCTCTGAATCATTCCAGCATGAAGGGGAGGAACCTAAAAACCTCAGGTGTTCTCTTAATCCTGTTCATCCAATTTAGTATGATATTAGAAAAAGAGTAGTTAGACCAGAAACATTTCATTCGGTGCTCTGTTGACTGCTTCTGGTTGCCTTAACCAATGTGATGCTCGGGTCTCCTAATAATGACTAAGCCTGCTAGTTGCAGAGGGAGGAATGGAAATATAGCCTATGGCCCTGTGATGGTCTGAATGTTCCTGTCCCTTCAAAACTCATGTTGAAATCCAAACCAAAAAGATAATAGTATTAGGAGGCAGGGCCTTGGGGAGGTCCTTAAGTCTTGAGGGTGGAGCCCTCATGAATGGGACCAGTGCCTAATGAAAGAGGCTTCAGAGGTCCCTAGTCTCTCCTACCACGTGAAGATACAACGAGACGGCTGCGACCCGGAAGAGGGCTCTCACCAGACCACAGTGGCACCCTGATGTCTGACTTCCAGCCTCCAGACCTAGGAGAAATAAATTTCTCCTGTTTACAAGCTACCCAGTCTGTGGTATTTGATTATAGCAGCCCAAGCAGGCTAAGGCAGCCCCTGTTTACAAGTAGGGAAAACAAGAAGCACACACACACATACACACACACAGACAAATGTTAAATAACAATGCAGTCTATGCAGTAATCTGTTGCCAAGGGTGGTTCAGATATAACTCAATTGCATGCCAACATTTTAAATATCCACAATCTTCAACGTGTACATAGTAGTTAAATTCTGTAAATAAGTGAACGTGATAACATCGTGGCTTACCCCTCCTACAGACCGATGCTGAGGGAGGCACCCTCACCTCCACCTCCCTCTGTACAGGTACTTGAGACCAGGCTGAGAGACACACCCTTCGTGACTAAGAGGTCAATCGTAAAAATGCCCAGCCATTATATAACTATTTTGCCAAGGCTTAAGGAAAGGAAAAGATGAAGTCTAGACATTAAGCCACTTCCAAATCTATTTTTATTTTTTAGATGTGTGTTGCAAAAATTAAAGCAATGCCAGCATGTAAAAATAAAAGTGGAATTCCTTTCCATTGCATCTCCCCTTTCTCATGTTCCAGAGGTAAGTACTGTTAATGTTTGTTATATATATTTCTAGAACTTTTATGAGCATATATAGACTATATATTTTATAATATCCATGTGCCTGTAAAAATTTTTCATGGTAGGATTACACTGTGTGTACTTTCTCTGCAGTATGCTTTTTCCTTAACTAGTATATCCTGAACATTTTTCATGTCTCAATATTTAGCTCTAGCTCATTCTTTTAATGTCTAGAAAAGAGTTCCAAAGTATGGATGTATGATAATATATTTTTAATGACATTCAGGTCATTTAATGACCTTAGGAGGTTTTGAATGCCAGTGAATCTGATTTGTTTTAGAAATTACTGTGTTCACAAAATATATTTAATGACATTTTAATTTTTTTCCTAATTCCAGTTTTCTGTGAGGCACAGGGAAAATGGTACTTAGTGATTGTATTTTTAAAGTCTCTCTTTTTGTCATATGTTAACATACAGACACAGTGCTAATAAATAGATATTTTGTGAATGAATGAATGAATAAAACAAAATGAAAGAAATCATGCTTACTTGGCCTCTGTAATTATGAGCCTCTTTCTTGATTCCACAGGAACATCTTTCTGCTTAAGAATTTCAATCATCAAAGTTGTAAAATAACTACTGAGAAACCAATACATTTTCTTCAATGGAAATACACTTTTATGTGCTTTATCATTATGAAAATACTACATGCTCATTATAGAAAAATCAGAATCTATAAACAATCAAAAGAGAGAAAATTTTTTTAAAAAAACAAGTCCATCCACTAAAGAGACAACTCCTTGGTCAATTATACCTATATTGGTGGTTCTCATCTGAGGTCATCTGGTGATGTCTGGAGACTTTTCTTTTTTTTGAGGAAGATTAGCCCTGAGCTAACATCTGCTGCCTATCCCCCTCTTTTTGCTGAGGAAGCCTGGCCCTGAGCTAACATCGGTGCCCATCTTCCTCTACTTTATATGTGGGACACCTGCCACAGCATGGCTTGCCAAGCGGTGCCATGTCCACACCCAGGATCCGAACCGGCGAACCGTGGGCCACTGAAGCTGAACGTGCGCACTTAACTGCTGTGCCACCGGGCAGGCCCCTGGAGACATTTTTGATTGTCACAACTGGGTGGGGATTTGCAGAGGCTGCTACTGGCATCTAGTAGGTAGAGGCCAAGGATGCTGCTAAATATGCTGTAGTATGTAGGACAGCCCCTTATAGCAAATAATTATCTGGCCCAAAATGTCAGTAGTACCGAGGTTGGCAAACCCTGATACACACACAGGCACATACACGTTATTTTTTACAGAAATGGAATCATATCAAAGGTACTATGCTGTCATCTATTTTTTTACTCGATATGTCAAAATATCTGTCGTATTAGAAATATACTTCTACAACATTTTTCTCTAATAGCATTTTAATAAATCAGGTATCCCTGAGTCCTTTAGAAATCCTGTAACATCCTTACATAAGGTACTAGGTAAGCAGCAAATAGTGTTTGCAGCAGGTGGATCTGTGTTGCGTTATTATTTAATAATACTTTGGAATATGAAGACAACTAAAGAACATACACTTTAAGGTGATCATCACTTCCTCTGACTATAATTGTAGTGAAAGCGTTAGTATTTATTCTTTACTGTGTCTCAAAGTGTGTCAATTTTAGTTACCTTCTAACTAAAGGTAACTAAAAGTTACCTTTTAGAACCGACACAGCCGGTTCATCTCACAGCTTACTGCAAAGTGGTATAAACCATCGCGAGCTTGCATCTTCTTTTTCAGAGCTCTTTAAATTCTGGGTTTCATCATGCAGTGGCTTTCCCATTTTTTTTAATTGCAACCCACAATAAGAACTAGATTACCCTGAGACCAAGTCTGCTACTGTATATGTGTGTATAACTGAAAAAAGTTTGTAAAATAATACTTATGTTTACTACATGTGATGCATTCTGGTTTATCGTCTACTCTATTCCTTCTTTAAATGTTGATTATAACCCCAAATTCATTTCATGACCCATCAACGGTTATGACTTGCAATTTGAAAGCCACTGCATTGCAGCCTCAATTTTACTCTAGTTAATCATTGTATTTAGAGTGTAAGCCAATCCTTTTACCTCAATACATGTGCTGAGCAAATGGGACTACTGAAGAGTGATGCAATTTTTTTTAATAAGTGAGATAACCTGTAATTTATGTTCTGAGCCAGCAAACTTTTGAGAGTGAAAGACGTGCCTCTTAATAATTATTCCAGACATTAGGGGTAATCCGAAAAGAGTCCCAGATACAATGGCATGTGTGGTCACTTTATCAATAGGTGACAGGAAAAAAAATAGTTTTATTTTCATATTTTTCCCTATTTTCTCCTACAGCGCCCATTCCTCTATCATACCCATGAAAACCTAGGATTGCTGATATTTGGTGTATGAGTCTTATAATTTGCTAAGATAAGCTACTCTCAACTTTAAAACTAAATGATTGGCTTTGAACAAATCTTTGTATCTCCCTGGCCCTTAATTACTTCATCTATAAGATGAGGGTTTAGTGATCTCTATGATTCCTTTAAACTTTAAAATTATGGCTTTATGCTATAGGAAATGATATGAAAACAGCCTTACAAAGCTTACAGTATAAATGGGGTAACTAAATTATGCAATACTTTAGCCTTCCCCCAAATATAATTTCTTTTTTTGTTTTTAAGGACGATAAGCCCTGAGCTCACACCTGCTGCCAATCCTCCTCTTTTTGCTGAGGAAGACTGGCCCTGAGCTAACATCCATCCCCATCTTCCTCTACTTTTTATGTGGAAGGCCTACCACAGTATGGCTTGCCAAGTGGTGCCATGTCCGCACCGGGGATCTGAACCAGCGAACCCTGGGCCACCAAAGCGGAATGTGCGCACTTAACTGCTGCACCACTGGGCTGGCCCCAAAACATAATTTCTTAGAACATTTCAATACAAGTGCCTGAGTCACAGTACCTGGCTGGGCTCAAAGAGCAAGGAGTCAAGTACATAACAGAATTGGAGGCCTCAAGAGCAGTCCCTTCTATCCACCCAAGCACAATGCCACAAAAAGATAGAAGGTAAGAGTAAGTTTCTCAGATGAAACACTGAAAAACATGTAGAGAGAGAAACAGAGAGCCTGGGATTGAAGAAAACTATGCTAAGAGGTTAAGAGAGAGGTTAAAAACATTGTCAACTTCACAATTTTGTTAAAAGTGGACCCTATTTAAAATCATGTTTGATTAATAAGTTAATACTCTTAATGTCACTCAAGTTGAATAAAAGGCAGCACACATAGTTTTAAGAGCTACTGACTACAGAGGGTGTTTGTCGTGTTTGTCACTGCCCAGCATCTTTTTCAACACCCACTCCTACATTAAGAGCCCTTCCTCCCCAGCTTGAAGCCTGGATTCATTCTCCCAACCTCCCATGAAACAAGGTCCAGGGTTTGTCCTAAACTCCATGCATCAAACACACCCCCAGGCCCAGGACTTAAATTCTGAAGGGAGTAACAGGAATAAGCAGGTGCACAGTGGAAGCCATCTTTTGCCAGGGTTCCCAGCATCCCTCGTGCAAGCTGTGGTATTCAAGGGAATTGATGTCTTCCTTGGAGTGGCTCCTGATATAATGTGGGGTTGTTCCAGCTCGACTCTGATTCTCCTGGTGGATTCTGCAAACGTCTTAAGGTTATTTAATGTATGTAAAGCTCCTTAGAGTAAATGCTGCTGTTTGCAACTAAGAACACTGAGGGATACCATAGCTAGAGTCTGTTTGGTCTAGTAAAGTTTTATTAAGGAGATGAAAGATGATTTTTGTCCTAAAGGACAGAAGTCTGTTCTGAGACAGTGGAGCCCCCCTTTTCGGGACATGAGATGTGGCTGCAACAGGAGAGTAAGAAAGCTTGCTGTGGGAAAGTGGATGCTGCAGAAGCAGAGTGGTGAGACGGGGCTAGCCAACATACGACTTGAAATCTAAGCCTAGATATGTGTTTGTGATTTGGGGAACAAAAATTAGTCATTTTAGAGTTTTGTTTTCTTTTGTTTTGTTTTGGTGAGGGAGATTGGCCCTGAGCTAAGGTCAGTGCCAATCTTCCTCCATTTTGTATATGGGATGCTGCAACAGCTTGGCTTGATGAGTGGTATGTAGGTCCAGGCCCGGGATCCAAACCCTCGAACCCCGGGCCACCAAAGAAGAGCGTGCGAATGTGTGAACTTAACCGTGACACCACCAGGCCAGCCCCTAGAGATTTTTTACAATGTGAGGTGGTTAGAGTTGATTTTAACAGCAAAGATATGCACATTTTCATGATTACGTTTAAACACTTAACTTCAGTGGTCTCAATATTATCACTTTATTAGAATTCCAGAAAGTCAAACATTGTATGATCTCACTCCTAAATAGAAGATAGCAACAACAACAAATAAACACATAGAGAGAGAGAGATTGGATTGGTGGTTACCAGAGGGAAGAGGGAAGGAGGAGGGCGAGAGGGGTGGTTAGGCACATGTGTGTGGTGATGGATGGTAATTAGTGTTTGGGTGGTGAATGTGATGTAAAATACACAGAAATTGTAATATAATGATGTACACCCAAAATTTCTATAATGTTATAAATCAATGTTAGCTCAATCAAAAAATAAATAAAATTTAAAAAAAAATAAAAATTTAAAAAAAAACAAAAAAAAGAATTCAAGAAGGGTATGTCTAGAAGGAAGCCCAAAAGAAGAAACAATAATCTTTCAGGAATAAAGAGAAAGTTGGGAAGAAAAGTGATAGAAAAGAAAAAAAGGATTTTAGAAGACCAAATGTAAGCAATCGTGTTGAGAATCAGAATTTGTGTGTGAAACTACCATGGCCAAGCTCATTATTTGACTGCATTGGTGATTAATATGTATCTTCACACCGTCATTTCAACTATATAATTTATGCTTATAATATTACTAGGACGCCTGGGTTAGGCATCCCACAGTCTGGTTTAGTGATCTTGTATACATACTGTCCACCACTGTCTCTGTGGATGGGAATGATCAACAGGATACAGGAGAAAGTACATTTTGTATGTGAAATTTAATCCACGTGTCTGAGAATGGGTTCTCAATCATTATTTGTTTGTTTATTTGTTTATTTATCATGGCATATGTAATTTTCACAAATGTTACCCTCCCCTGTATATACTGAGATGGGGGGAAGAATATAAGAAAGTAAAAGGTGGAATAAACTTTTTAGCCCTACAACTATTAACGATGCACCTGTAGATGTTTCTAATGGATGAGGCAGTATATGGGTTGTGAACACTTCTGTCTTGCAGCCTGCAACAAGGGTCCTTTCCCTCCCATTTGCGAAGGCAAACTGGGATGAATCAAACAAGAGAATTATACTGATAACTTTGAATCCACTCTAACTTATATTTTAAAAACAAATAATTCCTAAAGAAATTTAATATTCTTCAGAGCGGATTGCAGTCTGCTTTGCACTCCACCCACCCTGACTGAAGACTTGTAGTGATTCACCCAGGGAAATGCACAACAAATACAGTGGGAGAAGATTTGAGGAAAGAAACACATGACAATTTCAAAAAGTATAGAGTAAAGATCAATAGTAAATTAGTTATCTATTGTTGTGTAACGGATAACCCCAAAACATAATGGTTTAAAACAACAGTACACATTTATTGTCTTACAGTGTATATAGATCATACATGCAGAAAGAGCATGGCTTGATTGTTCGTGAGGTCAGAGTTAGATGTTGGTGGGGGCTGCAATCATCTGAAGACTTGACTGAGGCTGGAGGATCTGTTTCCAAGTTGGCTCACTCACGTGAGTGGCAATTTGTCGCTGGCTGTTGGCACATGGGCTTTTCCCAAAAGGCTTCTGGGTGTCTTCCTAGCATGGTGGCTCATGTCCACCAGACCAAGGGATCCAAAAAGAAGCAAAGCGAATGCTTCAGTAGCTTTATGACCTAGCCTTGATGTCACAAACCACTACCTCCACCATAATCTGTGGATCACACAGGCCAGCCCTGACTCAGAGCGAGAGTAGACTATGTAAGAAAGTGAATACCATGGGGTAAGGATTACCGGGGGCCTTCTTGGAGACTACATACTACAAAAATAAGGGAAATATGGTTAGGAAGGGAGCAGTACTTCTCCGTTAAGTAACAAGAGATGGAAGATATCTTAAGATTGGTATATTGAGACCGTTGGAACAAGTCAGGGAAATAATTACAAAGAAAGGGTCACAGGAACCTAATGTCTACATCCGGACAGAAGAAAAAGAATGATGGCCCCCAGCAGAGCCTAGTTCCCTTGGATATATTTTAGAAAAGTAGAATACAGAGGAGAAAAAGCTGAAGGACTGGCAATGCAGGATTTGCTCTAGGCTCTTCCTCAGAGCTGAGGTTCCAGAGGGATCTTTCACATTTCCTAGAGAGGCTTCCTGTAGGTCACTGCACTCATTTCATCAAAATGGAAAGAGATCCAGGGGCTCAAGGAAGATACTCTTGATTGATTGATTGATTGATTGATTGATTGATTTTTGCTGAGGAAGATTTGCCCGGAGCTAACATCTGTTGCCAATCTCCCTCTATTTTGTATGTAAGCCGCCGTCACAGCAAGGCCACTGACAGATGAGCCTTGTAAGTCCGCGCCTGGGAACTAAGTCCCCCAAAGCAGAGTGTGCCAAACTTAACCACTAGGCCACCAGGGATGGCCTGGAAGATACCCTTTAATAGTAAAACTAACAAAAGTAGTAAACCAGTAAACCTTGTGCATTGGGAAAACTTGTGAACTTCGTGGATGTGGCACAGGATGAAAAACAGTAACTAGATTGACGCCACACGACTGTTCCTTATACCAGGTCTGCACTCTTACCTAGCTGGACCCTCTGTAAACAAGAATCCTATCAGCACTACCGGGGCCACCACTGCATGAAGACAGGGAGGAGGGAAACTAATTACTGTTGAGGACTTAACATGTGCCAGGCACTGGGTTAAGTGTTTTCTACACACTGATCATTTAACACAATTCTCCATATTTTGCAAAGGTGAAACTGAGGCTTGGAGTAGTTAAAGGCGTCACGGTCTGCTAATTGTTCCCCAATATCCATTTGTTCCTTCTCCCTTTTAATACTGGAACCTCCATAGTTTTAGCTGGGTACACAGCTGACAAACTGGTGACCACAATTCTTAACCTCCTCTGCAGGTGGGGATGGCCAGGTGATTCAGTAATAGTCAATGGAATGTGAGTTGAATTGATGTGTGTAAGTTGTAGGTCACGCCTTTCAAAGCCATGCCTTCCACTGCGCTATGTTGCCTCCATTCCCAGCTGGCAGGAACGGAGATGTGGTGTTGAGTCAGCTTCCACGATGCGGATAACACGCTACCTGATGGCATGGCAAAGCCCACGTCTCAGATGACCACACGAAGCTGCTTACCAGCTTGGACTGCCTGCCAGCTTGGACTTTGAAGTGAGAGAGAAATAACGTAATGCACTTTATTCAAGCCACTGTTGCTTTGATCTCTAGTAAAGGAGTTAAACCAGTATACAAACTAATACATTAACTTCTCAAAGATCATCCAGAAGCAAGTGGCAGACCTGACACATCTCGCTTTCCGATTTCTGCTCTGTGACCTCCCTCCATACACTTTGACAAGGAAGATGTCCTTACTAAAGGAGAATGTTGTTTTTGCTCCCGATGCTCTTGTGTATTCTAAGAGCTCAGTAAACATTTGAAAGTGGGAGTTCATTCTGAGAATTTTATGTCCTTATTTAGTGAAGAGCCAAAACTATGTGTCCTCCAATGTTGAGCGCAATCTATCTCCATTATGATGAATGCTACATTTTTTAGAAGTTGGGCTCTGCTTATATTCTGTTTTGGGGTTCTGACTCATTTTCTTTGGAACATAAGTCTATTTGAGGGATGTTAAGTTTACTGATTGTTTTCAAATGCAGTGTTCTCTGAGCACATTTTCCTGTACCTTGTACAGATGCTTACCATCTTGCCGTCTTTATATAGCTTTGCTATTCATACTAAAAATAGGAACACGTGCAGCTAATATTAAGCCAATACTATTGGTATGGTCATACTGGTTGGTAATAAAATATTGAAATAGTTCCATATTCCTTGGTAAACAGTGAAGACCCTATGACCTCCGAGGTCTCCCAGCTGCTCTAGCATCTATGGTCCCTCCTTCAGCACCCCTGGATATTTCCAGTACCCAGACACCAGCAGGGAGCCTCCAGCTCTGTGACATGAGTCCTTTTTGATTAATCAATGCTTGTATCATATTGGTTACTAAATATTTTTAATGTCACTTCTAGGAGCATGTCCAGCCTGTTGCTTGCCAGCTAACTTTATGATAATTTCCATAGCTGTTCATTTCAACAATGCCTTTAAGAAACCTATCAGTATAAAGATGCTATCCTCCTGGTAGTTTTATGTCTTCTCAAAAACTTTATGCACACTTCCATAATTCAAGGCACACATTTGTAACTTTCTTCCAAGGCCTTCTCACCAATCTCCGCTTACCTCAGTGCATACACACCACACACACATAAATACACACACACACACACTTAGTAAGCTAACACAAAACTGTGCTATGGAGAAATAAATTAAACATAATTCATTCTGTGTTAATTAAAAGCTATTCTGTAGTTTAACCACTATTCCCAAATAGTTTTATGTTCTCAAAATGAAAAGTATCCTGTTTGTTTACACTGTCAAATTATGTTCTCTAAAGCTGGGTCCATATTTCCCATAAAGCCGCACTCACACTGATAATTATAAAACAAAGCCCTATGTAAGCAAACTAAAATGTTTCTCCTCCCACTATCTGACAGTTACAATGTATATAACTTTTATTGTCAGCTACAGTAATCTAACTTAAAAAATATATCAGAAAGTGTATGCTATAAAACGTTTAGCATACCGTCTGGCGTGTTATCGACACAATAAACGTTAGCAATCATTATTATTGTTGTTATTATTATCATTATAATTATATCTCTAAATTGCAAATCTCATCCTGCTATCCTCCTCTGTTTAAGATCCTCTATGGCTCCCCATTGCTTTTCCTAGTGGGCTTGGTGGTCAGGCCCTTGGCTTCCCTTCAGCCCTCATCTCTCAACTCTCACCATCTGTCTCCCTTTTGTCTTCCAGTCATTGGAAACTACGATAAGTCCTCTAACTGGACCCTGTCTCTCTGATCTCTAGGCTCTTGCACATACTGCTCTCTTTGCTTGAACACCTCACCTGGGGGACTCTTATTCATCCATAAGGTCTCAATTTAGATGATGATTCTTCCATGCACGCCTGGGTAGGATGCCTCTTTTCTTTGCATTCACAACTGCCTGAGCCTCATGCACTGATGGACCATGTGGTTACTTGCCCATTTTCTGGATCACAAGCTCTGCAAAAAGAATGATCCCTCCCTTTCCCCTGCTGAATCTCCATTTCAGCTTTCCACTAATATCATGATTGTTGGAAAAAATCAATGTTTAGAGGGGAACTTGTGCTTTCCTCATAAAAACAATCAATCCTCTCAGTTTGAGGAAGTTCACATATATCTAGAAAGACTGAAAAAAAGCAGAAATATGTATTTATATTTAATTACTACATGTAAGTATATAAATGCCTTTTACATCTTAGACTGCAACAGCCTGTGTTTTCATTTCACAGCCTGTAAAACAGAGGAAGAATATTTACTCAACTGTGTTAAACTTTAAGAACTGTGGAACAAAGAAGAGATTATAAATACTATGTATTAATGTAATTATTTTTACTAATAGATTAGTAGGCATCTAGTTATATAAATTTTGTGTCTATTCTCCATTAAGCACATCTTCAAAAAATGTTTTTGAGATTGAAAAATATTTAGAATATAACTGAATTACATTATTTTTTTTTTTTTTTAAAGATTGGCACCTGGGCTAACAACTGTTGCCAATCTATTTTTTTTTTTCTGCTTTATCTCCCCAAACCCCCCCCGTACACAGCTGTACATCTTAGTTGCAGGTCCTTCCAGTTGTGGGATGTGGGACGCCACCTCAATGTGGCCTGACGAGTGGTGCCATGTCCTCGCCCAGGACCCGAACCCTGGGCCGCCGCAGTGGAACGCGCAAACTTAGCCACTCGGCCACGAAGCCAGCCCCGTAGTTTTTAAAAGATGATTCATATTTAATTTACCTCTTTCCTAAATATCATGATTATAGTGTTCTTAATTACTTTTGGCATAAGTGCTTTTTTTTAACCCAAGGAACCTGTAATCAAATCTATTTTGTTATAGGAGAGAGACAAATATTCATATGTCCATTTAGAACTAAAAGGGACAGATGAATCTTACACTTTCAAATAAGAACTAATAACTAATGTGATTAATTATATCATATTTAATTAGGAATATCTTTTGAATTAACTTAGACATACCATACATAGCTGGTTATATTTCCACTCTTCAGTAGTAAAAATTATTCCGTATTCTCAATGAAAACAGTGTTACAACCACTCAGATAATAACTTGGTTCAAAATTAAAACCTGAAAAGGAGAGAAGGGACTTCAGCGTTCTGAAAATTTTTTTGAACCAAATATCTGGAACCCTTTCCCAAGCAAAAAATTGACTAAATTCCTTGTTACAAATAAAGGAGTGCTGCTGCCTTTAGACTATAGGCTTTCACGTCAGGATCTGAGATCACATTGTCTGAAGGAAGCTAAGGCTTAGAGCAGGCAAATTTACCAGAACCGCTTGCTTTAGGGAAAAAGAGGTATAAAAGAATGGGAATGGGTTATTAGGCTGTCTGCCTGAAAACAAAAAATGGGAAAGATTGAAAGTAAAGATGCTCAAGTTGGAGGAAGGAAGGGGAGTCAGATCTGGAGATGTAGCCTCAAACTAGATTGAAGACATGGAGTTTCCAGGAATAAGGAGTGGTCAAAAAATAAGTTACTAGGGAAAAAGACAAGCCACAGAATGGGAGAAGATATCAGCAAATCACATATCTGATAAGGGACTTATCCAGAATGCATAAAAAGCACTAAACTCAACAATAAAAAGACAGGCCAACTTTAAAAATAGGGAAAGGGTTTCAATAAACATTTCTCCAAAGGAAATATAGGAGTGGTTAATAAGCATGTGAAAAGTTACTCAATATTTGTCTTTAGGGAAACATAAATCAAAAACCACAATTAGTTCAAACTTCTTACTGAACTATCTTTAAAGGAAATAAACACAAATCTATAGAGACAGAAAGTAGATGAGTGACACCCGAGGGTTGGGGGAGAGAGGTTGTGGGAAATGGAGAGTGACTGCTAATGGAAATGGGTTTCTTTTTGGTGATGGAAATGTTCTAAAATTGATTGTGGTGATGGTTGACAACTGTGAATATACTAAAAACCATTGAACTGTACACTTCAAACAGGTGAATTGTATTGTACATGAATTATACCTCAATAAAACTTTAAAAAGGCAATCATAAGTGTTAGCAAGTATGTGGAGAAATTAGAACCTCCGTACATTACAGGTGAGACTATAACATGGTGCGGCCACTTTGGAAAACAATTCGGCGGTTCCTCAAAAGGTTAAATATATAGTTACCATATGACCCAGGAATTCCACTCCTGGGTATCTATGCAAGAGAACTGAAAACATATGTCTACACAAAAACTTAGACATGAATGTCCATAGCAACATTATTCACAATAGACTGAAAGTGGAAACAATCGAAATGTCCATCAACTGAGGACTGGACAAATAAAATGTGGTATACTGGCACAATGAAATATTAGCCAATAATTAACAACAATTAACCACTGAGACATGTTACAACAGGGAGGAACTTCAAAAACATCAAGTGAAAGAAGTCAGTCATAAATGATCACATTTGTAGGATCCCGTTTATTTGAAATGTTCCGCATAGGCAAATCTCTAGAGGCAAAGTAGATTAGTGGTTGCCTAGGTTTGGAGGGTGGAGAGAGGAGGGGGGAATGGGGAAGTGGGAATGACTGCTAATGGGCACAAGGTTTCTTTTGAGGATGATGAAAATGTTCTAAAATTAGTTTATGGTGATGGTTGCACAACTCTGTAAATATATTTTAAGACACTGAATGCATGCATTAAAGTGGTATACTTCATGGTATGTGAATTATAGCTCACTAAAGCCACTAAAACAGAATGAATTACTAGGCATATTATCAACACTCAGGTTTGCATCCTCTTACTCCTTCCTCAGAATGTGTCTCATTCCTTTAAATGGCCATATTTCTCAAATAAAATATATGTCCCCTGTACCTGAGTAAATTGAGTTGACCATTTTCTATTTTTCTCATAAAAACCAAATAACTAAACTAGTATGTTGTTTCTTCCTCTTTCTGGTGTTAGGGATTACGGTTCTAAAATTTAGAGTCTAAATGAAGCAATCTTCAGAGAGATATTTGAGTAATCCTCCAAGTATAGTCAAGTCTTTCTTATTACTATTCCATAAGACTTCCTAACCTACCCTCTACTGAATTTGCCTGCAAAGCTTCTGCCGTGGCTGTGAATCTCCCTAATGTAAAAAGATTCATTACTCATTAAAACAGCTTCTGGTTAAACATTTTCAGATTGCTAAGTCCATTTTTTAAAAAGATCTGAATGCGCTCTCTCCCTCCCATTTCAGGTACTCACGCTCTCCAGGGCTAAGCATAGAAAACAAAAGAGCAGGAGGATAGGGAAAGAAAATCTCAAAATAGTGGAAAATGGCAACATCTCTTTTCTATAGGGCTTGTTTTTGACTGTGCCTTTTCTTTCTCTGCGTCCTCTTTTTTTTTTATTTTCCAAAGAGAGATTTCCTCTCTCTCTGATTCTTCAAGTGAGGTCAGAGCCTCAAAAATACCACACTGTATCATTTACTTGGACTTTTTCTCTGCAGAGGATTAGCACTGGGAAGAGTTTGGGCGGTCACAAATGATTCAGAGATAAAGGGTGAGTCAATAAGCATTGCTAAAACCGAGGTCTCTTCACCACAACCTTAGAAGTATTGGATTTTTTTTGCAACTTGCCAACCATAAGCATATATTGATTAACTTAATGGATTCCTTCTGAGTACAATAGTGAAGACACAGGCAGAATGTTCTGAGTATACCGATTAATTGTATTAGTCATTATTTGATACTTGGAAAAAAAACACTAGACTGAGAAAGCAAGGTTTGAACCACAGCAATTTTTGCATTGCTGAAAGGCCCTCTTAAGAAGGAGGGCACTCTCAGTTGGATCTCTGTTTAATAATCAATAAACCAAGATCAAAGGACCTGTATTGAAAAACAAATAAATAAAAAAATAAAACCTTTGGGGGGCAGCCCACCTCGTCCGAAGCCATTACTTCAGAATTATCTGATTACCTCCACCTCGTGAAGTATCATTTTTATCTGGATACTTTTGAATTATGTGTCAGTCACATAATAATGACTGACATTACTGAGTCCTTAGTGTGTTCCTGGCACTGTTTAGGAATTTTTCACGTATTAGTTCAGTTCAAACTCACACTACTTTATGAGACAGGCACTATTATCACCACTTTACAGATGAGGAAAGTAAGGTACACAATATATAGTAAGGGGCAGGCCAGGGACTTGAACCCAAGGCAGTGGCACTCCAGGCCAAACGCTCATTGCTGTGCCCTAATGCTTTTTCAGGTCAAGTCTTCCCCGGGAAGAAAGAAAATTCCATTTTAGTCTCACGAAGAGATCTTTGTGATAAAGATGAATCTAATTAGTGCTGGTTCTCAATGTCTTTCTGTGCTTTCTTTGAGTGAAATTTCTAGGACTTATCTGAAAACCTTGTGCAGCTAAAAGCACAGTGTATTACCCAGTAAATGTTGTGTTTATCCAGTGGAGTCATTTCAACCATTAATTGTTTGGATACCTGAGTGAATGGAGTAATGACATTTGTCAAGAATAGAAAGTGGATTTCCTCCTTTAGGCAGGATCCCCCTCCCAAAAAAGAAAAGAATAGAAAGTGGGTTCCTGGGGCTGGCCCCGTGGCCGAGTGGTTAAGTTCGTGCGCTCCGCTGCAGGCGGCCCAGTGTTTCGTTGGTTTGAATCCTGGGCGTGGACATGGCATTGCTCATCAAGCCAGGCTGAGGCAGCGTCCCACATGCCACAACTAGAATGACCCACAACGAAGAATATGCAACTACGTACTGGGGGGCTTTGGGGAGAAAAAGGAAAAAAATAAAATCTAAAAAAAAAAAGAAAGTGGGTTCCTAATACATAAGGTTTTTAAACAGTATCTTAATTTAAAGAGTGACTTTAGGGGCTGGCCTGGTGGCACAGCAATTAAGTTTGCACGTTCTGCTTCCACAGCCCAGGGTTCGCCGGTTTGGATCCTGGGTGCAGACCCATGCACCACTTGTGAAGCCATGCTGTGTCCCACATATAAAATAGAGGAAGGTAGGCACGGGTGTTAGCTCAGGCCTAATCTTCCTCACACAAAAAAAAAATAGTGACTCTAAGTTTGTACCAGTGATAACTGAAGTTTTGCAACCAAGGCCATCTTAAGAAAAACTCTAAGGACTTCAATACCTGCAGATCCAGTTTGACACTTAGAAAGGATTGCTTCGCTCAAGTTATAGAAGCAGTACCATTTAATTCAGATGTTTTCACAATTTCGTCATAGTTTATTATTATATTTCTTCTCATTTTATAACTAAGAGCTTTATGTATTTGAGACATTTTCAAATATCTTATGACAGGTAAGTCATAATAAAACTGAGAATGGAGATTCTGATCTAATGAAACATTGGTAATATTTGCTGAAATTTGAGATATAATTAGTGATTCCCACCAGGAGTTCATGAATATAATGATGGAGATTTAAAGATAGTTTTAATATTTTTAAAAGATGAGTAAAATCTTAATTTCATAAAGTTACACAAACTAGTTAAATATCAATTTCTTTGCTTCTTACTGGCATATATCCACAGTGTGGTTATCACACTGGTGATTCGCTATAAGCTCTCCAGAAAGGGCCTGTTTCACTCATCTTCCTTGGGCCAGTGCTCAGTACATACCTGGAACACGGTGGGAAGTAAGCAGTTATTTAGTGAAGTGACTACATGGCAACAGAAGCTCTGATTGGCTGCTGATGACATCATAGAGATTCCTGGGATTTATTAGATGGAGCAGATGGTTACCAGAGTGTTACAACATGCTAGAGTTTTAACAAGTCCAATTTTATCAATCTAACACACAATTAACTTCATACATAAGTACAGAGTGACTGCTGAATTTTAGCGAGAAATAATAGCAGGAAACAGTGCTAAAGTATCCATATTTTACTTACGTTATTGCTCGTTGGTATCAACTAATGTTTTTGGTTATTAGCATCAGAATCACAACACTGACATGTTCAGCAATTTTTACATTGTTAAATTTTTGATAATGATTTTTACCTGACAAATATATGGTTCGATTTTGCAAGGGAAAAAAGGAGATACGCAATTGAAACCAATGCTCTCTCAACATGTGCATTTTGGCCCAAAGGATTACAGTTCACTGGGGAATATAATAAAAGGAATTACCGAGGGTGGAAAAGGGGTCTTTTGGTGGTGAAGGGTAGTAAAATTCCTGGGGTAGAAATACGTATATGTATTTCTAAGCCAGCTGGTCCTGGCTAACAGATCCTGAACTGTGAGTCCAGCCACAAGACTTGGACTGACTTCAGAGAGAGGAAGCACCCCACCCTTCGCTCCGCTCTTCACCTCTCCACCACCATTCCTGTCCTCTCCACCCCTCCACCCCTACCCATCCCATTGCTCCAGCCTAAGTGCAGATTCAAACCCAGCTTTACTTAGGTTCTCCAGAGCTCAGACACAATCAATAAAGAGAAACCTTGTTTCCTGTGGCCAATATTCAAGGTAGAATGAGCAGGCCTACAAAGCAGAAAAGGTGATTGGCTGATTGGCAGAGCAGGATTCTGGCATTCCTAGTTCCTTTCACTAAATATCTTCACAAATTCCTTTCTTTCTTTTCTTTTCTTTTCTTTTTTTTTTTTGGTGAGGAATATTGGCCCTGAGCTAACATCTGTACCAGTTTTCCTCCATTTTGTATGTGGGACACCACCACAGCATGACATGATGAACCATGGGTAGGTCTGCATCCAGGATCCGAACCCATAAACCCAGGGGCCAAAGTAGAGCACATGAACTTAACCACTGTGCCACTGGGCTGGCCCCCCAAAATTCCTATCTTAATCACCAAACATGACACAATTTGCATTGCTTTTTAAATATCTAAATACTTAAATGTTGAGTCTCAATCTCCAAACCATGAGGTGACGTAAATTAAATTTGGGGAAAAAGAACCTGCTTTGAGAATAGGAGATGGGTTTCTTTTCTTTTTTAATTGTCTATATTTTCCAAAGTTTCCAAATACCAAATTCCAAATACTGAAATAGATAGGTATTGCTTTTATAACAGAAGAGAAAAACAATAAAGCGTTAAAAAGGAATAAAAGGGGCCCGCCCCGTGGCTGAGTGGTTAAGTTCACACGCTCTGCTTCGGTGGCCCAGGGTTTCCCTGGTTCAGATCCTGGGCGCGGACATGGCACCACTCATCAGGCCATGCTGAGGCGGCGTCCCACATAGCACAGCCAGAAGGACCCACAACTAGAAAACACAACCATATACTGGGGGGTTTTGTGGAAGAAGGAGGGGAAAAAAAAGAAATAAAATATAGGAGGAGGAAAAACACAAACTTCTTCACATCAGTTGTTGGGAACAGTTGAAATCCAAGCTTCAGAGGAAGATTTTCATTACCACTAAGAGTAACATGATAAGTATGGTTTATAAAGAGGTTTTCCGTACATTTTCCAGTGTATGTTAGTGGTTACAAGAGGCAAGTTCCTCCCCACAAGCTGGTTACCACCTAAAGGCCAGCTTCCTTGATGTATGTGGGAACACCAAGGAAGAGAGAGAGAAGAGAGAAGGAAGAAATGAGATATGGAAGCGAGGGGATATGAGTCTAGTCCCATTTTCCTCCATATTCATTAATTTATTCAGCAAACATTGAACGTCTACTCTATTCCACATAAGGACTGGGTGCTTTGAGTATAGTACAGGACAGGATAGGTAGACATGGCGTCTATCCTCTGGACGTCTCCTTCTAGTTGAGGAGTTGGGAGAAAAAATAAACAGATAAAATAATTGCAACATTTAGTCCATGCTATGAAAGGGTCAATTCCCTCCAGCCAAAGACCACCAGGAGCACACCTGTAGTGGAACAAAATGGTTTACTACTCAATGCAGCAAGGAGAACATACACCCCATGGAACTGTGGGGTGTCTTAGTGCCAGGGTGTTAGAAAGAACCTGACGGGGTGATTTGGGAGAAAGTCTAAGGAAGTGAGGGTCTGCTCCAGGTCAGATGCTGGCCAAAAGTGGGGCAACTCTATGGCTGTGTACAGACACAGCAGTCGTTCGCTTAGTAAGAGAAGGAAAGTTTGGCGTTTTGTGTGTTGTACAGTGGCCTGGTTTTGTCTGTGCTTAGACAAAATGACAAAGTTGTCTTGCTTTGTCTCATCTTATCCTGGTCTCAGAGTAAGCTTGTCTAAGTTTGATATTCTGTAAGATTGTTTATGTCTAAGAGCAAAATAACGTGGCCGAGCTGTGAATGCCGAGACAGCTCCTGAATGTCAGGGGCTCCTCTTTTCCTTTTCTTTCTCCGGGAAACAAATGAGGAGCTGCCTTGGCAAGCAACAGAGGAGAAATCTGTATTCATTGAGCATGTTCAAGGATGACTATTAATTATCTTCCCCAGAATTGTATTGTGAGGAGTCCGGAGGGGGACTTCTAAAAATACACACTGATTGGCAATGCAATCAGGTATCTCTTCACTTCATATAGAAAGAGATGTGTTGTGTGTGTGCAAGCACATGCGCATTTTTGTTGAAGGGTCTCGGCTAGGTGACTCTAGTGTCCTCTTAGCTCAGCCAATCTGTGGCATCCTCTTATGTGCCCCTGACCAGACCACACAGGCACGTTCAGTGACCGAGCAGGTGCCCTGCATACCTGATCAGTAAGTAGTTTCGAGGGTAGTCTAATTATAGTTACCGTAACACAGGCCGAAGACACACCAGAAAAACAGAGGTCGATACCAGTATTATGACTACGTATGATGACTGCCATGATACTGACAGGAGCTAAAATAGTGGTACTGAAAACAGTAAGAAACACAACGATGTTTTTATTTTTCAATCCCCTCACCCTACTTAAATTCACTGCTCTCTCAGCTTTCTATTTTTATTAGAAAAACTATTTTAAGAAGATGTTTGTGCACCGCGAATGCTGTCTTGAGTGCCATGGCAACAACTTGCTCTTAGCCAAGCGCATTATGTCTAGATTATACATTTAGAAATGTTTTAAATGATGCTTACGATGATGGGTATATCTCAGTAATGACTGTAGACATGGGATTCTTGCTCAGATAGCCACAAAGTTCAATGTAAGTGAGCGAAGGGTGGGAGATAAGGAACTGACTGTGCTTGTGAAGAAAGCTCAGTGTCTTTCACCAGTCATGGAAGGCTCAAAGACGTTCTCCTGTTGATAGATATGCTTTCCACTACCACCACACAAACTTCTACAAGGACAATGACCAATGGAAAACAACTGGCCTGTGAGTCTGGAAACCCTAGTTCCGTGCTCTCACTCTGCTACTAAGCCTGTGACTCAGCTTCCCTCTCTGGACAGTGAAGAAGTTGCTCTAGAGATCTCTAAGGTGCATCGGCTTTATGCTTCTGTGACTGGGGGGTTTCCTTCTTGAGGTCATGCTCTCAAGAACCTATCCTATTTCTTTATGGATAAAGCAGCGTGGTTAGGAGGTCAGGCTTAGCCTGTAAACAAGTTTCAACCCTGGCTCTGCCCACTTACTTGCTCTGCGTCCTTGGGAAAGTTCTTTACTCGGGAAATGGATTTTATAATAGTAACTACCTCATAGGGTTGTTAAGAGGATTGACGGGAGTTTAATATTAGTAGCTACCTCATAGGTTGTGTGGATTATATGAGACAATACACGTAAGACTTGCTTAGTACTGTGCTTGACCCACCAAAGCAAACAGTAAACATTAACAAATATCAATAACAACCTTAAAAGGCATCTTTTCCTTAATGCATCGTCAGCCAGCCTTGTTGAATTAAAAATAAACACGCAAAAAGGCCCTTATGACAAAGTAAGAAAATCTTGAGATAAAAAGTATTTGCAAAACAGTGACGCGTATTCACCTGTCTTGAACTGTCTTGAAACAATTTAGCATCCATTCCCTAAAGCTAGAGCCTCACCATTGGGATTATTCAGGCCAGCATTCCAGGGTAAAGTGGCTTTCTATTTAGCCATCTAAAAAGTCCCTCTGTGTGACTGCGTTTCAGGTAGAAGCCTTTCCAAGCTAATTCGCCTCTGGTCAGTGAAGGTTTGCTTGCCACACTCTCCAGCTTTTCCTCTCTATCTTAATCGTACCACTCAGTTTCTCTAAAAGCAGCCTTCTCTCTGTATCACTCTCTTGCCCTAAGCTGCCTACACACATGGGTGCAGGGAGTCAAATTTGGGAGTCATATGGGAGTCATATTTGTAGGTTTTGACCTCTGTTTGGTTTTTTTTAAGGTATGCTTTTTGGTGAGGAAGTTTGGCCCTGAGTTAACATCTGTTGCCAATCTTCTTTTTTTTCTCCCCAAAGCCCAGTCCATAGTTGCATATCCTAGCTGTAAGTCCTTCTAGTTCTTCTATGTGGGACGCCGCCACAGCACAGCCTGATGAGTGGTGTATAGGTCTGTGCCCACAGTCTGAACCAGTGAACCCTGGACCGACGAAGTGGAGCATGGGAACTAAACCACTCATCCACGGGGCCAGCCCCCTGACCTCTGCTGTATAATGCCTATCAATCAGTTATAATAGCACTGTATAGTAAACTCATATTATATTAATATCATGATCACTTCTGACCCCTCTGAATTTAGTTTTAGAAGACAATTTAAAAATCTATGTGTGGGGCTGGCCTGGTGGCGCAGTGGTTAGGTTCACCTGTTCCGTGCCTCGGTGGCCCGGGGTTCCGCCATTCGGATCCCGGGTGCAGACATGGCACCGCTTGGCAAGCCATGCTGTGGTAGGCATCCCACATATAACGCAGAGGAAGATGGGCATGGATGTTAGCTCAGGGCCAGTCTTCCTCAGCAGAAAAAGGAGGATTGGCAGCAGATGTTAGCTCAGGGCTAATCTTCCTCAAAAAAAAAAAAACTATGTGCGTATGTATTATTTACCTTATCACAAAATTATAAGTAATCATTAATTCAAACATTGTACTGTTAAGGTAAAAATGATTCATGACACATGTTAAAGATGGTAAGGCAGACTTTATTCAAGGGGGCTACCGCAATGGGGCTTTGTGGTAGGGGAGACTCCACTCCAACAAGGACAAGTGGGGGGCTTTATATGTGAGGAGCAGGTAGGGGTCAGTGGATGGAAAATTACTAAGAGGAAGCATCAGGGTCAAGGGGATTCTTACTAGACCAACTCGAGAGAATTCTTGCTGAAGTCAGGCCAGAATGATAAGATATTGAGGATGTGGGGGGGTGAGGAATTTGATCAGATCCCAAGCAGGAAGGATTTTCACTAAACCGATTTAGGGGAATTCTTGCTCAAACTGGATTCTGCAAAGACAGAGAGGGAAGTCTAAGATCAGGCCAATAAAGTTAAGCAAAGGAGAGAGAGTTTGTCAGTAGAAATAAATATCCTAAAGTGATAGTCCCCCATAAGGCCTTCCAGGGACAAAGTGTCTTTTAATGTAGTCTACAGTCTTCTAAATTTGTTCTATGACTATCCTAACTTCATTAGGGTAAAGGTTAAGCTACTATTACAAAGGGACCAAGTGACCTTAAAAACACAGAGACTGATTTTTCTCTCATGTAAAAATGCTAACGTTAGAAAAGGCTATATACTGCCTGATTCCAACTATAGGAGATTCTGGGAAAGGCAAAACTACAGAGACAGAAGAAAGATCAGTAGTGGCCAGGGACACAGGGTGGGGACGACAGGCAGAGAGAAGGGTGACTAGGTGGAGCATGGGGCATTTTTAGGGAAATGAAACTATTCTGTGTGATGTTGTAATAGTGGAAATACGCCATTATACATTTGTCACCACTCATAGAATGTACAACACAAAGAATGAACCCTAATGTGTACTATGGACCTTAATAATAATCATCCATTGTAACAAATACCCCACACTAACGCATGTGTTAATAACGGGGAAGTGAGAGGGAGTTTGGCAGTATAAGGGAAGTCTCTGTACTTGCTGCTGAATTTTTCCATACACTTAAAACTGCTGAAGAAAATAAAGTCTGTCTTTTAAAAATGCTAAGGTGAGAGTTCAAGGCTGTTGGGGAAATTCGCTCTATATGGCCATTCAAGGACCCAGGTTCCTTTTGAGTCTTTGTTCTGCCACGGTATTGTCAACGTCTGCATGGTTAGAGATGGGTCACCACCGAGTCCAGGTTCCGTTGGTGGGAAGGAAGAAGAGAAAGTGGAGGAGGTAAGCCCACTGTCCAAGAACCTAGACCGACACAGCAATCCAAGCCATACTCCATTTTGAGAACTTAGCCACTTGACCACGCCTAACTGCAAGGAAGGCTGAGAAATGTCCACACAGGTGCTCAGGAAGAAGGTAAGAATAGATTATGGTGAACAGCCAGCCATACACAAATGTACACACATACATCTATTATAGATATTACACACATTACATATTGTATATAATACGTAATATACATTATGTATTATAGATTAAAAAACTGTATAATTATTTTCATTTACAAAAATGGGATAATACCACAGCACATGCTATTTTACAACTTGTTTTTTCAAATTTGTAGTTTACCTTGGATAAATAATATGTAAATATACATATTTGCATGCCTTCAACTACCTAATTCTTTGTGACAGCTGTATACAACTCTATTTACAAATTTATCATAATGTGTTAGCTATCCTTGAACTTTTAACCTATCATGAGCGTATGTTCCAAATTTTTTTCTATTTCACTTCTCTAGACTGGTCCACATCCTTTAACTACATGTTCTCATAGCATAGTGGTCTGTACTTCTCCTTCATTTCAGATTAATTAATATTTAATTAAATAATCTGAATAAGTTGTCCTTGGTGGGGTTTTTTTTGGTAATTTTAAATTAAATGTGTAACAAAATCATGAATTGTGTGACTTGCTGTTTGATATCTACGTTCTCTTCTGGCAGGTGAATTCGTGAGAGTTCAGCAAAGCTGGACTACAGCTGTCTTGCTCACTAACATATCTCCAGAACTTGCTACCTCCCCTGCACCCACCACGGGACAGACGCTCAATAAATACATGTCAGTAGAATGTTGAGCGTATGAAGGACTAAGTATCAAAAATACTGCAGACTTCTCAGTGTGTTTCTGGGATAATTCTTAGAGCAGAGTTGCTGGATCAAATTCATGATCATTTTGTATTTTTATAGATATTGTCAAATTGCCCTGCACAGAGTGTGTACCAATTTAATTGTTAAGATTTTTACAACAAAAATGTGTAAGACCAAAGACAGGAGTAATTTTAGAGCTCGATTTATTACGTATCTATAATTATGAGGAGATGAGAACTGTTATTTTTGGTTTTGAGGGAAATTTTTAAAAAATAAAATAGAGCCCCCTTTAATTGAGAGGCCTCGGTTTATTGGCCTTTGTAAATTTTTCAAACAGTATGTGATCTTTGATACAGCTCACATATGTATTCATGTGTTAGTACACTATTGCAATTGCTTAATTTTTTCCTCAAAACACTAAGATTAAATATTAAATATTTAGAACTGTTTATTGAAATATAATATAATACAGAAAAGTGCACATATCATAAGTCTTTGGTTCAATGGATTTTCAAAAACTGAACATGCTCATGTAATTAGCACCCAGATCAAGAAACTGAACACTGTCGGCACCCAGAAGCCCACCAAATAAGTTATAACCTATTCAGATATTCGTCTCAATTGTGTCAGCAAATTGATCGTGCCTATAGCAGGAATATACATTTTATATGAATATATTTAAAATTCATTTGTATGTACCTATATATATTATTTTATAGGGGGTCACACTGAAGTTTTTCCCAGAATTTCCTTCATCGTTACACTATTTTAAAGACACGTCAATAGAGATAAATAGAAGACCCCTCACGTCATGCATGGTTAAAATTAAAATCACTGATTACCTGCACCTTCTGAGAGGTTTCCAGATAGTGTTGAGAGCCAACCACACAAGTCATGGAAACAGCTGAGGACTCCACGTGACACGCGGTGACGCACCATGATTCAGGCTCACGGGCTATTATTAGAGTGAGCTAGTGCTGGATGTGCACACAGACTGTTAAATAATCCCCTTGAAAGATGAAGGAGAAAAGGGAAAGCGAATCTGAGCCGCTGGCGCGTTCTCTCTCCAAACTGTACTAGTCACAGTCCGAGGGCAGCGTCAGCTGGTGTCCCAGGGCTCTGGTTCCCCGACTGCGTGGAAGCCGCTTGGGCAGAATTCCTATGGGCCGAGTCAATTCCGTGTGTCCATGTGCCCTTCTGAGCAAACTTGGGTTCACTGTTTCATAAAGTGCTCCCAAGGAAGAAAGGAAGACATGGCTTGTGACTGTCAAGAAACATTCCGGAGACTTCAGTAAGCACATACATCTCTTTTTCTCAGCTCTTCGTCACATTTTACTTTGATTTCCAATGTGACTGCTGGGCTTTTACAAGGAGCCAGAAATGACACAGGATTTCATGAATTCGTTTGGGTGATAGTTGTCTTACATTTGAAGGCCCAAGGATGGAAGATAAACATCTGCCAGCAGTATAAATGGAGGCAGAGCAGAAGCTAATACAACTCTGCAGTAAACAGCACCAATCACTTAACAATAAACAATTTAGAGAAAGTAGCTGTCCTAAATGTACCAAATGATGACTCACAAATTTGATTTTCCTTGGCAGACCACATCAATGTTCAAAATATCCCAGTAAATTAAAGAAATTGCCTATTGAATGAACTTCAATCAAATAATACTATATTGAATGAAATTTAATGTACTTTTGAAGTATAACACTTGAAGATAATTAACTTCCTGTGTGACAAGCATTTTTCCATATTTTTCTCATTTAATCTTTATACTGGTGCAATGAATCCGTTACTATTATTAATTGCTATTTTATAATCCAAGACACCGAGTGTCATGGAGGTTCAGAGACTCAATCACAATTACACACCTGGTAGGGATAAAAGGAAGCGGGAACCCAGGTCTGTTTGATTCCAAAGGTTGTTCTGCTACATGTTATGCTCTACAGGCCGGAAGGCGGCTGCACAAGGCCCACGCTTGCCCTCCTCTTGCCACAGAGGGAAGGGTCTTGTGCTGTGCCTTGCTGTGCACATCTGCTCTTGGGAAGAGGGACCCAAAGACAAAGCTGGAACAAGCCCTATAAATCAACTGAGGCCATTTGGGCAGAAAAATCCGGGGTCCCCAGTACTTCAGAGTATGATCAAGAAGGAGAAGCTGTGGATGTTGGGTGGGCACATCTCTTTGGCCCACTCCTCACGTATGGGCTCCAGCTGGAGAAGATCAGAGCAAGTCCCCCCACTTGCGTAGGCCCCTCCTGCCGGGGCTATGGGCGGGAGGCACTGTTTGTGGTCCCCAGAGCCACCTTCAAAGAAGCATCCTTCAAACAGCCAACAAGACCCTTCAAAATGAATTCCAGCTTTTTTTTTTTAACCTTGCCTAGGTTCTGAAACATTACATGTCGTCCAATGCGTAAATCCCAGTAATAATACTTTAATCATCTTTTCTCGTCTTCACAGTTTTCTACCACCTCACACAGCCCCAAAGCACACCAACCACACATTCCCCAATAAGAAAGAAACACAAATTCTCCCCCAACGTCCAGCTCCAGGCCTCTGGACTCCTTCCCTCCCCCTTCCTTCCCTCCTTTCTTTCATCCCTGCCATCTTCGTTTCTCTTTTTCTTTCTCACTTCCCTTTTTCCTCCCAGCTCTTTGTTATGTAAACTCATTTAGCTTTTCTTAAGAAAAATTCCTTCTTCCTCTTCCAGCTCAGTTTCTACTCATTCTCAGATTTTCTATCAGAGATGTTTTTAACAAGGGAGAGAAGCCCGCTCAGGCCTGAGGGTGGGGAGGAGGTATTAAGAGAAGCTGAATGAATGGGCGGAGAGTGGATTTCCTGGGGTGGGAAGTTGAGCAGGGCAGAGAGTTGATATGGAAAGAATGACCAGCTTCCTTGGCTGGGACCTAAAAAGAAATCTGAAAATGAGACTCAGATAGGCTTAAAATAAAATGAATATATTTTCTCTTTTCTTTGGGGAAAACCCCTAATAACACTGAAAATCTGATTCACAGCATTGAAATTCAGGGAAATCATTAAATATGTATGATGACTTTCAGGAAATATTATTTTTCTACCACTCAATTTGATTTCTTGCCTATTGTGTGTCTTTGTGTCTTTGTTTCTTTTTTTAAATGACAACAGATGGGACCGGCGCCACGGTGGAGTGGTTAAGTTCACGCGCTCCGCTTCGGTGGCCCAGCGTTTTGTGGATTTGGACCCTGGACGCAGACCTAGCGAGGCTCATCAGGCCATGCTGAAGAGGCGTCCCACATGGCACAAGCAGAGGCACTCACAACTGCAATATACAACTAGGTACTGGGGGGCTTTGGGGAGAAGAAGGGGAAAAAACAAAAAAGACTGGCAACAGATGTTGGCTCAGGTGCCAATCTTTAAAAAACAGAAATAAATAAAATAACAACAGAAAAGTCATTTTTTTTTTAAAGATTTTTTTTTATTTTTTCCTTTTTCTCCCCAAAGCCCCCCGGTACATAGTTGTGTATTCTTCGTTGTGGGTCCTTCTAGTTGTGGCATGTGGGACGCTGCCTCAGCGTGGTCTGACGAGCAGTGCCATGTCCGCGCCCAGGATTCGAACCAAGGAAACACTGGGCCGCCTGCAGCGGAGCGCGCGAACTTAACCACTCGGCCACGGGGCCAGCCCCCAGAAAAGTCATTTTTAAAAGCCAGATGCACCCCTAATTCTTTAGAACACACATCTTGGGCAATCCAACGTATACATTCCGAGCTGTATGACACCGGGGAGAGAGTATTAACAGAAACTTCATTTTGTCAAGTTCAAAGGAGTTATCAGAGGTGGTCTTTCCTTTAAGTCTTGAATATTTTTCTAAATGTAAAAATAACTACCAGATTGATTACACTGCTACTTACCTTATATGAATGTTAATATTATAACTAAAAAATACCATTTTTCTTAAAGTACATGCTTTCAAAAGTTGATGCATTAAGAGGTGAACTTGCTCTTTAACTGAGTTATAGTTTCCTTCCTGGAAAACATCTCTTGAATTTTATTTTGAATGACATTGAGAAAACAAGGATTGATAAATAGGAGTATATTTCACAGATAATATTGTAAGAATATATCTACGCCATAAAATAAGGTGTATCTTTCTTCTTTTAAAGTTTTTCATCTGTATTCTGAGGAGAAATTCATGTATGTGTTGCAAGTTTCTTATAAGACATTGCTGGAAAGGGGACATCTTGCTGGCTCCTGTAAAATGAAGCTAAAGGCATCTTTTCCCATATGACTATTTTTCTTCTTACAAATGAGACATATTTACTATTGTTTAGAATTAGACATTATAAATTTATATTATGTAGAAACCAAAATCCTCCCTGTAATTCTTCCCAGAGCCAGCCACTGTGAACATTTTGGTGTCCATTCCTCCAAATTTGATTACTTACGCACATCAAAACGGTACATATTCTAAATATTGTTCTACAGCTTTCTATATTCACTTCAGACGTGTATTGACATCTTACCATGTGTATATGTGTATGAGTTAGGGTGGGCCAATTTGCCTCAAAAGATAGACCCCAAGCACAGTGGCTTAAAGAATTTCTTATATTCTCCCTCACGTAAGAGTTCCAAGTTTCGGGAGGGGGAGAGGGGCTCGGCTTCAGTCTTCATGAAGTCATTTAAAGACTTAGGCTGGTGGTGGCTCCCACAACTGAATTCTAAGGTCGCTCTGGGTAAGGCCATCCCAGTCAGCCAGAAGGGAGAAGAGCCTGGGGGGGGGGGGGGTCTGTGCAGGGCCATCTGTAGGGCAAATGTCACTTCAGCCCCCGTGCCACCAGTGAGAACTTAGTCATACGGCCAAAGTTAACTGCAGGAAAGGCTGCCAAAAGCAAGTCTAGGGAAAAGGGGAGGAGCGATTTGGCGAGTTTATGTCTTTACCATGCAGTGTCATTACATGGCCTTCTGTGTCATTCTTTCTAAGTGCTGTAGAGCAACGGGTTTTTAAAGGCTCTCCTGGGGTAAGGAACCCATCTAAAACTGCTGGTCCTTTCTTCTGATTTTACACATGAGTGCCATACATCTTCAGAGAACTGTATTTTAAAATAAGACTGAGGGGCCGGCCCCGTGGCCAAGTGGTTAAGTTTGCACACTCTGCTTCAGCAGCCCAGGGTTTCACCTGTTTGGATCCTGGGCACAGACCTAGCACCACTCATCAGGCCGTGTTGAGGCAGCATGTCACATGCACGACCAGAAGGTCCTACAACTAGGATATACAACTATCTACTGGGGAGGCTTTGGGGAGAAGAAAGAAAAAAAAGATTGGCAACAGATGTTAGCTCAGGTGCCAATCTTTAAAAAAATAAAATAAAATTGTCTTATTTTAGACTGAGTTCTACTTTTAGTAAGTTATTAGATTACTGAAATTTGATATTCATAAGGCAGTATAGCATAATAGTTATATTCGGTAGAAATACTTGGGCGTGAATCCCCACTGACATTCACTAACCAGGCAACTTTGGGCCTCAATCTGCTCATCTATAAATTGGCTATAATAATAATATGTCCCTTCCAAAGTTGATATGATTCAAAGGAGAAAATGTATACAGAGGGCATAACAGGCTTCCCGGCACATAGCAAGCATTCAACAAATGATAGCTTGGCTAATATTACTGGAAAGGAAAACTAACATATTGCTAGAGTTTACCAAGGAAAGTCCTCATTGTCTGCCAGGAACTTGGGCTGCTATGAAATGCGTGGCAATGATGCAAAAGCTCCCACTGGAAATATATACTTGCCCATGACTGGAGTTTTCTCAATTTTCCAGATTTCTTTGTCATGAGGCCATGATCAACAGAGTTTTGAATTCATTGTGACTTTTCATTCCTGCCCAACTTCCCTTTAAATATAAAATACTGTAGTGAAACTTCATCAGAATCAGTGCTGCTGTTGAGGGCCTGCTGTGTCAGCTATGTGAGATCTGTAATTTTGCAAGAACTACACCTAAAGACATGAATGCATTGTGGCTCAAATATGAATTCTCCTTACAGTTCTGTCTAAGACGTTTCTGCAGTTTTGAGGAGTTTTCTCACTAAAACTGAGACTAGGTGGGCCTTTGAAGTCTTTTAGCCCACTAAAGTGGACCACGGTCAAAAGTTTTAAAACGTCACAGTATAATATTCAAGACCAGTACTTGGAATCTTTGTTGTTTTTCTGGAAAGTCTGATAACTTTTGAAAACTATTAACAAGTCTTAGAGCACAGAATACAAGAACTATGCAGTAATTGTCCTCTAAATTTGGTACTAATCATATCCTTGCAAATACTATATTTAATTCTGGGCTTTGTATCTGAAAGGAGACGGAAAACTTGGAGAGAGTTTAAAGGAAAGCCATAAAAATGATTAAAGGTTTGGGAAACAAGACCCATGAGGAAAGGCTAAAGAGACTTCGCTTATTCTGCCTGCAGCACAGAACTTGAGTCCGAACTTGAGAAAAGCTTTCAAATGAAGGACAGCTATTGTCTCTGAGCCACTGTCTAGAAAGAAGTTAAGTTAGACATGATGTATCCTGACAATGGAGTACTTTACCCACAAGGCAATAGAAAACCCTTGTGCAAAGGATTATGACAAATAGAGTAAATTTTCAACTGCCACATAGGAGAGTTTTGGCCCACCTAATGGTGAGAGATACGTACAATGCCCTCTTGAAATTTCTCTCAGCCTCATGATTTTTGGATTTGTTTCTGTTAGTGAATAGCTGATGTTAAGTTACAAATAGTGAGATTCCAATGTCATAGTTGCGTTTAAGATCTCCATCACACTCTCATGATCTACATGCGTAATAAACTTCGTGATAATCCAAGAAACACGTATCATTATCAATAACGATCATGACAATAGTGATGAAGGTAAGAAGCCAGTCTGTTGTTGTTTAGACCAATTCATTAATTATTAGAAGATTTAATCTCCCCAATTGCAGCCTTACTTCATTGATAACTCTAGAAAATTGTGGGGAAATCACAGAGAATTTTGCTGATTCTGTAGATTTATTTATTTATCTTTTAAGTTTTAAAATTTTTTGGTGAGGAAGATTGACCCTGAGCTAATAGCTGTTGCCAACCTTCCTCTTTTTCTTTTTTCTCCCCAAAGCCCCACTACATAGTAGCATATCCTAGTTATAGGTCATTCTAGCTCTTCTATGTGGGATGCCACCGCAGCATGGCTGATGAGCGCCGTGTAGGTCTGCACCCAAGATCTGAACCTGTGAACCCCGGGCCCCCAAAGCGGAGTATGTGAACTTAAATACTCAGCCATGGGGCTGGCCCCATATTCTACGGATTTAATTGTGAGAATTCAAATGCACTTACATGGCAATTTTAATAATCAAGGAAAACTGTTTAGGATCAGAATGTCATAAGCTAATGTGTAACTTTATCCGTAGAGTTCTTTACTCGATGTTTATTTTCACCATGAGCGCTCTCAATACCTTTGTGGACTCACCGAGTACAGATGCTAAGCTGTATGAATAAGCTCACAAGTGCTCACTGTGTCAGTGAGTGTAAGGAACTACATACACAGAGCATTTTCTTGGTATTAGGTAGGCTTAAATTGAAAGTCTGCAAGACGTATTTCCTGTCCGTACTAAAACAAAACGTACTAAAGAAACATATGTTGTATTTACTAGTAGAACTATGCTATTGATTATATAGAACAATTTTTTTAAATCAAACCAGTTTAAAATATTTGCACACCAGAAATTTGGGGAATAATATCAAGTAAAGAAAATTCAAAATTTGATTTTAAATATTGTTCTGACAGCAACATAAGCATATATGACAAACTTGATTAACCTAAATCTAATAATGAAGAAATGAGTGGAGGAACCCAGACTGTGACACATTGGTCAAGATTCTCATGAAAAAAAGTCATTAGTATAAAATATTTTTTTAAGGCAAGGAAATTATTCTAAATTAAGAACTAAAGAGAAATAACCAAATACAATGTACAAATCTTAGTTGGAACTCAATTAAGATTTAGTTTAGGATCAGGAAAACGAAAAACCCAGCTATAAGACATTTTGGGGGACAATTGAGGAAATTCAATTATGGGCTGTATATTAAATGTTATTATACAATTAATGTCTTTTTTTCTTAAATATGATCAGTAGATTGTGGTTGGTTGTATAAAAGATGTCCTTATTCTTAGATGACTCTCCCTCCTCGCTTTCCCTCCATATATGTGTATATGTATTGTATGTATGAACAGCCAGCTGAATTCTTTTTTTATTAAACATGGAACAAAGAATTTATCAACAAATCAAGTCAAAACATGTGCATAGATACATAGATAGTAGATAGATAAAGCCAATGTGACAAAGTATTAAAAAGTGGTGAGTTTAGGTAAAGAATATACATGTTCATTGTACTATTCTTTCAATTTTTCTACAGTTTTTAAAAAATTTTCAAAATAAAAATGGGGGAGAAGGAGGCATGGAATTGCTTCAAAACAATGCAGTTAATAAACCCCAATATATAATTAAGAACACATATACTATTTGAAATAACAAGAGAAGTAAACTTCTTTTTGTGGTCACTATTTTCCTGTAGTCACTCTTATTCTCAATTTAATAACTGCCATTCAAGAAGTATTTGCTTTAAATACAAAACTTCCCAAGCTAAGACATTAGGTGCTATAGAAATTACATACAAAAAATAAGTACTAAATCATTTCACAATAGATGTATATCATCATTATGGGGTATATCTTACATTTATACAGAGCCGTATGTCAATTATATCTCAATAAAACTAGAAAAAATAAGTATATAGAAATTAAAATGTACGGCCATTGTCTCATTATTCACAATTTTCTTTATCACTGAGCTTTCAGAAATTCCATCTATGTTTACCTGTGTAATCATATCTACTAGTGAAAACGTCAATAAAAATTAGGGACATAATTATAAAAATGCTTCAAGTTCTTATTCTTTAAAATGTCAGACCATAGGTTAGAATTTTCTTAATGACCTTAATAATGCATAAAGTTTGTTGAAGCGGATTGTCCATTGAGTTGATCTCATTAATCCAAACTGTCACAATTTTAAAATATTTTTACGTTCTGATTTTGTCAAGTGTAAATAACTGATGAAACTGTACCCAATTCAATTCAATTTGCCAGCGTTAGCCTTTTTATTGTCTTCGTCTATCACAATCCTCCCTACATTCATTTGTGATCTGTCAGATTAGTTGTAACTTGCATATTTAAATTTAGACTAGGGAATCTTTCTGGAATGCTACAGACTTGTTTTGCTTTGTTGATTGAATTCTTCTTTGCATGGCTTGCAAAAAAGGATTCAGCTGGATCATTAAGAGCTACACCCATAAATGCTTCAGAAACACAGGTTGCACGGAGCATTTTGTTTTCTGCTCACAAGTTGCCTGAGTCACCAGATGGCTTGTTGGATCTTGAGAGGCTGCTTAAGCAGAACAGGCTTGTGGCATGAATCAGAGCAACTGTTTGTGTGGTGTGCTCATTTCACATCCGTTTCAATAAATGGTCTGTGGGCTTTTTCCTTGTAACATTCATGTTACAAGATTACTTCTGAAGCATTTATAATTGAAACACAGTCAAATTCTTTTGTTATCACGTAGGTGTTAAACAATTTGGGAGAGTTGGAGGCCTCTAAAACATTTTAACAGAAGGAAGCATACAACCCATTCTTGCAAGGAGAGGCAAAGCATTCTATAATGATATGGGAGTGTTCCTCTATGTTTTGTGGAAGGCAAGCTCAAAGTTCTCTGATTAATCACCCAAGAGAAACCTAGTAATTATAATGTACTTTCTGGGTAAAATCAGGGTTTGTGCTATGGATACATTTGTAGCTAATATTTGTTACATAATACGATTTAGATCAGACTGGAGGCATAATAATTTTGCATAGAAAGGTGTTCAGAAAGGTCAACCCTTGCGCCGGTTGAGTTTTGGTAGCCCATTGCAGGGTTGCAAGGACTAGGTACATCAGTTGAACATCATTTTCCTCCATGCATCATTTTGGTATTAGTAGCGTAAGAACAACCCAGAAGGAATCTCAGTAAACATACTTTCTCAGATGGAATGTACATCCCCTTGTCATGTCTTATTCAATATCCTCTTTCTCAGAGGATCTTATACACTACCTTGTATACAGGAATGCCTTGATAAATGTTCGTTGCTTATTAATTGATTGGGAGGAGAAGGTATGAGAAAGCAAAGGACAATTAAATTCCAGATAAAATACATTGCCTGGACAGCCAAGACAAAGACGGAGCAAGATAAAATCATTCTGGTACCACTGGAGAAGCTGTCACTTTATTCGGATTATTTATGAGCAGATGAAAATGCCTCAGTGTCCCTTCCCTCTTCCCTCTCTCGCTCCTTTCACGTTTGAGCCTTGTATCCTGTGGAAGCAATAAGATACCAAATTTCCAAGGCTGCTGGAAATGCTGAGACGTGACTCAGCTTGTAACCTAAGTGGGCCCAGGGGTCTCTGGAAGAAATATTTTTCATCCATGTTCCTAAAAATGCATTGTTGTCTATTTAATTGTATTTTGTAAACTCTGGGCTGGATTTCTAAAGGAACAACCTGCTAAAGGCACTGCCACCAAATCAGACCCCCGGTCCTGAGGGGTTTTCCAAGTGTAAGTGCTGGCCTCTCTGCTTCATTTCCTTTTGGAGTTCAGGGATGCTTCTGGAAAGAAGATGTAAACTACCAGGGAGCTTCTCCCTCCTCTTCCTGCCTGTTCCTCCATCCCCCAGGTGGTTTTGCAAGAGACCTTTTTCTGTGTCCCCAAAGAATCCTCTAGCACTACCACTACTATCCCCAGACAAGCCACTAAAACCTTTTTGAGTAACCAAACACACTTTAAAATTTTATTATTGTTATTTTATTATTTTTGTGTGTGTGAGGAAGATTGGCCCTGAGCTAACATCTGTGCCAATCTTTCTCTATTTCATGTGGGATGCTGCCACAGCATGGCTTGACAAGCAGTGCTAGGTCTGTGCCATGACCTGAACCCATGAACCCCAGGCCGCTGAAGCAGAGCAAGCGAATTTAACCGTTAGCCACTGGGCCAGCCCTATTATTGTTATTTTAAATACCTGCCACTTAGACTAACTTCACGGAGTCACAGGCCAACATTTCACGCATAAAAGTAATTCATCAAGTTTCCAGGGTGTCTCCAGATAATGATCAGAATGGCGCTTCTTATCCCTTATTCCTAGGATCATTCAGTCCCTATAAAAAGAATTCTATTTAAAAAAATGTATCATTTCCAAGCACTGGGGTGTAAAGGATGGTATGGTATCCTGCTTGGATCCTATCTGCTATTTCAGGACTGATGGGCTCAGCCCACCAACTGCTGGGAATGTTGGTGCTGACAACTCCCACCTGAGTCCCTTTCTGGGCATTGCCGTGGGTGGAAGAGAGAGAGAGAGACCTAGCACAAAAAACATCCCCACTGCCTCCCCAGTTCTGGACTACTCACTGACGGACCATCCCAGATAAAGTTTGGGATGCTTGCCTAGCTCGCAGCAACCCCCTTTCTCTGGAATTGCCAGCCCATCTATCCACAGGACGTGTTCCTGCAGCCATGTTTGAACCATGTGACCTCGCCCCTGGGCAGGTCATTCCTTGATCTTTTGAGTTTCTTAGAATGTCGTTGCCTTCTACCTGTGTTGGAAGCAAGGTCTGGTTCTAGGAAAGTGTGGTCTATCAAGGTTGTCAGCAGTCCTACTTATTCAACCCTAGATATAACAAGCTTTGAGTCTCACTAAACTCCCATTCCTCATGAGTTTACTGACATTCTGTGCTTATGGGGCTCCGCAAGCACTATGTGTGAACTGAGAAGATGGACAAAAATCTATGGTGGATGTGTATATTGTGTATCTCCTCTGCTCCACATACGTTCCGTTGCCTCATCAGATTTCACTTAACAGAATGTAAGTTAAAAGATAGAATGATTAAGACCGCAGAGCATTAAACCAAGCGTAAGGCCCTGTTAGGCATAGAGCCACATGCTCCTGACACATCTCAAGTCCACGAGCCTCTCAGTGTGGGAAACAGGGAAAGAGATGTGATGTTTTCCAGACCCCACTTCCAAGCCCTTGCCCTGGGTGGGGCACACACGTTCCTCCCCATCAGTTCCGTGGGACACCTGTTCCATGGGATGGATTCGAGGTAGAGTGAGCTGGTCTTGTAGCTTTCACTCAAGTCTTCATGAATATTGCTCACTCACAGTGGCTTTCGTTTTGCCAAATAAAGAGTCTGACTCATGTTAGTCTCTGTGGAAATGGGAAGCTCTCACAATATCTCGAATGCTTTTCAGTGGGCCCTTGCTGTAACTTCTCCAGCTGCACTGTTTTCCTCCAGGTGCTGTGAATGTAGGAGCACACTGTGTGTTAGACCAAATTCATCTGGATTAAGGGCAGGGACAAAACAGATGGTATCTGTGCCATTCCACTTGTCTTGTGGATGGAAGCTGTACACTTCCTCATCTTTCTTTCAAGAGTGATCAAAACTAAGAGCTCAGGCTCTGGTGCCAGGCTGTCTGATTTGAATCCCGTTTCCACCATTTGCTTATAAAACCACCTGCCTCAGTTTCCTCATCATTCCTTCATTTCCTTATTCCCTTTCTTCCACATAGGGTTGTGAGCATCAAGAGACCATATAGCAGAGCGCTTAGAATCTTGTCTGATAGTATTCTACGTGTTTACTATTTTTATTGCCCCCAAATGTAAAGATCATAGTTCTTTTTATAGGCGGAAAAAAGCCAAATACTAAGTGTAAAATCTTTACTTTGAAAATTTGGCAAAAGAAAAAAAAAATCACCCATAATCTCAGAGATGACTGTCACTAACTTTCCAGTCTGTCACTAACTCCTTCCAGTCTTTTTTTCTCTCCTATGCATACACACATTCTTTCTCTTTTTCCAGAACTAGGATTAAATATACACATTACTGTGTAGCCTCATTTAATTTAACTACATGCTACGAATGTTTTTTCACTGTTACAAAATCACTTTTAATACCTACATGTTATTTCTTGAAATAGATGTATCATAACTTATTAAAGCAATTCCTTTTTTAAACAATTGGGATCCCAAGTTTTCAATGTTATAAAGAAACTGATGTCAACATCCAATTGTGTGTGAATTTCTGTAGAATGTATTTTTCACATATTTTTTCTATATGTTCTATAGACTATAGAGAATATATTTTTCATATCCGTGATGTTTAATCCTTCTCCTAGGTTGTATCTGACAGCTCCGAATTTGTGAATTTATAGACTTAGATAGAATTATTTTTCTCTAATTGTGTTTCTTGTTATTTGTCCTTACTAAAGCTCCTCTGTCACTTTTCTGCCCACAAACTTGTCCTTGAAATTTCCTCCCTTCTTTGATTTGTTCATTCTCTACTTAGTGAGTTTACTGTATCCACAAACTTTTGAGCTCATGGTATGCTTGCTCTTTTAAATCAATTATAACACTATTAAAGTTTTTTAGCTAAAGAATTGAAGCTGTATATCATTTTCTAGGGCCTATCTTTAAATACTTTCCGAAACAAATTATGCTGCGATGAATCCTACAACTAGAAGGCATTAAAGCTGGTGGGACCCTTACAATCTTATCAAATGCTCCTTAACAGAGGCCTCAGATTCAAACAAGAGATAAATTATCTCTATCATTTCCCTTTCCTCCATACCTACTTACCATCTCAAAGAACTGTTTTAAATTAGTAAAACCTGATTTCCTTTTAATCTTTCCTTCAAGAGGCCTGTCCACGAAAATAATCCATAGCCAATCTATAACTGAAAATTTCGGTGAGTTTATTCTGAACTTAAATTTTAGGATTATAACCCGGGAGAGTCTTTCCACAAAGGAACAGAGCACTCCAAAGAAGTGGGGGTACATAGGGTGGTTATATACCCTCAAAGAGTATGTTTCACATATGATTGAAATGTCCCTTTTACAATAGTCACGAGGCTGCTCTGTCAGCACAGCGATTGATGGAAACGGCAGATAGGTCTGCTGTCTTAGTGAACGCCGCCGGGTGGCAGGTGTGTTGCCTTGGGCTGGGTGGTCACAGATGAGCGCTGCAATCGGTTCCCAGCCTAAAGAAAGATGCTTAATCTTTAAGGAGATGCCAACGTTGGGAGGGGGAGGGAAGTTGCACCTTTATCTCAAGGGCCTTTGCTTTTGCCATAGGGAATCTCTAAAGCAGATATACAATGCATGCTCAACGGCCTCCGTCAGGCCCTTTTGGAAAGACAAGGTCAGGCCAAATTAGGTTTACACCAAATGGCTTCCTCATATACTCCAATGTATCCTATTACTTGCCATTTTTATTTGTCAGGCCAAATGCCTCTTTCCCATTTCAGAAACTGAAGCAAGAGTTCTGTCTGAAGACGTGACTGTGTGTGTTTGATGTAACAAGTTGGGTAAAAACTGGTATTTATTGAATAATTGGAAAATCATATTTTAAACACCAAAAAAACTCATATGCCATGATCTTGTCACATGAGCTGGTTCCACTCCGAAAAGTCAGGTAGACAAGTCCCCCTTCATGTTTTTCTTTTTTTTTTTTTTAAGATTTTATTCTTTTCCTTTTTCTCCCCAAAGCCCCCTGGTACATAGTTGTATATTTTTAGTTGTGGGTTCTTCTAGTTGTGGCATGTGGGACGCTGCCTCAGCGTGGCTTGATGAGCAGTGCCGTGTCCACGCCCAGGATCCAAACCGATGAAACACTGGGTCGCCTGCAACCGAGTGCGCGAACTTAACCACTCAGCAACAGGGCCGGCCCCAATGTTTTTCTACTTCTGGGGAGCCCAGGCTCGTTCTGTTCTAGGGTCAGAGAGGAGCTGATAGCAGCCATAAGGTTGTGGGGGCTGATCTCAGCTCTAGGGAGTGGGCCCTGAGGATTCTGAGTCGCCCAGGACCCACAAGCCTCTCGCTGACACACAGCATCCCCCAGGACACTCGTCTTTGTTCATGGGCTGCAGTCCAGGCCGTTGACAGGGGACGACAAGTTTTCTGAAGACTTTTGGGAAAGAAGTGTTCATGCTCATTTTTTGTTACCTGAAATATAATTCACACACCATAATATTCACCCTTTTAAAGTGTACAATTTAGTGATTTTAGCATATTCACAAAATTGTGCAAACATCACTTCTTTCTAATTCCAGAACATTTTTATCACCCCCCCAAAAGAAACTTCTTACCCATTCTCCTTTCCCTGCAGCCCCTGATAACCATAAATCCACTTTCTGTCTCTTTTGCCTATTCTGGATATATCATGTAAATGGAATTATACAATGTATGGCTTTTTGTGTCTGGCTTCTTTCCTTTAGCATAACATGTTCAAGGCTCATGCACATCACTGCACGTATCAATATTTCATTTTCTTCTTATGGTGAAATAATATTCCACTATGTGGATATACCACATTTTGTTTATCTATTCATCAATTGATGGATATTTGGGTTGTTTTTACTTTCTTGGTTATTATGAATATTATGAATGCTGGTCTGAACATTTGTGCACGTGCTTTTGTGTGTATGTATGTTTTGAATTCTGTTGGGTAGATACCTAGGAATGGAATTGCTGGGTCATATGGTACATCTATATTTAACTATTTGAGTTAAATATTTAACTGCTAGACTGGTTTTCCAAAGTGACTGTACTATTTTACATACACACCAGCAGTATACAAAGGTTCTAATTTCTCCACATCTTCGCCAGCACTTGTTTTGTCTTTTTGAATATATCTATCCTAGTGTGTGTAGCCATAGCTCACTGTGGTTTAAAATTGCATTTCCCCAATGACTAATGATGTTGAGCATCTTTTTATGTGCTTTTTGGCCATTTGTATATCTTCTTTGGAGAAATGTCTATTCAAATCCTTTTTCTATTTTTAAATTGGGCTATTTGTCCTTTCATTGTTGAGTTGTAAGAGCTCTTTATATATTCTGGATACCAGACCTTGATCAGATATATGATGGGCAAATATTCTGCCCTTTCTGTGGGTTGTCTGTTCGTGCCCTTTTGAGAGAACTCTTGCACATGGTTCCCTCTCCCTCCACACGTTGATGTAACTTGAGGCTGGAATGGCTGCAGCCATCTTACTACTGGCCTGAGAAGGAGCTGGACCTTAGAATGAGCCAAGAGAACTATAGAGACATGGAGGTGGAGCTGCTGGATTGAGCTAATCCTTGGGAGAACTTTTTATCTTCTCTCTTGACTTCAATTACCTGCTGCTGAAAGTATCCTTTTTTTTTTTTTTTTGAGGAAAATTAGCCCTGAGCTAACATCTCCTGCCAATCCCCCTCTTTTTGCTGAGGAAGACTGGCCCTGAGCTAACATCCATGCCCATCTTCCTCTACTTTTATATGTGCGATGCCTACCACAGTACGGCTTGCCACGCAGTGCCATGTCTGCACCCAGGATCCGAACCAGCAAACCCCCGGCCGCCACAGTGGAACGTGCAAACCTAACTGCTGCACCACCGGGCCGGCCCCTGAAAGTCTTTAAAATGATACAGGTACCAGATCCGGCCTGAGGGAGATGATGCCTTGAATATTTCTATCTCCTCCAATCAAACCGTAGAGTTTGAGAATGTGGGGGATCAGAATTCGCCACCCCAAAATGTGTCTCTTTGGCTTGATTATTTTTAAAGACAAAAGACTCTGAAAGAAACTTTGACCTTTCCCCTAATTGCCTAAAAGAAATTAAGAAGTCCTGTGCCAGGACAGGCCATCAGCACACAGAGCTCTAGGTATGGTAGACTGGGAGGATCCTTGCCAAGCCTGTTTTTATCTAAGTTCTCTCTCAGGTCACTTTGTCTACAGCTAGCTCAACAAACATTTGTTTACCAAACATTTGCTTTTCCATCTCCATGTGAATTGTCTTCCTCCCCTTTGAAGTCCCAAACCACTACCCACGACATCCTCTTTTGTTCTTAGCTAAAAATGGTATTTAAGGTGGTGGCTCTGGCCATTTTGCTGAGTTGCTCAGTTTTCCGTGGTTTCTCCCATGTATACGTGTTATTAAACTTTGTTGGATTTTCTCCTGTTATTCTGTCTCATGTTGATTTAATTCTTAATCAGCCAGAAGAACCTAGAGGATAGAGGAATAGTTCTTCCTCCCTACAAGAACTAACTTCAACAGCATCAACAGCAACACCTGGGAGTTTATCCAAACATTACAAGAGTCGTGACTAATCTCAATTCCAAGATGAGAGAGGGATGACGACACCTTCTCAGGGGCAGTGGTTACAGACAGTAATTGCATTGCTAATTAAATGTTAGTTTAATAAACTTTTACCTCTGCACCCAGTTTTCTGAGATATAATCTATATCTTAATGGTCTTTGGGCAAATCAATAGGGGAAACACTAAACAGGTGATTTATCTCTCCAGTCAGGAAATCTTTCTGACTAAATGGGCTTCTTAATAAAGCGCAACGGCCCAGCCAATCTCTGCTTCCTCTCCTTTGGCACAACGGAAATGTTCAGCTCTTTTGTTCTCGAAAACCTCAAGGTGTATCATCTAACCAGCTGTCCTGACTGTGGCTTTGCTGGTTTGTGTACAGCTCCTGAATGAATTATAAAAGGAAAAAAGAAAGAAAGAGAAAGCAAGAAAAGACAAGGTGTGGAGAGAAGGGATCAGAGTAAAGAGATCTAAAGCGCCAATGGGAGCATTTCATTCTTATTCGGAAACTCTAGTGATAGCAGAGGCCACTGAACACCTACTTGAGTTTTTTTCCTTAGAAGAGAACTCCTTTGCTTTAGGAATCAAAACACCGAATCCTTCTCGCCAACATTTTGTTCTCTGGATCTCGCTCAGTCCATTTTCTCACAAAGATCTGGTAGCGAAAGTTCCAGTTAGGTATCTGTGTTCCCAAGACTTTCCTCTTAGTCAGCGTCGAGTCAGATGGTCCAAGTCCTTAGCCTATCACCTGGGCATCAATGAAACCTCAGAGGGAAATGTACCATCCATCTGGCAAAGTGCTCGCTCCGTTGGCCTCAGCACAGATGCTAAAAACAGCCCACTTCCTTTCGAAGTCACAGGGAAGCAGGCATCTGGGCTGACCTGGGGACGCGCAGAAGATTATATTCTATTTTTACCGTTCTTAATGAATCCGAGGTGCATTTAGGTGGTGACACTGTTTACTCTGGTTAGAGCTGTTCCCCACCAGGAGCCTGTCCAGGATCAGGCAGCAGGGGCCACCCCAGCAAACCCACCAAAGACAGGGCAGGGGTACTTCCAGGCTAACTTGCCTCCGTTACCCTGGAATTGGAACAACCACCATCAAGCTGTGCAAAATGACCTCCCAGGATATTCTGCAGCCTTCTCCGGGCCCGGGCTTGTAAGAAGCTTTAATAAGTGCTTGCTTTGAATTTTATCTGCTCATATCTTTTTAACTGAATCATCTATTAACAGGAAAACATTCCTCCAATCAGCTCTGTATTGTCTGTTTGACTTAATCCTCAGCCACTCAGATTGCTTCTCTAGAGAAGGCTTCCCTCACTGCACTAGAGAAACAGCAGAATCCTGCCGTCATTCTCCGTGTCTCTGTCCTGCTTTATTCCTCCTCAGAGCGCTTCTCACCCCCCAACATGTCGCATATCCATTTGTTGACTGTTTATCTCATTGTGCAGGCACACACATGTGCACACACACTAATAAAAGCTACATGAGAGAAGGGAATTGTTTCATCTGTACCTCATTCCAAGTGTCTAGAAAAATAGAGGGACAATAAATTTTTTTGTGGGATAAATAATTCAATGAATCTGCCTCTATTCACTGATGCATCTATTTGAAATGGCACACATACAGATTAGGAACATGGGCTTCAGACACAGACTGGTTGAATCCCAATTCTTCTACTTACTACCTGTGTGACCTTGGGCCATCACTTAACCTCTCTGTGTCTCAGTTTTGTCATCCCTGTAATAGAAATAATAAAAATGTACATCTCACAAAAGTTGCTATGAGTATTAAATGAGATGTTACATATAAAACTCTGAGAACAATGTCTGGATCATATATAGCACCTAAGCACAATAGCTATAAAATCTCATGTGCCCAATAAGTATTAACAATCATTGCTCATTTATTCAGCAAAGATGTGTTGAATGCAACGGTGAACAAAATCAAAAACGGACCTGCCCTACGGAGTTTATAATATAGAGGGAGAGAAAGTTATTAATCCCAGTAACCACACAAATAAATGTAGAATTATAACAGACTTAAATGTTAAGAACAGATAGGGCAAAGGCATATTCATAGGGGACATTTGATCCAGTCAGAGATGGAAGAGAAAGATTTCTGGGGGAAGGTGACTAAGGATGTTTGGTGGGGTGAAAATGGATATAATGTCCAATTTCAAGTTGCTTTCTGTTAGACATTGTTCTGTACACCCCCTTTTTTTTCTTAAAGAATCAGCAAGAGAAAAATGAGTGAATAGTCTTGAGTTAACAGTGATTTTGCGTTGAAGGAGGAGAGCTGGTCTCTGTTCAAGGAGAAGCTGTGCTGAGAATGGACGTCAGCCCCGGGCACACGAGCAAACGGAAAGGATCAGGGAAATAAAAGCTTGCCCAGAGCCACACTGGGAATTAAAAAAAAAAAAATAGGGAAATACTGGGGTGTATAATTAAACCATTTTATTTGGACATAAAAGGAAAGTCAGAGCCCAGTCCAGAGGAGTTTTGATCTGGTTTATTTATAACAACAATGTTCAGAGAAAACTTAGAAGAAAAAATAAGTTCATTCATAATTCCACCTCCGTAAAACATAAATGTTTTTCCCTTTTTATTTTTATTTTGTTTTCCCTTTCATTCTTGGCTATGATAACTGCAGGCGTTTTTAAATGGTTGGCCTCAAAGGGCACAAATCATCTCACGTCTTGCTTTTATGTGGTGGTACATAGTCTTCGTAATTATTCATATTAATCCTCCCCCTCTTTCTATAAGGGGGGGGAAATTGAGCCCTAGAGTCTCGCTGATGGCCGTCCTCAACAAATTAAAGGCTAACAGCCTCTGACAGAGGGCAAGTCCTTGGAGTGGGGCATTCAGGGGTTATGGTCCATCTCCTCAACTACCCAGCCCCTCAGCCGAATGACTATGGCGGTACATTTTAGAGATGGAGGTTAAGGGGTCCAAAGGAAACAGTCACTCCTGTGTGTCTCCTCTGCTCTCAGTACTTCACTACAACACTACTTCACTTCTGACACCCAACGTGTGGGTTTTCCACACACCAAGCAGTTCTGCAACACCACCTGGGGGTCCTAGAATTTAACTCAATTCTGACAGCATCCTACCTGGAGATAACGTCAGATCCCACAAGTTAAGGACTCAGTCCCACGAGACTGCCCTCCCTTCAGATGCCAGTCACAAGTCCGAAACCAGAGTCCAACGTGCTTTAACTATGCTCAGTTAGTTGTCTGTTTACAAAAATAGTGAGATAACGCATTACTAAAGTCCACCCTACAGATAACATCTCTGACACATGGGTCACCATGGTAACAGGTGCTTAAGTTTTTCAGGAACTGAGAGTTGACGCCTTGTCCAGTTCAGGCTGGTTTAGACCACCAACTCGTCAACTGGTCCTTGTGTGGATGACCGATATGTGACCCTTTGACATAAAGGAGCTGAAAACTCCACCCTCAGATCATGGTAATGATGCCATTTTGTGAACACGCACCCTACGAAGAGCCGCGAAGCTTGACTATGCTTGTGCAGATCAGCAACTATCTCACTTGTGACCTCCAATCTTCTATTCCCACACTTCGGACCGCCCCACCCCTTTATCCTATGAATATCCCTAATCCGCATTTTGGGGGGAAACAGACTTGAGATCAGTTCTCCCACCTCCTTGCTTGGCTGTCTTGTGAATCCTTTCTCTCCTGCAAACTTGTCATCTTGGTGACGGGTATCTTGTGTGGCAGGCAAAATGAGCCTGGTTTAGTAACAAGCCCAGGTTGTCACTTGTGCTTCTGACTAACTGGCTATAAATTGGAGGTTCGCAGACCACCTCCTCAGGTTCAATGAATTTGCTACAGCAGCTCACAGAACTCAGGAAAACAGCATACTTACTAGATCACTGGTTTGTTATAAGAGGATACAACAGCCAGATGGACAGGATACATGGAGCAGGTATGGGGAGAGGGCACAGAGCTTCCAAGCCCTCTCTGGCTGTACCGCCCTCCTGGCTCCTTCACATGCTCAGCAACCCAGAAGCTCACCAAACTTTTCTTTCTTGGGTATTTTGGAGGCTTCACTACATAGGCATGACAGATTAAATCATTGGACTTTGGTGATTGATTTGACCTCCAGCCCTTCTCCCTTCCCTGGAAGTTGCGGGGTGGGGCTGAAAGTTTCAATCCTCTAATCCTGATTGGTTCCCCTAGCAACCAGCCCACGTCCTCAGGGCTTGCCACAAGTCCCTTCATTAACATAAACTCAGGTGTGGTTAAAAAGGGGTTGTTATGAATAACAAAAGACACCCTTATCACTCTTAACACTTGGGAAACAAAGAGTTTTAGGAACTCTGTGCCAGAAACTGAGCAAAGAATAAAACAAATACATATTTCTTTCTTTCTTTTCTTTTCTTTTCTTTTTTTTTTTTGCTGAGGAAGATTATCCCTGAGCTAGCATCTACTACCAATCCTCTTTTTGCTCTTTTTGTATATGAGCCACCACCACAGCATGGCTACTGACAAGTGGTGTAGCTCTGCGCCTGGGAACCAAACCTGGGCCACTGAAACAGAGCATGCCAAACTTAACCACTAGGCCACTGGGGCTTATATTTCTTATTATAAATCACAATATCACAGGGAGTCAGAGGGCAGCCTGTGGCCAAGGACAAGAGAAGGTGTGACAAGCCACGCCCATGATTTTGGATGCATTGGTCTCATTAGCTTATCAGCTGAGCTAAGCAGTCTGAGAAGACAATGAAAATAAAAAGCAAAACTACAAACTGTTTCAAGCTATGGAGTTTGAAAAATTGTTAAAAGCTGTCAAAATATAGTAATAAATAAAACAATGACATCAAGATAGGGAGGGGTACAGTTAAAATTTATTGAGACATGATAAGAAAATCTAGTCTAGGCTTGTTGCAGGTCAAAGGGACTTTGCCAATGAATTATTCAAGGAGAAATGAGCTGAATGAGGGAATCCTCTCTCGGCTTGGCAATGGTTCAGACTTAGTTCAAACTTCCTCCCCAGGTAATAGTATAACAAAAAGTAACAAAGAAGCATGTTCGTTTGTTACTTGAGTACTTTGCATGTGGTACAAACCAGCTTGGCATTAGTCCCCTTTTACAGTCTGAATGTTTCATAGTAACTAAGGAAGAAGAACATTGGAATGTAATCTTCCTTTTTAAAATTAGTTAATAACAAACAGGTTCAGGAAAAGTTTGTGGAACCCCTGTGAATGCAAACATTTCAAACCATGTGAACTAAACAGCTTTGAGCACCTTTCAGGTACTTTTCCATCTCCATGTAAATTGCCTTCCTCCCCTCTGAAGTCCCAGACCACCACCCCCAGCATCCTCCTTTGTCTTTAGCTGGAGATGGTACGTAAGGTGGTGGCTTCAGTGATTTGGGCCAGTAACTCAGGTTTCCTGGGTTTCTCCCATGTATACATGTTAGTAAACTTTGTTTGTTGTCTCTTGTTATTCTTCTCATGTCAATTTAATTCTTAGGCCAGCCGGAGGGACCTAAAGTATGGAGGAATACTTCTTCCTCCCTGCACAGACTAGACTCAGGCTTCCAGCCCTGACTCGACATCAGCTTTTGCATGAAATGTTCACTGAGTATTCCTCTTTCAATGATCTCCTTTCTTTTTTTTTTTAAGATTGGCATTGAGCTAACAACTGTTGCCAATCTTCTTTTTTTTCCCTTCTTCTTTCCCACAAAGCCCCCCACTACATAGTTGTATATTCTAATTGTGAGTGTCTCTGGTTGTGCTATGTGGGATGCCTCCTCAGCATGGCCTGATGAGCAGTGCTATGTCCGCAGCCAGGATCTGAACCAGTGAAACCCTGGGCCACCAATGCGGAGCAAGCGAACTTAACCACTTGGCCACGGGGCCGGCCCCAATGATTTCCTCTTTCTTTCTCGGAATATTGTTTTCTTCAGATTTCCTACATCATTTGCAATTCACTATGCAAAAGAACACTTTGTTACGGGCTCTTGTGTAAGAACCTGTGTCATTTTACGCATATTAGTTTTGTCTTCTCAATTAATGTGTAAGTTTCCAGAAGACCAAACCTTTCCCCTGTAGTTTCTGCTGTGCTTAACTTAATGCTTAACGCTCATTGCGCGATTGGGTCTGCCATTCTCACTGGGCTGCCTTTGCTTCTAAAATCCTAATTAAGTTCTCTCGTAGATTGTCCAGGGTCAATTTATTTCACAATTGTAATTTATTTTGTCATATCTAGATTCAATCAGTTGATGTCTTAAATTTCTAGGCTACATGTGATATTTCAAATCAAAAAGTGTCATTACATAACACCTCATATATTCTATTGGGAACGTGGAGTTTTTCCTGTGTCTTCACACTAATATAAATATTGTGTCCTTACTTACGTGCCAGGCAAGTTCTGATGTGAAAGTCATAATTAGAAATTAGTTTCACTATTTTCTTAATTTTATTAAGATCTGTTCTTTAAAGCACTTTTGCTGCAATTTAGCAGTGAATTCTGAGAATAGAGTGGATTTTCTTGTGTTGGCCAGTTCCTGGGTTAGATTTTTTTTTTTTTTTATTGCTGAGCAAGGTTTGCCCTGAGCCAACATCTGTTGCCAATCTTCCTCAGTTGGCAGAGCGTGCCAAACTTAACCACTAGGCCACGGAGGCTGGCCCAGAGCTAGATTCTTATCCCACTTTCCTCCTCAGGGCTTCTGCAGCTCTGATTAATTTCTGGCATTCCATCTCCTGGAGACTCATTTGTGTGATCCTAAGAAAATCACTCCGTTCAAGTGAACTTTCACTGAGCTTAATTTTCTCATATGAAAAAGGAAGATATTATTGCACAAGGTTCAGTTAATAAGATATGTGAAAGAAGCATTTTCTGGACCTTAAGAACCTGTGCAGATATCAGACATCATCGTCAACATCATCACATTGTTATTATCTCCATCACTATCATAATTTGCAAAGTTGTTTAAGAAGGGTGACCGGATAGAAAGAACACTGGTAGACATCACCAGTGTCACCAGTATTAGTTCCTGCTACTTCCTGAGGACTTGGAAGAAGACTTTACGGCTCCCTTTGCAGTTGGTGGAGTCAAGTGATTCTTTCTGATCAGTGGAGTGTGTGGAAGGGGCCAATGTATTTAATTGCCAGTGCCTGATTCTTTCTCCTTCCTTCTCTTAGTAAAGTGGCCCAAGAGGCCTTGTGTTCCAGATGCTGTTGTCACAAGAAGACGAAGCTTCTATCAGTTGGATCCCTAAGTAGTTGAGTGGAGCAGAGCTCCCTGCTAAATCTGTGGGACTCAGAGTGCGAGTGAGAAATTAACTTTCGTTGCATTGCGTCACTGAGATTTGGGATTGTTTGTTACTGGAACACAACATAGCTTAACATGACTATTACACTGTGATGGACCAAAGAATAAAGAAATCCTAGATCTACCTATGGCCTAGCTACCTATGCGCCTTTGAGAAGCAGACTAAAGTGGACCATCTCTAAGGTCCTTTCAGCTCTGAAAACTCTGACATGACAACAACACAAAGCAATCCCAAGCAAGTGACAAAGAACTGACAAAAAACCTTTTGTTGAAGGGATAAAATAAAACTTCGGCTGTATCAAACCACCTCAGAGATTGAATAAGGCTAGGATAACTTTTAGAATCAACACAATATATTCTCTAATTGTTCTATACACACACCTGCCTTTTAAGGCGAGTATGTTAAACACAGTGGCAGTAAACATAATCAATGACTCGTGGTCACTATTATGAACCTTGGTTATTTTACAGTGATGTTCTCAGGGCCAGTGACAAGTATAGGTCGATTTGCTCTTCACAATGGCCTAAACCTCTCATGTTATTTGAATGTTTGTTGTGGATTTTTATAGTCAATGCCCTTGTGCCAGCTATTACTTTTCATAGCTGTCAGTATACATCCCTACTTTCATTAGCTGTGCAGATAGAAGGCAGATCGCGAGCTCTGTTGGAATTGTACATAAGGGTTAGGATATATGGGGTCTGAGAAAAACTTAAGAAGTTTTCCTAGGAGTAAAGCAAATAGGTATTAGGCATGAACTTTGTAGCCTCTGTGGACAAACACGTCTTCATGCTTAATTTCTTATTCTCACGAACATTGCACAAGTTCCCTGATAACTGGGTTCCAGTTAGACAGCATGTTAATGTATTTGATTCTCTACAGCAATTCCAGCAACACAGACTCATAATTAAGTCACTAATATGTGCCCAACACCTTTAAAGGTACTTCTCAGACCATTGCCAAAACCAACATTGTGGGAAGAACCTGAAATAATTTTTCTTCGTGACAGTTCAGCGAGGCAATATGGCACAATGATTGAGTAAGTGTACAAGCCCTGGGGCAAGACTGTCTGTGTTCAGAGCCCAGTGTTACCCCTGGAAAGCTGTGTGAACTTGGTAAATCAACCTCTTGATGTCTCCATTTTCTCATTTTTAAGTTGTGGGTAATCAGCTAAATGAGGAATATGTTAAGTTCTTAGAAAAGTTCCTAGGACATAGTAGGCATTCAGTAAATTTTAGACTTGTAATAATTATTTTTCTTAGTCCTTTTAATATATTTATTGTATTAGTCAGGGTTCTCCAGAGAAACAGAACCAATAAGATACATAGATATATATGTCTTTCTATATATCTGTCTATATAGAAAGATTTACTAAGAGGGATTGGCTCACATGGCTATGGAGTTTCAGAAGTCCCAATGTGCCATCTGGAAGCTGGAGGTCCAGGAAAGCCAGTGGCATCATTCCATCCCATCCCAGAGGTCCGAGAACCAGGAGCCAGTGGGGTAAGTCCCAGTCTGGGTCCAAAGGCCCAAGAACCAAGAGCATTGATGTTTGAGGACAAAAGAAGGTGGATGTCCCAGCTCAAACAGAGAACAAATTAGCCCTTGTTCCACCTTTTTGTTCTATAGAGCCCCTCAACTGGATTGCATGACATGCCCACCCACATTGGTGAGTGGATCTTTTTACTCAGTCTATCCATTCAAATGCTCATCTCTTCTGGGAACACCTTCACAGACACACCCAGAAATAATGTTTTCCCAGCTATCTGGACATCCCTTAGCCCAGTGAAGCTGACATATAAAATTAACCATCACATTTACTGTTGTTGATAATAAGATAACAAGAACTGCAAGAGTAAAATGGTATGCTCTAATTAATATATTTATTTTTCATTGGTCACTGTGTTAGTCAGTGTTCTCCAGAGAAATGGAACCAATGGACGATTTTAGATAGATAGATAGATAGATTGATTGATTGATTGATTTTGAGGAACTGACTCACATGATTATGGAGGATGGTGTTGGGGACCAGAGCAAGCCTTCCTACAGTGTCTCAGAACGGCATATTGACCATTTTGAATTAAAGTTACTTGAGAAGCAAAAAGGGCTTTCTGACTCTCCTGTCTCTGTTCCCCCTGAAAGCAGGAAATGAATCTCCATGTGAAAGATGCTCTCCTTGCATCCTTATCACCAGAGCTGGCGATTCAGGGCCAAAAAGCTGCATAAACAAACCTTGCTAATTTACTACCTTAAACGTAAGCTCTGTTTAAATTCCTCCTAATTACATACCCAAACCTAAGTTTCTTTGTCCTGTCATTCCTCACAAATTTATTGTGCCTCCGTGTAAAAGATATATATATATATATATATATAAGTGTATATATATATATATATATATATATACTGCCTGCTTAGTTCACTCTTCGAGCATCGCTTTCATGATTCCCCCATGTGCATGTAATTAAATTGGGTTTTTCTCCTGTCAGCCTGGTCTTGTGTCAATTTTATTGTTAGTCCAGCCATAAGAACACAAGGAGGATAGAAGCGGGATCTTCCCTGTCCTGACAATAGCGAGTCTAAAATCTGCAGGGTGGGTGTGAAGGCTGGAGACCCCAGGGAGAGCTGATGCTGTGTTCTAATCTGAAGATCGTCATGAGGCCGAAGACCCGGGAAAGAGCCAACATTGTAATTCAAGTCTGAGGCCGTCTGCTGCAGGATTCCCTCTTGCTCAGATGGGGACCATCTTTAATTCCTGCTCAGTACCTCGGTTATAGTATAACCAATGAATTATAGCATTCAACTAATTGGAGGGGGCCTACTCAATTATGGAGGATAATCTAATTTACTCTAAATCCACCAATTCAAGTGTTAATCTGAACAAAAAACAGTCCCCCCAGAAACATCCAGAATAATGTTTGCCTGCATATCTGGGCACCAAGGCCCAGCCAAGGTGACACAAAATTTACCATCCTGGTCAGATATAACTTTTGCTAACTGGGCCAATCTCTTCCTTGGTGGCTTGAACCTGGATCCAGAATATTTTGATGGCAAACTCTCCCTTTCAATCCTTCCTCTCTCCTCATTTATACATCGATGATGCGGGTTTCTTTCTTCATAAAGAACATGGCAGCAGAGCAATAAGTTCTAACCTTAGCAAGAAGGTCTGCTTCTCCCCTCGAGTGCTTGATTTCCCGAAGCCATCGAGCATTGGCAACTTGGATTAATCTCTCAACCTCCCCTCGAGAAAGCAGCCAATGGGATTTTGTCTAGTTCTCTAGTGCGAACTACTGAGGTGCACAGCTCTTTAGGAACAACTCTTTTACAGAATTTATTCATGGTTACTCAGTCATTGAGTCACTTGATAAATACTGAACACTGGCTATGCAGATGGCATGGGTTGGGCTGAGGATACAAGGACAAATAAGACAGACGCAGAGGTGATGGATGGCAGTTAGACTTCAGTTGGTGAGCACGATATCGTCTACATAGATTAAAATATGATGATGGACATCTGAAATTTATGTAATGTTGTAAAACAATGCTACCCCAATAAAAAATTAATTATAGAAAAGAGAGACATATTTTATACATCAAAATCAGGTATATTAAGGAAGCTTTTATTATTTCTTCTGGCTTCCCAGAAAACTGACCTAATTTGGTCACGTGCGAGTCCTAGGTTTCTTTGGGTAGATGCTGTATCCTTTTAAGAAGTTTGATGAAAGTAAAGTTCAGTGATTTCCCAACAAACTTGCTCTCAGCTTATAATGAAAGCAAGTCTCAGACATTTGTTTTAAAAAAAAAACGCTCATTAGCAAGCAGACCCCAAACAGTTTATGCAACCTGTTTGGTGAGGTCCACGAAGTCACACCCTTCTTCTTTTTAGGTGTTCTGACTACCACCAGTGGTGAACGGTTCCTTTGAAGCAAGTGTGATAACGTTTCAGAAGCAAGATCCTAAGTCCTTTTATTTTATCTTATTTATTTTTGCGGAGGAAGATTCACCCTGAGCTAACATCCGCTGCTAATCTTCCTGGTTTCTTTTTGGTTTTATGTGAGCCACCACCACAGCATGGCCACTGACAGACGAGTGGTGTAGGTCTGTGCCTGGGAACTGAACCCTGGCCACCGAAGCAGAGTGCTGAACTTAACCACTAGGCCACGAGGGCTGGCCCGAAGCCATTTTAACAGGTATCAGGCAACTATAAAGCAAAGACAAAACAGACAGAGGAATATTAAGGATCCAAGTGCCAAGTCCCATCCCTCAGGGTTTGAGTCACAGCCTTTGTGAGATTCTAGCATACTGTTCCTGCAAGGCTGGGAGGATTTCTGAACTATTTTAGCTGACCTATGTATCTTGAACATCTTTAAGTTCACCAATTTGTGCCCACTTTTTTTTTAAGATTTTTTTTTAAATTTTTCCTTTTATCTCCCCAAAGCCCCCCATACATAGTTGTGTATTTTTAGTTGTGGGTCCTTCCAGTTGTGGCATGTGGGATACCACCTCAGCATGGCTTGATGAGCAGTGCCATGTCCACACCCAGGATTCAAACTGGTGAAACCCTGGGCCACCAAAGCAGAGCACGCGAACTTTAACCATTCCGCCACAGGGCCGGTCCCGGTTTGTGCCCACTTCTATATCTACTGTGCTAGTTAATAGGCCACTACATTCACCAATAAAAACCCATTGCTAACGGTCAGTATAAAACTGGCACAGTGTGGCTTGTTCATCTAGAACCATTGACAGCAGAGCTTGGAGTAGTCCCTTCCGCCACGTGGGCTTTCTGATTTGTGCAACGGTGGGTAACCATCCCTGGATGTGTGCTCCTGATCAGCCCTTTGGTTATGTGCTCGGTTACGGCATAACCCATGTAGCATACACATAATACCTCTTAGCATACACTGAAGTATTTCCAAGTAAGTAAACAGACATTGTAACAATGATGTTGCACTACTGGGTGACACGCTATTGTATTCTCCTGTGTCTAACGTTCCCCCGTAGTTCTCAAAATTGCTAAATTAGAATTTTTTTGTACCACATTTCTAAGACAGAGTTTGAAGCTGAAGGACAATCAAGGGTGCCTCATCTTGCAGTTACAGGATGTTAATGACAGAGCCAAGCTGGCTGTCCAGGCAAGGCCTGCCTCGGAGGTTGGTTGTGGGGAACACCTTGGTTGTGAGTCTAGTCCTCATGGAGGCAGGTCTAAATACTGTCCTTCATCAGTTCATTTAGGCCAGGCTACAGGCGAATATTCACGCTCACTGAAATCACATGTTTGCTGTCTAGATCACGTCTTTCTTGGAATCTACGTACCTGAGAATCTGAGTTAGTTATTGGCAAGCTGCCTTGAGACACTGGAAAAGGAACAAAGAGAGGTAGAAGGTCCTATGTGGTACTTTGTCCAAGTTATGGAAAAGCCTGATGAATGTTCCGCTTCTCATGAGAGTAGATCCCCCGATGGTCTGATGAAATGGAGCCCCTGAAAAGATCTTTGTCTGATAAATTCTTTTATTTATTTATTTATTTTTTTTTTTGAGGAAGATTAGCCCTGAGCTAACTACTGCTAGTCCTCCTCTTTTTTGCTGAGGAAGCCTGGCCCTGAGCTAACATCCGTACCTATTTTCCTCCACTTTATATGTGGGACGCCTACCACAGCATGGCATGCTAAGCGGTGCCAAGTCCGCACCCAGGATCCGAACCGGCGAACCCTGGGCCACCGAGAAGCGGAACGTGAGTGCTTAACCACTGCACCACTGGGCCGGCCCTGATAAATTCTTATTATCTACCTGATTTCACAGATTCTAAGATTCACATTTTTCACATCTCTGGATGAAATCTTAGATTGCATGAAATCTGGTAACTTCCCTTTGATTCCTCTCCATTTAGATGTCCACCTTTCCCGAATCACCTCACTATATCCTGCAATGCCTGTGTCACAGATTTCCGATGTTATGTTCCAAGCATGAAGAGCCACTCTGGTCACTGCACCAGACCTGGAGACTTCCCGAAAGTCCCCAAACAATGGGTTTACAATATTCCCTCAGGTGGCCTCGCTTCTGCAGCTGGCTGAGCTGTATCACTTTTTTCACATTTTTACTGATCTCTCTTTTAAAGAGGGATGACCCAAATTAAGCCCCATATAGAGGAAAATCTCTACCACAGCACCCGAGGATATTTGGCAGTAAGATCCAAATTCCATATCAAGGGTGCTTCTGCCCCAACTCCCTGTCATGCTTCTCATCTTGGTCCTCAGCTTTAGCCAGGTGACAAACGCTTATTGATGGATTTTTACAAGAGCGGATCTGTTGTCTCATTGCAGCAGAAGTTAAGACACGAAAATGATCTAGTCTCAGGAGCTTTTCCATAAAGGATGTAGTAGCGTAATATTGTCCAGGCCAAGGGCCTCGCTATTTCCTTTCCCAACCCTTTATTTAAGAACTTTGGTTGTGGATGAAGCACGACATGAAACAAGTTTACATAACAGAGTGTGCGCCGCATAATCATAGATTACAGCTGGTGATAAAAGAAAAATAAGCACTTTACATATGATGACTCTCGAGAAAGAATTTAAATTACAAACCTACACCGAAACCTCTTGGCTTTTATTAGACTCTAGAACTGATAATATCCAACTGGAATAGACAAATTACTATGTTCAGAGTCAGCCCTTGACTCTTAATCAAATCCTCATGCTATTTAATCTGAGATGTTACCACTTTTAATAATTGGTAGGTGATATTTTCACATAAATACACATTATCTTTATACACGTTTCAGAGAAGCATTTGAAATTTTAAAATTGTGCACTAAAATTAGTTTAGCTTATGAAATTTTCAACTTTGAAGAAATGGAAAGCTTTAAACATTGTACTCGGTAGTTGTGGTCCAGAAGGAAGGACTCCTTGAAGGCCTGATGTTTATAATGCAGTACGCTGTGTGCTTTTCTTGCTTTATAGGTTACTCTCAACCACGCTGAATTACTCCCAAACACCCTGAGAAGGGTGCATTATCCACATTTTACTGGTGAGAAAAGAGAGGCGCAGAGGTGTTAAATAACTCCCCCAAAATACTGAAGCAAGGAAGTTTCAGAGGTGGTGGGTTTTTTTTTTTAATGTTTACTCCAGCATTCAGGGGCTTTCCACTAAAAACCATCAATGAATTCAACATGTGAGACAAGAGGCCTGGATGCCACTTGACGAATGCTTTGACAGTGCCAGCCCTAGTTATTATAGTCAAGAAGGGGATCTGAAATGAACAATTTATAAGGCAGGACACCTGAGAGATGATTGTCAGTAACTGACAAGGAAAGGAGTGTTATGTAGCTAATAGTTTCGAAAACAATCATCTTCATAACTTGGCCTCCCAGACGCTGAAATCTGGAACTCCTTCATGTGCCATGGCAAGGTTTCAAACAAAGAGGTTTTGTTCACTATGCGTTTTTGTGGGATGGTGTAACTATGCCCTCCATATCAGTCAACAAATGTGCGCAGAGCTGACCAATGACTCATGAAATCTACTCTGAGCTCACACTCCTCAGTTTCAACATATTCATTTAGCATTGCGTGAGCAAAACAGCCAACGGCTTGCCACATCTTTTCACTATTTTGGCCTGCTTCTAAATGGATCAGGTTTTTTATCTTAACTTGGAAATTTAGTCTTTATTTTTAAAATTTATATGTACTGTGGTAAAAAAAAAAAAAAAAACTCCCCTAAGAAAAGACACTTTATTATAGCTATACACATTTCTTTTAAAACACTTTTTGATGATACAATAAAATTTTCCTAAGTTGACTTAAAAGTTACATTTTGAAAATAAAAATCACCATGGAGTAAAAGTAACTCTTTTTCTCCTCTCTTCACCTTCCCAAAGGAAACCATACCTTCACAGATTATTTTGGCATTGATTAGGATTTCTTGTTTCACATTTGGGGTGTTTCATTCTTTTCGTTAAATATAGGAGCAGGGATAATGTTACAGTGATCTCCTCTTTGTATTTTGAACTTCCAATACCAAACTCACTTCTTTTTCACATAATTATCATAAGTGAGAGAAGAAAATATTTTGTTTTCCTGTAGACGATGTATGGAAATGGAAATGTAGTTTGCTTAGTTCTAAAACCAGGCAATGACACAGTGATGATATCAGAACAGATGTCTCCTAATGTCAGTGAGTGATCCGTAATTTAAAATAAAGGATGACAACAGTGTCACTGTTAAGAAACTTCTCTTATTATTGTAGAAACTTAGAAAAAATGAATCTTACACTACACGGTTAGCTTAAAACCTAACGCCTGAGTTCTGACCTTCATATTAAATAGGAATGTAGTCCTGTGGAATCTCTGCAAAGGAAGTTTTTGTCCACAAACACCTCCGTTTGTGGCTAAGTGGCAGGTGTAAGCAAATCATCGTCCCGCCCTCTTGCCTCTTACTGTGGCATTGCTCTGAGAGCCGAAAGCTCATTCATGATCTCATGAGCATCGTTATTAGATGAATGCCCTGTTTTTCATCCTCCCTGAGGGTGACCTTTAGCACAGGGCAGGAGGCCACCAAAGGGAGGGCGGCCCAGCTTGGGGTCTAACATCGCGTGGGGAGGGGTGTTGACATAGAAAGAGAGCAGCTCAGGAGTCCACGCCTCCCAAATGCGCCGTGCACGCCCTTGGGGACTAAGGCAGAGTTCAGGGCCTTGGAGGAACGCAGGAGAGTTGGGAGGGCAGTGGGATGTCCCAGGGTTATCTACAAAGGTCTAGCTTTCTTGGGGACATTTCAGCTGCAGCCTGGAAGAGTGCGCCTGGTCGAGAAGCCCTGAGTCAGGGGGCGGTGGAAGGGGCAGGAGGGCCCACGGATTCCCGCGCCCGCGCGTTCCCTAGGAGTCGCCATGGCAACGGACGCCGGGTTCTGGACTCCGACTCCCCGGATCCCGCAGCTCCGCGGGAGGCGCACGGCCACCTCCGGGGCTCCGATGGAGAGCTGGGGCGACTCGCCCGAGACAGAAGAGTGCCGAAAGATCTTCGACCTCCTCGAGTCCACGATTCAACAATTCCAGTTCAATTCCAGGTGACTGGCGCCAGGGCAGCGCCCCGCCCGTCGCCGCCTCCCCTTCCCCGGCCCCGCCCGCCGCCTGCTGCGCCCACGCCTCCCGCCCGCGCTCCGTGGCTCCCCGGGCCTCGCTCCAGGCCCCAGGGCTGCGGTGCTGTTTCTTAAATGTGTTACTGTGTCCTAAGAGCACGGAGGCAGCAGCTAGGCTGCCTGGGTTCGAAGCCTGACGACCCTGACAGGCCCATAACTTCCGCAAGTTACTTAACTTCTCTGTGCCTTGGTTACTCACCGGGAAAACAGCCGTGGTGGTGATGGTGATGAATGCCTGCTTTGTAGTTCATAGTGAACGTTAACTGAGTGAATCTCCGAAACATGTTTAGAAGAGCGTCCTATATACATAGTACATAGGAACGTGTTTGCCAATATAATTATTTATTCTTTTTTTTTTTTTTATAGTTCCTCCCTTTCATAATCCTTCTTTGCTCCCTCTGCCCCGCTTTTTTTTGTTTGAATATCGTAGAGCTGTCGTTTCTGGAAAAATGTATTTTTCTTTCTGAAAACCTTTTAAAACCGGTAAGTGGGGGCCGGCGCGGTGGCACAGCGGTTAAGTTCGCAGTTCTGCTTCTCGGGCAGGTGTTCACCAGTTGGATCCCAGGTGCGAACATAGCCCCACTTGGCAAAAACCCTGCTGTGGTAGGCGTCCCAGTATAAAGTAGAGGAAGATGGGCATGGATGTTAGCTCAGGGCCAGTCTTCCTCAGCAAAAAGAGGTGGATTGGCAGCAGTTAGCTCAGGGCTAATCTTCCTCAAAAAAAAAAAAAAAATCGCTAAGTGGCTGGCATTAGGTTAGCTGCGATGCAGGCACTTAAAATCCCCTAAGCCAAGAGCCTCATGGGGCCAGATGGGCTGGCTTACAGGCCAGCTCTGCGCACCGGGGCAGCTGGAAGTGAGAAGAAAGGACCACAGCTGCTCTAGCCCAGCACTGGGGACTGCCCTAGTGAGGCTGTGCTGCCCAGCTCAGCCTCCCCAGCTCAAGTGGGAGTATTTGTTAAAATGCGTCAGGTTGAGACTGGCCCGGTGGCAGCGTGGCAGGGTGGTTAAGTTTGTGTGTTCCACCTGGCGTCCCAGGGTCTCTCTGGTTCGGATCAGACCTAGCACCGCTCATCAAGCCATGCTGAGGCAGCACCCACATAGCACAACCAGAAGAACCTACACCTAGAATGTACAACCATCACTGAGGTAGGGGTGGGGGCTTTGGGGACAAGGCAAAAAAAAAAGAGGAAGATTGGCAACAGATGTTAGCTCAGGGCCAATCTTTAAAAGAACAAAACGGATGAGAGTGCACACAAGACCTGGTTTATTGGTGGTTGTGAAGGGCACAGGTTGGCCACGGCTCTTGGTAAGCACACAGTGTCTGACCTGTTCTAGCTGTTTACTGATAAGGATGACTTCCTGCCCTGGATTCCTTGGCATCCCAAGGTGGGTAACTCTCCAACGAAACGCACTGGCTCGGCTCAGTGGACGGACTGACAGTGCCAGGTGCTCAGTTAATGCACGTTGCCTAAACAAAGGAACCAGTGATGCCCATGTTAATTTTTCTTCCCCCACAGTGCTAGAGGGATTGTGTTGGTGCTCTGGTATGAGAGGGAGAGATTCAAATACCAACCACGGTCCTGGGAGTTAAGGCTTGAGCAGGGCAGAGTTCGGCACAGGAGAGGCAGCAGTCTACAAGTGGACAAAAGTCAGACCTTGGTGATGTTCCAGCCAGGAAACCAATGATGAACAAGTAAAGTATATTATGAGTCAGTTAGGTAGTGGTAAGTGCTAAAGAAGAAACAGCAGGGAGGGAGCAGAGGAAATTGTGTGGAGTGGGGAGGGGGTTGTAATTTTAGATACCGTGGCATAGGAAGGTTTCCCCAAGACGGCATTGGAGTGAAGACCTGCCGGCTTGAGGGGGAGCTATAGGGGGGACATATCAGGGGACAGAGGGTTCCAGGCAGAGAACAGGAAGCAGAAAGGAGCGGGCCTGGGTATCCCAGGACCAGCAAGGAGGCTGGTGTGGCTGGAGCAGAGAGGGGAGAGCAGTAGAGCTGTTGTCAGAGGTGAGGGGGTGCTGCCAGACAGCGTGGGACCCAGGTCACTGTGTGGACTTTAGCTTTGACTTTGTGTGAGATGATTTGATGTGTTTTCAACACCACCAAGCAATTCTCCAGATTCCTAGCTGACACTGACCGCTGTCTTACAGCTCATCTCGATTCTGACACTATCTACCTGGAGATAGCATCAGATCCCACAGGTTAAGGGTTCGGTTCCACAAGACTGCCCCCTCTTCTTTCCCTTCAGATGCCAATTGTAAGTCCGGGTTGTCATCTGTGCTTCTGATAACTGACTGGAAGTCGGAGGTTCTGTGAGCTCTTCCTCAGGTTCAATTAATTTGCTAGAGCAGCTCACAGAACTCAGGAAACCAGTTTACTTATGAGGTTACCAGTTTATTACAAAGGATGTTAAAGGATTCAAATGAACAGCCGATGAAGAGACGCACAGGGTGAGGTTTGAAGGGTCTCCAGGACGGGAGCTTTGGGGGCACCACCCTCCTGGCAAATGGGTGTGTTCTTGTTCATCAGCCTGGAAGCTCTCTGAATCCCTTAGTTCAGGGATTTTTTATGGAGGCTTCATTACAGAGGGAAGATTGATTACATTACTCAATTCAGGCAATTAAGTCAAACTCTACCCCTTTCCAGAGGTGGGAATGGGGAGTGGAACTGAAAGGTCCAACTCTCTAATCTGGTCGGTTCCCCTGGCCATCAGCCCATCCTTAGGGGCTTTCCAGAAGTCCCTTATTAACATAAACTTGGGTATGCTTGAGCGGAGTTTGTTACAAATAACAAAAGACACCCAGTTCACGTTGTTCTGCTCGGAAGCTCTTTCAGGAACTGAGGACAAAAGACCAAATATTATAACAAAATATGCTCTCATTGCTCTTATCTAGGAAATTCTAAGGGTTTGGGGAGCTGTGAGGCAGGAACCGTGAAGACCAAAACATATATTTCTTACTATAAATCACACTATCACAAATGGGAAGCCAGGAGGGGGTTAGAGCAGAGGAATGACATGATCTGTTTATCTTCCAACAGGATTACTCTGGCCATTGTTTTGATAATAGATTATTAGGAGGATAAGGGCAGAAACAGAGAAACCAGTTAGGGGACTATTACATACACCTCAGGAAAGATGGGAGTGGTGCTAGCACTGGTTGGAGGTGGTGAGACTAGTCAGATTTCAGATCTGTGTTGGACGTAAGGCTGATAGGCACAGAGTGGGAAAGACTCAAGGTTTTCGAGCTGAGTAACAAGAAGAATGGAGTTGCCATTAATTGGGATGGAGAAGGCTGAGAGAAACTGCTTTGGGGGGAACATCATAAACCTACCTTTGGACCTGTCTTGGCAATGACTATTAAACATCCATCTAGGCTGTTAAGTTGGTAGTTAGTTATATGAGTCTTTAGGGGAGGAAAAATAATTTTCCCTCTGCCCTTCTGAGTTCTTGGCTGAGACCCCCAGTAATAGACAGAATAACAAGAGAAAAACAAACAAGTTTATTAAAATGTATACTTCATTTCATGCGAAATACCCAAGAAAGATGGGTAAAACTCCAAGATGGCCCAAGTCACCACCTTAAATACCATCTTCAGCTAAAGACAAAAGAAAAATGAGGGAGAGGGGGGCCAGTTATGAGAGGTTGCTAAGAAAAGCACAGTAAACAAGGGTAAGGTCTGTTACACATATTTAAATCGGTGCCTTCTCCATTGATAAGATCCTCTTTTGATTTAGAATGATCATCCTGGTACAGAGAGGGAGACACTTGCAAATGGAGATTTCCTTTATATATGTAAATTTCCCTTACAAAGGGTAATTTCTACTCTGTTTTCCGAGCTTCTCCTGTGTCTGCCATTTCTGAAAATAATCCTCATGCCAAAAAGGCATATTTTGGGATGCCATATTCTGCTACTCTTCAAGTCTGAAGGTCAGAAGAGAGGTCCAGGTTGGCTATCTCAGTTTTGGAGTAATTGACACAAAGATGTAGCTAGAGCTGGCAGACTTAGTGAGGTCGCCTAGGCAGTGAGCATACAAAGAGAAGTTTGTGAACCCTTGGGGCACATTAAAGTTGTGTGTTCTTTGAGGAGGAAAAAAGGGAAGCAGTGTTTTCCTTATTTAAAATTGAGCAATACACCATAGTGAAAGTTTAATACACTACTGTCATTTTCTTTGACTAATTCATTAATGAGCATTTGTTAGATAGGCTATTCTAGGACTCAGTGAGAAGTGTCATTGCATTCTGTTAATAAATATTAATGGATCTGTTTTCTATAATAAATTAGCATGTTAATTTTGTATCTAGTTTATTAAAAAACATGATTGTTATCTTTCCAAGACTGTATTTTATGCATAACAACCCAGCTGTTATTCAGAAATTGAATTGCTAAGACTATAAATAAGGACCATGTAGGAACCTTGTAGCTAATTTCGTGGGATGTGGGTTTCTGTTCTAGGCAGCAGAGTTGTCATCTAAAATTAGAGACATTTGGAATTTGATGGGAAACTGAAGAATGAATCTTCGTGTTTCACTTAGATTGTGACTGAGCCAGATCCTTCTAAATCAGTCATCCAAAAAGTAGGACTCGGGGACCTTGTTTTGGTGGGCCTGTCCTTACTAGGGATGGAGAATAAGAGTGTCACTTCAGGCTTATGGTTTCAGATGAGTTATTTACTCTCTTTAAACCTCAGTTTCCACATCTTTAAAACAAAAAAGTTAATATTTCTGTATAAAATTATTGGGAGGATAACCTGTGGGGACAATGGGTGTGTTCATGCATATATCTTAACAGAGCCCATGGGACAAATTTGATACCAAACTTCTTAATCTCAAGTTCATGTGCTCCATGCGCAGTAAGCCAAACACTGAGACATCGGCACTTGGAGATGGAGAAAGAGTTACTTAAATTGGTCCAGATGAGAAGGTGAGAGCATGGGTTCCGCTCAAATCCACCTTCCCAAGAGCAGAAAGCAGGGGGGTGGGATTATAGAGCTGAGGGGTTTGGCCAGAGGAGCCTGAGAGAAACAAAGGGGTCATTCCCAATAAGCCCCTGGGCAATCTGACTTCTAGGCGTCAGTGGCAGCTAGGGGCCGACCATCTGGTGATTGCAACCTCCCCAAAGGCATTCTCTTTTTCTGCAAAACAATCTCACAAATCCTGGAGACCCCTGAGTCACCCCTCAAGTTAAACAGGAAAAAAAACAGCAAATTGCTTATTGAATATCTACAGGTACCCAGCTTCAAGTTAAGCACTCAATAAATAAGCACTAATGTTATTTTTTAGACACCCTGGAGGACGTGACTATAAAGTTATTGAACTTGACTTTAAAATGTCATATTGTATTATTATAATATTATGGCACCAGAACAAATAATGAAATCATTATCCAAGATTCTAAATCACATCCTAAGAATATACGTATTTGGGGGTTTTTTGTACTTTTTTTGTCCCAGCTTTACTGAGATATAATTGAATATAACATTATATATTTGTAATAAAAACTATCCACGCTCCGTAAACCTACCACCCACAATAGATCTGTTTCTTAAAATGGGAAGGAAAGAACATACATGCTCAAGCTTAATGAAAAATGAAGTTGAATAGTAAAAAGGAGCTGCTTGACATGGGGGAGGTAAAGGATTGCGTTTCTAAAGGAAGGATGAGTCATGGAGGTCTGCCAAATATGCAGCGTTGTGGAATATAAAGAAACAGGTTAAGTTTCTGTGGCCATTTGTGTTCATTACAGTGATGTGGCACTCAGCATCCAGACAGGAGGCTGAAACCTCACCAGTATTTGAACAGGGGATAAATATTTCCTGTTCCTTATTAAATATTAACAGGGATTTTTTAACTGGTAAAAGTCAGTAAAGGTGGTAATGAGACTCTAAGCGGTATTGTGATAGTGAACGCAGAATGCAGCCGAGACCCCCAAGGGCAGAGGAAGAGTAAACAAGGGAGGAACTAAGAACTTAGAAGACTCACACCCTCATCCCCACCAAAGGCTGAGATTAAGACCTCTTGGGAGAGGACTTGGCTGGTCACAGAGAAACTTGCCAGAGGCTGCTGGCTAGAGCTGGTCCACAGGGATGGCTAGTCGAGTGGCCAAGAAATGCTGAAAGATGTAGGCAGGCCAAGGTTCTTTATCGAGTGGGAGAACCAAAACTTCATTCCTGAAGGTCCTGAGTTCTCAAAAGTCCTGCCTTTTTTCTTCGTTGCTGTGTTTTCCCATTAATCTTTACTATTGGGCATGGAAATGCTAAGAGGCACCCCCAGAGAAACCCCTGGGTTCCAGACATAGTCTCTTATGACTCTATTGTATACCAACAGCCCACTTGCCCCTTGGTGATCAGAATCAATCACTTCAGCCAGTAGAGTGACCCCTTTCTCTGCCTTTGGTTCAGTGATGTAAGGATCACAAAGTGGCCAGATATCAGTTCAATTAAATCTCATCAAATTCAACAGAACTGTTCTTGGATTTCCAGGCAGAAGCATCCTCTCCTTGGGAGCCAAGACCTCCAAACCAGCAGATTATAATGTTGCTGGGACAGGAAGCAATAATTTCAGGAGCAAGTTATTAGGTATAATGTGAGAGGAGCCTCTTCCACTCTCATGCCTTGATTCCTGGACCAATGGCTGTGAGAGAAGCATCACACACTGATTCAAAGCATATACTGCGTCCTGTAAGACAGAACCACATCCTTTTATGGATTTGTCCCTAAACTGCCATAACTGAAACTTCAATAAGCTATTCCACCTGTAGGGGAGCTAAATTTGCCACTCTCAAATGTCGCTCTTTGGCTTGAGGATTATTTTAAGCTGATTATTTTTAAGAAACAAAAGATGTGGGAAGAAACTTTGACCTTCTCCCTCTACTGTCTAAAAAGAATGCAGATAGAGGACCCGTTCCAGGAAGGACATATCACTAAAGACAACTGTAGTATACATGTTGTAGACAAGGAGGAACCCAGCAAGGCTCATTTGATCAAAGTCCTCTCTGTGTCCCCTTGTCTTTAGGTGGCCCAACAAACATTTGTTTACCAAATGCTTACTCTTTTCTTTCTTCCTGTGAATTGCCTTCCTTTCCTTTCAAATTTCAGACCTCTGCCTCCTTCTCCTTAGTCAAGAATGACAAATAGGAGCCAGCCTGGTAAGGCAGCTGTTAAGTTCGCAAATTCTGCTTCGGTGGCCCAGAGTTGATAGGTTTGGATCCCAGGTGCGCATCTACTCATGGCTTGTGAAGCCATGCTGTGGCAGGCGTCCCACATATGAAGTAGAGGAAGATGGGCATAGGATGTTAGCTCAGAGCCAGTCTTCCTCAGCAAAAAGAGGAGGATTGGTGGCAGGTGTTAGCTCAGGGCTCATCTTCCTCAAAAAAAAAAAAAAAAAAGAAAGAATGATATATATACCTCATTTTGCCTGACTGTTTTTGAAATTTTTCATGCTTATGTGAATTCCCTGTGTGCATGTATTAAATCTGATTTTCTCTTGTTAATCTGTCATATGCCATTTTAATTATTTGACCAGTCAGAAGAACTTAGAAAAGCATAGAGGAGAAATTTCTTCCTCCCTGATATACTTTTCCATTAGGTCAGCCACTCCTGGGTGATGGGATACTGGGTGATGGGCATGAGCCCATTGCTGCACTTCTTTTGCTAAGCAATGAGTACCTTGATCAGAAGTGATACTGTGCACAATGTCATGATGGTGGAGAGGCATTCTGTAAATCCATGGATGGTGGTTCCGGCAGACACGTTATTATGGTGAGGGAATGCAAATCCATGTCCAGAATATATGTCTTTTCCAGTGAAGATGATGGAAGAGATTCAATGTTACCAACCTGCCACCCGGTAGCTAGTTATCCCTGCTTGTTAATACTGCCAATATTAGGGGTTCAGTATTGATCTCTGCTGTTGGCTAATTAGGGACTCAGCACCTGCCATGTTCAGGCCAGCCTTAGTAAGGGGAAGTTCATGATGTTGAACTCCATCCTTGCCACCATGGCTACCACGTTCAAGGGCCATTGAGTGAGCGCTGGCGTGGCTACAGAAACTAATTGACTGATTTCCACAGAGTGTCGTTTTGCCTGCTTGATTATTGAGCACTTTCTCTGTGGTAGATGCCTTTTGATGAGCATTCATATAGGGCACAGATATCTTTATAGCCTGTGCCCATTCTTAAAAAGTCATCCACAGAACTCTTCCCCAGAATTTCTTCTCACCAGTCTCTCAATCTTGTTTCTTGCAAGTTCCTGACCATTTAGTTAAACCTTCCACAACAGCCCATAAATTAATACAGATATATAATTCTGGCCATCTCTCATCCAGAAAAGTAAACAACCAAATGTACTACTTCAAATTCTATTTGGTGAGAGGATTTCCTTCATGGCTTCCTGCAGGGTCACATCTGAGTGGGGCTGTGAGACTGCAGGTACCCCTCTTCTGGCGGCAGCCCCATCTGTTATCCAGGCTTGAGTTTTTTTCTTCCTCGGTCAACTGGTCATACAGAACTTCCCATGAAGTCGTGGCTGTGGACTGAGGGGAAAGAGGCAAAGCAGCGGGAGCTACGTGCTCCTGTAAATGACTTTCCTTCTGCTTGAGCCGGGTCTTCTATATACCCCTTCCACCTGATGAGAGATTGACGCTGCTCATGTCCAACTGGTTTGCTGGGTCAGATGAAACCCAGTTTGTCATGGGAAACTCAGGCCAGATGGTCACCTGATGACTCACGATTAGGCGTTCTGTCTCTCCCAAGGCTCGGTAGCAAACCAGAAGCTATTTTTCCAAAGGATAATAGTCATCTGTACAAGAGGGCCTAAGATCTGCTTCAAAATCCTAGAGGTGTCTGCTGTAATTTTCGTGTTGGTGCTTGCCAAAGGATCCACAGATCACCCCTATTTGCCACAGGCCCTTTCAGTGCCGTCACCTCTGCTGGATCATGACTCTAAGTGGGAGAGCAGCTTGCCCTACAGTCTAGACTTCTCTTCCTCTGGGCTCCAATAAAAACTGACGGTCTTGCCTATGACTTGGAAAATAAGTTGAAGTAGCACATACAAATGTATACGTTGCTCCCCAATTCTCATTTTATTGTTCATTAAGGCCTTAAATACTGGCAATTCTGACTGGGTGAAACTGGTGAAATTTGATCTTGCTTGAAGAATGCGTATGACTTTTAAAAAATAATTTATTTTGAAATAATTTCAAATGTAGAGAAAAGTTGCCAGAATAGAACTAAGAAGTCACATAGCCCCTTCACCTAGATTCTTCCATTTTTAACATTTTATCATATTTGGGGTTTTTTCCTCTCTTCTTTCCTCCTCCTCCTCGCCCCCTCTGCTATACACACTCACACACACAAACACTCATATTCTTATTATTAGTAGTCTTTTTAGAACCTTTTGGGAACATATAGACATGTGCCCATCATTCCTAAGCATTCCAGTGTGTTTTTCCAAAAATGGATACTCTCCTCCAGAACCAGTACACACCTCTCCAAATCAGGAAATCAACATTGCACAACACTACCACAGGCCCCATTCAAGTTGTGGCACCTGTACCAACAATGACTCTTGTTTTCCTTTCTGGTCCAGGATCCTATCTAAGACTATTTGTGGTCTTTAGCCATCATTTCCCTTCATTCAATCTGGAGATTTCCTCAGCCTTTCCCTGGTATTTATGTCCTTGACGCTTTTAAAAAGCAGACTTTGCATTCTGCAGGATGACCAGCCCTACCCAGGTCCATCTGATGTTTCCTCATCATGAGATTCATGTCATGCGTTCCTGGCAGGAATGCTGCAGAAATGAAGCTGTGCTCTTCTCAGGGCATCAGCTTCAATCGGCATGTGTTGTTCAGTCTCTTCCCGCACTGGTGCCTTAACCTTGACCTTGTTGGGATAGTGTCTGCCAAGGTTCTCTATCTTAAATTTACCATTCTCCCCTTTGTAATAAATTACTGTTTCATGGGTAGGTATTATAAAATTTCCTTTTCCGGTCTTTTTTTGTTTTAAAGATTGGCACCTGAGCTAATTGTTCCCAATCTTCTTTTTTTTCTTTCTGCATTTTCTCCCCAAATCCCCCCAGTGCATAGTTGTATATTTTAGTTGTGAGTCCTTCTAGTTGTGGCATGTGGGATGCTGCCTCAATGTGGCCTGACAAGCGGTGCCTTGTCCGTGCCCAGGATCCAAACCAGCGAAACCCTGGGCCGCCGAAGTGGAGCGCACAAACTGAACCACTTGGCCATAGGCTGGCCCCCTCTTTTCCAGTTATATCAAGGTATAATTGACATATAACATTGTCTAAATTTAAGGTGTACAGTGGGATAATTTATTACATGTATATATCATAAAATGATTACCATAATAAGGTTAGTTAACACTCCTATCACCTCACACAGTTTTTTGGAGATTTTTTTTGGCGAGAACATTTAAGGTCTACTCTCTTAGCAACTTTCAAGTATACAATGCAGTATTATTTTTTATTTTATTTTGGTGGGGAAGATTGGCCCTGAGCTAACATCTGTGCCAGTCGTCCTCTATTTTGTATGTGGGAGGCCACCATAGCATGGCTTGGTGAGGGGTGTGTAGGTCCATGCCTGGGATGCAGAGCTGTAAACCCCAGGCTGCCGAAGTGGGTTGCACAAACCTAACCACTATGCCACCGGTCCAGCCTGCAGAATAGTGTTATTAACTATAGTCACCATGCTGTACATTAGATCTCTAGAACTTATGCATCTTAAAACTGAAAGTCTATACCCTTTAACCAACATCTCCCCAGTTTCCCCACCCTCCAGCCCCCGGCAGCCACTGATCTACTCTCTGTTTCTACAAGGTTGGCTTTTTTAGATTCCACATATAACTGAGATCATACAGTATTTGTCTTTCTCTGTCTGACATTTCATTTAGTTTAATATCCTCAAGGTCCATCCATGTTGTCACAAATGGCAGGATTACCTACTTTTGTATGATGGAGTAATATTCTGTTGTGTGTATATACCGCATTTTCTTTACTATTCATTTGTCGATAACACTCAGGTTGTTTCCATATCTTGGCTATTGTGAATAATGCTGCAGTGAAGATGGAGGTACAGATGTATCTCTGAGATAATGACTTCATTTCTTTCAGATATATATCCAAAAATGGAATTGCTGGATATATGGTAATTCTATTTTTAATTTTTTCACAAAATTTCCTTTTCCTAATCAAACGTCCACTGGCCAGCCTTCACCATCATTGATTACTCCCATCTTAATCAGTCACCTCTTGGTGTTGCCAAATGGCAATTCTCTATTTTCGTCATTCTTTTCTACATTTATTGGAACTTCTCGTGTTCATTTATTTGTCATTCATTCATGCCTATCAGTATGGACTGCTGGATTCCTATTTTATTCAATAGGTAACTATTAGATACTTTCATCATTTATTTTGATGCTCAAATTGTCTTAGATACAGCAGCAGGCATCTCTTCAATCTAGTTTTTGTGTCATTTTCACATGTCCCTATCATTTCTTTTTGCATTTCCTTGTTTTCTGGCATAACAATAGGTTCCAGGCTCATTTTATACTTTTGCTGTGTCAGCTTTGGAATCAGCCATTTTCCAAGGAGCTCTGGTTCCTTTTAGTGCAGGATGGTATTTAAAAAACAACATCTGGGAGTTTGCTGTGCTCATTGCTTCTAGACTCTCACATTGGACAGAATTAGAAACAAATGTATGTAAATATATGCACATATGTATGATATATGTACACATACATATGCATATATATGTACCTATAACTATCTATGCATATAATTATAAAATCATGCATTCATACTAAAACTACCCATTTCATCTCATTGCCTCAGGGAACTTTCAACCTACTCCTTTTCTTTTCTTTTTCTTTTTTTTTTTATTTAAGGAAGATTAGCCCTGAGCTAACATCTCCTGCCAATCCTCCTCTTTTTGCTGAGGAAGACTGGCCCTGAGCTAACATCCATGCCCATCTTCCTCTACTTTATATGTGGGACGCCTACCACAGCATGGCGTGCCATGTCTGCACCCAGGATCCAAACCAGCAAACCCCGGGCCACCGAAGCGGAACGTGCACACTTAACTGCTGTGCCACCGGGCCGGCCCCATAACTTACTCCTTTTGTATGTTTGTAATATCTTTTCTGGGACTGAAAAACTTGATTTCTATCATCTTCAGTACGTTCACTTATTTGTTCAATGTATCCGATCTCGCAGCCATACTGGCTGTCTCCTCTGCCTGCTGCCTCTGTGCTGCCCCTGTTCCCCCAATTGCCCTACATCCTTGGCCTCTGGAACCGTTGGCCTTCTTCTCTGCATAGCTCCCAACCTTTCCCATCATTGAGGATTTGACCCATGTCATTGACCACCATGTTGATTCCTCCACTCTGGGAAGGGAAGGGAATGGAAGGGAAAAGAAGATGGAAAAGAAGGTGATTACACAGGATCTTGCTAGGTAGACCACTGGGGATACTGTATCTTGGCTGAGGGTACTGCCAGTGTACAGCTGTATTTTGGGAACATTTGACAGGAAGAGGTGTGACAGGTGAGTATGGTACTTGGGTTATACATAATGAGAACTGAGACTTACCGTTCCCTCAGAATATATAACACTTTTTCTATTTACTCATTTACTGGTTGTCTCTGCCTTTAGAATGTAAGTTCCACGAGAACAAAGACGTTACCTTGTCCACTGCTGTTATCCTTGGTGCTAAAGATAGCTCCTGGCTAATAGTAGGTACTCAGTTTTTCTTTGTTAAATGCGTGAAGCTCTGACAAGTATTTTGCACCCATATTTGGGAGGTCAGAATAGGAAGATTGAATTTAATTCTCTAGGGCACGGAAAGGCTATCAATGTCCTTTACATCAGGATAATGACACAACCTGGGTTTTGGTCAGATAGCTCTAGGGACAATGGGAATGATAGATTAAAATGACACAAGTTTGGCAACTTGCAGCCATTTTAGGAAACCATTATTATCTATATTTTGTGGGACATTTGTTCAGAAGTATAATGAATTATTTTTATTTCATGTTTTAAAAGATTCCCAAATGTATCATAAAAGAGAATTTCTTTAAAAGTTTTAAAACACATATTCTAGAAAAAACATTGCCACATGTACAATTTGTCATCAATAATAGTTGTCATCTTTGTAAAGTATCAAGAACATTTTCCCTGAAGTTTTATGTCATCACCATTTAAAAATTGGTTTTCTCCTATTTGTTATAAACTACTTTAAAAAGTATATTTAAAAAAAAATTTTTTTGAATAAGATTAGCCCTGAGCTAACATCTCCTGCCAATCCTCCTCTTTTTGCTGAGGAAGACTGGCCCTGAGCTAACATCCCTGCCTATCTTCCTCTACTTTATATGTGGGACGCCTGCCACAGCATGGCTTGCCAAGCAGTACGTAGGTCCACACCCGGGATCCAAACTGGCGAACCCCTGGGCCACTGAAGCAGAACGTGGGAACTTAATGGCTGCACCACTGGGCCGGCCCCTGTATTTTTAAATTTTTGTCATAATTGATCATATGATTCATTCATTTCTATAGTGCAATACATTATCATACTTAATTTTAAAACAATTATAATGTGGTGGTGATTTTCACAAGGGATTTTAAAAAATGGTCATAGCTTTTAGATAGACAAAGCCTTAAATACTGACGATGGTTTCAGTTGATTGCTATATCTTAAGTCTTAAAACAAAAAAAGACATTCAGTACAACAAGCATTTACGGGGGGATTTATGGACAGGTCCTGGTCAAGGACACTGCAGTGTTTGGGATCTTCCCCTTCTCACAAGCTAATAAATGTGCACGTCACTGTTTCATGGCTGTTGGCAGAAGACACAACTCCTGGGTCAGAGACAAAGGACTCTATCGTCATGGCAGAAGCAGTCTCCGGAGCTTCCTGTTCATTTGTGGTGATTCCTCGTGCCCCTAAGTACCACAGGGGTGACACGAAAGACCTGTCATGGATGGCTGCACACACAGCAAGCTGCCCTACAGGAGAGGATCCTGAGCTCGGGGCATTCACCACTTTCATAGTAGGGAGCAGCCAGCCTGCTTCTTGGCAAGAGAAAGACGTTACCTCATCCTTCAGAGTTGCTCGCTGCAGACACCACTCTGAGGACTGGCCCACGGAAAGAGTGGTCAGGGCTTGTCCTTCTCAGCATGCCCAGAAAGACTATGCACGGATGCTCAAAGATGTGGAGGCTGCCTCTCCCCACAGGACTGTGTTAGCAAGAAAAAATGTACGCTCCTAAAGTGAGTTAGACCAAATCCAAAAGATAATTTTCTGTGGAAAAACACCAGAAACATTCACCGAAATTGAGATATAGAACGTTAGGAATGCCCCCTCCCCGTCTGGATGATGCTGTTGACAAGCTCTGGCGTCAGAATAATATTGACGAGTGTGTGGAAGGGTGGTTGAAAATTTAGTGGGATGAATTGAAAATCATTATTTGGAGTATTAAAAAGTTTTTAAAAATTAAATTTAGTCTTTCTTAGTTGAATATTGCTATGCTTTCATAGTTTTTTCCAAATATGAAAAAATTATGATATTTGAAAACATAGGAGTGATGGTTGTTACAACCACCACCACAACAGCAATAATGGCTAACGTTTCTTAAGGGCTTACTATGTGACATGCTCCATTCAAAGTACTTCTAAGTATTAACACACTAATCCTGACAATAACTCTATGAAATAGGCGCTATTATTTTCCATAAGAGGAAACTAAGGCACAGAAAGGTTAAGTAATTTATGTAATGTCACCTATCTATGCTTTTAGCTGCGGTTGACTGGTGAAAGTCTCACCAGTTGGTGCATTTATTCTGTGACATTCCAGGAAGACCAGAGGTAGGACAGGTTTCAGAGCTAGTGGAGTCAACGGCTAAACAGAGTCATGAGTCAGAATGATTTCCATCTTTTTAAAAGCTCGTCATCTACGTACTGGCTTTGCCCTCTGACTGGCCCCTCCTGTCATCACCAGATGACTTGGCATCACTTCCACATGTGGCCATGTCCAGAGTCACGGAGGAAACCTCTCCCCTGGTGACCTTGTGAAGGAGTATAAAAAGCTTTCCCACAAGCCCCCAACAGATCTTTCCTTGTGCCACACTCGCCAGAACCAGGTTCCACGCCCACCCGTGAGACATCTGCCCAGAAGGATGGGATCGCAGTGTGTTGAGCTGAGACCAGACAAGAGCTGCCCTTGGCATTGGGAACATGAGCACCCTCCCTGGAGTGCTGTGGGAGATACAGCTTAGGGTCTGCCAGCAAGTCAAAAGAGGTGGGGGTTGCCATGGGGTGCCCCCATCTGCTCCAGCTGGTCAGCAGACAAGGGAGGGTAGAAACACAGATGCTCCATCTTTGGAGCCAGACCTGAGAAGTCTGCTAATTCTACTTGGGTTTACATGGTTTTCTTTTTTAGCTGACATTTCAGAAACAGATAGTTGTGGTAAGGTTGATCAAATCGACAGAGAGAGTGCATCCAGAAAACTGGTCGCCTTATTACTGTTGGCGATGCCTGTTGTTATGGGTCCATAGGAGGAGTTTACAAAAATACTTGCTCCTGGCCTACCAAGATTTTTTCATGAACTGAGTTTGAAAATTGAATACAGTACCGTGGTGTATTATCTTAAAGAAGCAGCTCTCAAACTGTTTGGTTTCGGGACTTCTTTGTAGTCTAAAAAATTATTGGGCACCTCAGAGAGCTTTGGTTTATATTCTATCTGTTCATAGTTACCATGCTAGAAACTTAGAAGGAGAAATTCATTTAAAATAATGATAAACCAATTCTGTGTTAATATAAATAACATATTTTAAAGAGAACCAAGCTGTATTTTTCAAAACAAAAACTTTAGTGAGACTAGTGTCATTGTTTTACATTTTTGCAGAACTTTTCAATGCCAGGCTTACTGGAAGTCAGCTGAACTCCTGTGTCGGCTTCTGCCTTCCGTCTGTCATGCAGTCACATGACTTGCGGCCTCTAGAAAACTCCACTGAACACTTGTGAGAGAATAACAGTGGCAAAGGCAAATAAAATCTTAATATTATTATGAAAATAATTTTGACCTTGTGGATTTCCTGCAAGAGTGTTCTGGAACCCCAGGGGTCCTCAGCCCCTACTTTGAGAAGCACTCTCTTAACGTATTTTGTGCAGTTGCTAGTGCATAGTTTATAATGGCTTCAAGCAGTAGCACAGGTAAAATAGTAGATAAGATATTAAAAGGAGGCTCGTAAATTGATCATATCTCAGAAAATGGAAATAGATGATTTATCAGTGCAGCCATGTGCCGTAGTCCAAGAAATCTGATCACGCAGGAAAGTCCTGGTGAAAACCCCAAATCATGAGCAGATAGTTCAGAAGTTTCGTCACTTCACCAATCCCTTTGAATCTTGAAAATATAATATGATTTACACAAAAATATGCACACTGACGCATACTTTAGGCAATATCTATTATGTAAAGCACATTTAGTCTCCATTTTTTTTTTCAGACTTAACATTTCAGATGATTTGAAGGTTGGCTTTTTCAGCACAGACCATGCTACTCAAACGGATTCCAGCGAAATTTTTCCTTTAAAAGAGTTGAGTTCCTGTACACAAAAGCTGGTACAGGTAAATCTAGATTTATCTTGAGACTTCTGAGATAATTTTAGACATTATTTGCCTTTACGACTCCTTCCTTGACAGAATTGAAATCATTTAAAATTTTAAAGATTAGCATCTTTTACAAATTGAGTTGGATGACAGTTGCATTTTTAAAAGTTATTGCTATAAACTACCCCTTGTATTTATGTCATAGTTATGTCATGCCTATATATGTTAACTTGTTTAGTGAAGTGTTTTGTTACTTTCTTTACAATTCCTTTGACATTTGTGAACATTTTCTATTTATGATACTTTTGAAAAATTATAAAATATTTTTGGTGTATAGAAGAACGTAGAGAATAATATAATGAATAACTGTGCTACCAACCATACAGCTTTGTTAAATCTTGACATTCTACCACATTTCCTTTGGATCTTTTTTTATCGTAAAGAAACAGAACATTTCATATACGTTGGATATCAAGGGTTGTTATTAAAATTCCTAATCAATAAAAGTGCCACATAAGGTAGCATATTACCATAAATACTTTTGTGTGCTTTGCTTCTGTTTTTTCACTTAACAATATAACTTGGAAATCGTCCCATATTAGTACAAATGGAGTCTTGTCACCTGTTTCACAAGTACGTCATATCACAAAGTGGCATCATTTATTTAAAGCCTCTGCTATTGATGGACATTTTGGTCATTTCAAATCTTTGACTGTGATGAATAATTCTGTATGTACTCATATGCCAGTAAATCTGTGGTGTAAATTCTTAAAAGTGGAATTTCTGAGTCAGAGGATGCATGCGTTAGTCATTTTGAAGGATGTTGCCAAATTGCCCTGCATAGAGATTATACCAATTTGCACTCCCACTATTAACTTTGAAGGTGTCTCTTTTCCTCCCATATTTGCCAATTTATTGTCTTCTTGTATGCCTTCAGAAAAGTTTTATAACTTTATTCCTTTGCAACTAGATGTATCCAAATGGCTAAGTTCTGGTCAGTAGAATTTAGATGGCAATGTTGTGTGGCAGTTTTGGGGGAACCTTTCTTAAGACACTACTTACATGCACTGTCTCCCACTTTGCTTCCGTCTCCTCCTCTCCTTCCTTCCTTCCCTCCTTCCCTTCCTTTCTTTCCTTCCTTCTGTGCCTAGAACATGGATGCCACCATTTGCGTCACGATTTTTGAGGAAGTAGTAAGAGTAGCAAGTACTCTGAGCAGAGTAATAACATAGAAGGATCTTAGGTCATTGTCACCACTGATTTCTGTCACTTGATTTTTTAATACAGCTGAACCAAACTCTGATACAATATGCTTAAATCAGATTAAGGATATCTCCCCTATTTCTAATTAAGAGAGGGATTTTTTAAAAAAACATCGTAAATGACTGGATTTGAATGCTTTTCATGGCTCGATGGAGATAATCAGATAGTCAGATGGTTTTTCTCCTTTATTTGATGATGTGGTGAAATTCAATTTTTGAATAGTAAACCTGGAATGAACCCAACAGGACCATAACAGTTGTTTTTGAATTTCTTCATTGTTTGCTATTATTTTACTAAAGATTATTTCTGTCTTTGTTCATAAGTGAGATTGTCCTATAATTTTCTTTTCTCCTTATATTGTTGTTGGTACCAAGGTCATAGTACCTGCATAAAATGAGTTAGGAAGTGTGGAATAGTTGACATAGATTGGAATTATCCATTCTTCAGTGTCTGTTAGAATTTGCAGGTAAAACTGTGCTTATTTTATTGCTGTTGTTGTTTTGTTATGGGTGTATTAGGTTTTCTTAAATCTCCTTGGGTCAGTTTTGATGTTACATTTTTCTATAAAAGTATTTATTTTGCTGAATCTTTAACTTATTGATAATGTTATTATTCTCTTATTTTTAAATCTTTATTCTATCTGGTATACTTCTTTTTAAATTCTTAATTTTATCTAGATGCCTCCTCTCTTTTTTCTTAATGAATCTTGGCAGTTATCTATTTCATCAACTTTTTTCAGAGATCCAACTTTTGGATTTATTAATCCTCTCTATCATATCTTTATTTTCTAGTTCATATTTTATTATTATCTTTATTATTTATCTATTATTTAATTAATAATCTTTAATTTTTTATCTTGATTATTTAATTTCTTCTACTATTTTTGGGTTTGCCCTGTTTTTCTTTTCCTAATTCTTTAAGTTGGATCTAGGAATCAGTTAAGATGGCATATTGCTCTATGTTTAGAAAATGCAACTATATCATCGGAATCAAATAAGAAGTCGAGTTAGACGGTCGGGAGTTGTCATCTGAGTTATCCATGTACCAGATGCGTTTTACCTTTTCAGATCTCCACTGTTAGTGAATGGCTTTTGCTTTCATATTTCTGACCTCATAGTAGCAAGATGGCTGCTCCATTTCCTACCTCCATCTGCACTTCACAGAGGAAGGGAGAATATGGGAGGAGTAGAGAGGGGTGGTGGTGTCTGTATTAGGAAAGCAAAACCTTTCCATGGAAAACCCCAGCTTATTTCTCATTGGCCTTAACTGTATCACGTGACCACTTTAACTATAAGAAGTTCTGGAGAATTGAGGATCTTAGCGTGGCACATTTCTTTCCCCACCAAGTCATGGTTCTCTCAGTAAGGAAGAACCAGCGTGATGGATGTTGGGCTGTCAGCTACCAGTGCCCACAGATCACTCATTCTGAGGCCTCCTTCCTTTCTTTCATAAGCATTGAAGACTGTATCTTTCTTGCTAGTTACTTCTTTATCTTCATCCCCCAAATTTTGATATGTAGCATTTTTACTGGCATTTATATTTAAATACTCTAATTTTCTGTTTATTTGGTTGGCCCATTGTTTAATAAGAAGTTTGTGAGGTTTCCGAGCATGCTTTTCAGTTATTGTTATGTTGTTGACCTTTAACTTCAATGCTTTGTTGTTAGTGAAAATTCTCTGTGAGACAAATTATTTGGTGTTTGTTGCAATTTGTATGACGGCTTTGTGTGAGGTCACTTTTTGTCATTGTGCCATGGATATGGGAAATTAAAAATAATCTGTATTTGTTCATTGTTGAGTGTGTGTATACATGCTATAAGTATGAGCTATATATATATATATCCTTTTGCCATATTGCTCATTTTATTCAATACTAATATAGCTATATCAATATTCTTTGGGATAGTATTTCTCTGGGAAATCTTTCTCAATCTTACACTGACCTCATTTCTGTGTCATTGTGTCTTAGGCATGTCTCTTACAAACTGTGTATAGCAGATTTTCTAAAGTCCAAACCAGTAATCTCTTTCTTTTAATAGCTAATTTATTCTGTTAGTACTAATTGTGGTTAATGGTATATTTTTATTTTCCTGCCATCTTATTTTGTAGTTTTTCCTTACCTTCTTTTTTCTCTATATTCTTTTTTTCTCCTTCCCTACTTTCTATTGAATTGGTAAACTTTCTTTAGTTCCTATTCTCTCTTCTACTAGTAATTAAGTTAATCATTTTATCTTCATTTTGTTTAATGGTTATCCTCAAATTTGAACATATATACCTGATTTTATAGTGTCTACAGTTAACCAGAATTTCTAATTTCTGTCAAACAACACAAGAAATGTAGGACGGTCATCTATAATCACTCCCTCTGTCTTACCATTATCACTGCCAATTATTTTAATTGTACTTTTTTCCTAATATTTTTGCAGTTACCTATTCATGTTATTTTATCCAGTTAGTGTTTGTTTAGATTTGCTCACATTCACCGGTTTCTCTGCCAACCGTCGCTTCCTATATCTCAGGACTTATTTTTGAGTTTAATTTCCATGCTTCCTAGAGATCCTCTGATCCTTGTTTCAGCAAAGATCATAGCCTACTTAGCGTTAATACTGTACAACTTCACGTAAAATGCATTAACTTTGCAACCGTGCAGGTCCATTTACCACCCTCCCCTGCGCTTTATGCCTGGGTATCATATGTATTACCTCTACTTCCATTGTAAACGCAAATTAGAATGTTTGCTTTACACAATCCTATATATCGTAAACTAATAAAAGGAAAAACTAGTCTGTTATATTTACTTGGATATTTACTATTTCCAATACTTTTCATTCTTTCCTAAAGATCTAAGTTTCCAGGCTGTAATATTTCTTTTTAGCCCAAAGAAATTTCTTTAGCAATTCTTATACTGAAGATATTTGGGCAATGAGTTCGCATAATTTTCTTTATTTAAAGTGTGGCTGGGGCCGACCCGGTGGCGCAGCAGTTAAGTGTGCACGTTCTGCTTCGGTGGCCTGGAGTTCACCAGTTCGGATCCCAGGTGCGGACATGGCACCGGTTGGCAAGCCATGCTGTGGTAGGCGTCCCACATATAAAGTAGAGGAAGATGGGCAAGGGTGTTAGCTCAGGGCCAGTCTTCCTCAGCAAAAAGAGGAGGATTGGCAGCAGATGTTAGCTCAGGGCTCATCTTCCTCAAAAATAAATAAAAATAAAGTGTGGTTACATTGAATATAGAATTCTGGGTTGACAAGTTTTTTTTCTTTTCACTTTTAAATTGTTATTCCGGCTTCCTTAGTTTCTGATAAGGAAACTTCAGTCATTTCAAATGTTATTCCCCTGTATGTGGTTGTTATTTTCTTTTCTGGCTGCTGAATATTTTCTTTTTATCTTTCGTTTTCAACAGTTTGGTGCCTATGTACCTGGGTGTGGTTCACATGTATTTACCCTGCCTGCGGTTTGTTCAGCATCTTGAATCTTTACGTCTTTCACCAAACTGGGGAGATTTTTGGCCATTATATCTTCAAATGTTTTTTTCTACCCCATCCTTTCTGTCCTCTCCTTCTGCCACTCCAATTACTTTCATGTTAGATCTCTGATTATTAATTCAGAAGTCCCTGAGCTTTGTTCACTTTTAAAAGTTTTAAAATTTAAAAGATGATTTCCCCTTTTTTGTGCTATTGATCTGTCTTCAAGTTCACATACTCTTTTCCTCCGTCATCTTTATTCTTCTATTAAACACTTCCAGCAAATTTTTAATTTCAGATATTTTATTTTTCAACTCTAGAATTTGTTTTCTTTATCATAGTTTCTATTTCTCTGCTGTCAATGCAAATAACCAATAACCATTCTATAGACAAGAGAGAGAAGGTGGATTTTACCTGAGCCAGGCTGAGGACTATAATACAGGAAGGCAGTCTCCACAAAGGAAGAAAGCATTCTAGGGGCCGGCCCGGTGGTGCAATAGTTAAGTTCACTCATTCTGCTTCAGTGGCCTGTGGTTTGCCTGTTTGGATCACAGGTGTGGCTTGTCAAGCCATCCTGTGGCAGGCATCCCACATATAAAGTAGAGGAAGATGGGCACAGATGTGAGCTCAGGGCCAGTCTTCCTCAGCAAAATGAGGAGGATTGGCAGCGGATGTTAGCTCAGGGCTAATCTTCCTCAAAAAAAGGAAGAAAGCATTCTGGAGAACTGTGGTTTTCAGTACAGTTTTATGCTTTTTAGAACAGAGAGCATACATCAAACATGCCCAGGAGACATATTCATCAATGTTTCAAAGAGATACTGTGTTGCAGATTAGCAGGTCAACACGACCCTGCTGTCCAGGAAAGGAAACTTGTCTTCAGGAGAGCTGATACTAGCACAGTAGGAAAGGAAGTATGCATCCTTATCTTCAAACAGTGCATCCTTTTACTTTGAGATAGTGTTACATGCACTCTTTACTTTAATAGTTAAAGCAGACATACACTGTATGTTGGATAGGCCATAAGTCAGGCTTCTTTAGTTCAGCCCAAATCAGGTTCAAACCAAAATAGCTACCCCATATACCTCAATATGTGAAAATTTTTTGTCACTGCTGATGTTGCCAATTTTGTTCATTTATTATAAGCATATTTTTCTTTACTTCGTCATGCATAGTTATAACAGTTGTTTTAAAATCTTTTCCTGCTAATTCCAACCTTTGGGTAATAGTGGTATTGGTCTCAATCATTTTTTTCTTGAGACCAAATCACATTTTTCTGAAATTTTTTTTTTATGTCTATCAGTAATTTGGATTATCTCCTGGATATTGTGAGTGCTATCTTCTAGATTCTGATATATATATATTCCCCTGAAGACTGCTGTTGTTTTTGTTTTAGCACATGACAATCTTGTTGGGATTCAGTCTGAAAACTGTGTCTCTTGGTTGTCACCCCAAATCTCAGTGTAGTTCTTTTATCTCCAGTTGGCTGCTTGCAGTCTGCTCCATGTGTGTGTGTTTCAGGGATCAGCCAGAAGTCTGTTCAGTTTATATACAGATTTTAGGCTCCTACTCTTTGGTTCTTTTCTTTCTAGGACCCTCACACAAACATCGTCCAACAGCTTTGGCTGCTCTGTCCTTTCATTATTCAGGCCATAAAGCCCACTGATTTCTATTTGAGGTTTAGCCGCCTTGTGAAGTCACTGAACACATTTGTCCCAGACTAAAACAGGAATCTCATTCTGCATTAGTTCCTTCTTCCAACTTTTGAATCCCCTCCAGAATCCTCCTACTTTTGTTAATTCTCCAGAGTCTTCAGGTTATTGTTGTGTTTTGTCCATATTTTATCTAGAGTTTATAGTATCTGTGGGAGTTGGTGATCCAGTAAGAGTTTGTTAGATCATACCAGGGTTCCCGTGCCTCCATTTTTCAGAGCAAGCAGTCCATGTAAGGCTGATTCTTCTAAAGCAAAGTCATCTCTGCCTCTTCTTGGAATTTAAGGAATTCCTTAAGACTTCACTTGCTCTAGAATATATATTTTTATGATTTCCCAACATAGTACCCTTCATGAGTTGACAATATAATATAAAGAAAAAAGAGTATGAGTCGGGCATAACTCTGTTCAAATCTGGGCACTTCCACTTACCAGCCACATAATGTAGCAGACTAGCCACTTAATCTCTCAAAGTCTTGATAGCCTCATCTGCAAAATAAAACATTCCACGGAGTATCAGGATACTAAAATGAGCTTCTTCTCAATATGCTAGAACACCAGGGATCAAATTCCAGCATGAGTGTGAGTTAGATCCCATTTGCAGAATTTGAAAAGGGAATATGCACATCTGATCAATGACTCTAAGCTCTTGAATCAGATCAAAGATAATAAAAAAGGTGATCAGGATGTATAGAGAAAAAATTGCTAGAGTAGTTTCTCTAGAAAGCACTATTGCTGTGCTCTTTATGGGGGAAGGGAAAACAGAAGCAATCTTCCTGAACTCAAGGCTAGTAAGGCAAGCTCATATGGAACTTGAAATATGTTTGCTATTGGAAGACACAGGGGACTGGTGCTTGATCCATGCAATAAGGAAGCTAACATGGCTGTGACAAGAAGATGGAGTGGCTAAGTTGAGGTCAGTCCCCATTTTCAGAGTTTTTGGGGTGAGGAATATGTGATTGTTTTCCCATGGACCATATGTGGCCTATGAGAAAAAGAGAGAGCCAATGTGGGGTCATTCTGGGTCCTATCCAGTAGAGTGATCTGGAAAGAAAGAGGACCCTTAGCAAGGAGAAGAAAGAGAACTCTAGATTCACAGGAACTGAGGAAGGAGTAGCAATGACCACCCAGAGCAGAGAAGCAGCTGCTTAGGTCAATGTGCATCCATGGGAGAGGGTCCCAGCAATGGGAATCTCTAGAGAAGCTATGTTGGTGCCCAAAGGAAGAAGAGTTAGTTCTCATGCCCTGCCAGACCAGGGTGAAGCCATCCCACCAGGTAAGAACAGCCATACCTCTTTATCCCTTGTGCCTTGGCAATGGGGGAGACACAGCAGCTGGGGTGTAGGGGAGGAAGTGAGAGAGAAGGAGAAAGCTCAAGAGCAAATTACACTCTTTTCCTTAAAGACAGGCAGCTGCCAACTGCAGCCCTTAGCTTGGAGTACAGGGAGAAGTCTCCCCTATGAATGAAGTTGGAAGTGTTTAACTCATATACTCATATTCTAAATGCTATTTTGAGGCTCTGTTTTGAGTGATGGTAGGACTTTCTGTCCCCAAGAATGAGCAGAAAAGTCACAGAATTGCCTGTAGTTTCTATTCAGGGCAGGGCAAGATTACCTAGTGAATACATTTTAAATGGATGGTGGGAGACAAAAATACAATGTTTCTGATGATCATAAATGGTTCTTAGTCAACATGCTGTTATGTATTTTAGTGCTTGGCTAGTAGATTCACAACAGATGTTGATTCTTGACCATCTTTTCTGATCTGAAATCCACATCTTGAAAACTGTAGGGGAACTGAATGTCCCACCCCAAAATGTGTCCCTTTGGCTTGATTATTTTTTTTTTTAAAGATTTTCTTTTTTCCTTTTTCTCCCCAAAGTCCCCCAGTACATAGTTGTATATTCTTCGTTGTGGGTCCTTCTAGTTGTGGCATGTGGGACGCTGCCTCAGCGTGGTCTGATGAGCAGTGCCATGTCCGCGCCCAGGATTCGAACCAACGAAACACTGGGCCGCCTGCAGCGGAGCACCCGAACTCAACCACTCGGCCACGGGGCCAGCCCCTGGCTTGATTAGTTTTAAGAACAAAAGACTCAGGAAGAAACTTTGACCTCTCTAACTGCCTAAAAGAATTTAAGATAGAAGGTCTGTTCCAGGAAGGAGCTATCACCATAGATAACTATAATATAATATGATCCAGTTGTGGTGGACAGGGAGGAACCTAGCAAGGCCCATTTAATCAATGTTCTCCCCATGTCCCATTGTCTCTGCAAGGCATGGCAAACATTTGTTTACCAAACATTTGCTTTTCCATCTCCATGTGAATTGCCTTCCTCCCCGTTGAAGTCCCAAATCACCGCCCCCAACATTCTCCTTCGTCTTTAGCTGTAAGTGATATTTCAGGTGGTGGCTTTGGCCATTTTGGTGAGTTACTCAGTTTTCCTGGGTTTCTCCCATGTATACGTGTTATTAAACTTGTTTGATTTCCTCCTGTTATTCTCTCATGTTAATTTAATGTTTCGACCAGCCAGAAGAACCTAGAGGGTAGAGGAATATTTCTTCTTCTCCTGCAAAACCGTATCTTTTGAGGTGTAACAAAGGGTGGTTGTTAGCACAGGTATTCGCTTCCCTGTGGGAGGAAACTGCTAGCGTCCTCCTCTCCCTTATTCCATTAGCATATATTAGTTTAGCAGATTATCTGGAGTTGCCCAATGTACACAGTACTTGAGAGGTAGCCTTAAAAGGCAGGACAGGTCCCTGACCAGGTCATATGCCCAGAACCAGGCAAGATGCTAGATGTTTTATACAGAGGGCCCTTACTTGCTACAATAAAGTATGTTTTTCCATTTTTAGGAAACTAAATCTCTTCAGGTGGATTTTGGATTCCTCAAACAATTGGTTCAATTGAAATTTGAGGACCGTCTTAAAGAGGAGTCTTTCAATCTCTTCACTGTTCTACATGACAGGATCCTCGCAATGGAAAGCCATTATCAACAGGTAGAATTTCTCTCATTTCCTTTCTTTTGTGTGTATAATTGATCTTGTGCTGAGATGTGTATGCACGCAATTGTGAAATTAGCAACTTGTGAGAGCAATTTAATTTGCATATGTTGTGTTTCATATAATAGCTAGTAGATATAGCTTTACTGTGTATTAAGGACTTCTGTAAGTACGCTGAATACCAACTCATTTAATCTTCACATTAACCTCATGAAGTAGGGAAAATTGTTATCACTCTTTTAGAGATGAGGAAACCGAGGCACAGAAAGATTCATTAGCTTGCTCAAGGTTACCAGTTAAAAAACTGGCAGCATTTAGGGGCCAGCCTGGTGGTATAATGGTTAAGTTTGCACGCTCCACTTTGGCAGCCCAGAGTCCACAGATTCAGATCTCAGTGCGGACCTACACACTGCTCATCAAGCCACACTATCACAGCACCCCACATACAAAATGGAGAAAGATTGGCACAGATGTCAGCTCAGTGACAATCTTTCTCAAGCAAAAAGAGGAAGGTTGGCAATAGGTGTTAGCTCACAGCCAATCGTTCTCACTAAAAAAAAAAAAAACAAAAAACACCTGGCAGAGTTTAGATTCCCAGCCAAAAAGTTTGATGCTTGAGATCTGGTTCCTCACTACAATTTTATATGACCTCATTTGTGCTTTAATGGCTCTATAGGAGCTAAAGACATGGAAAGTGCTACTTTGAGGAATTTCCTAAAATCTTTGATCAGGTTAGCATATTTACCTGTCATTAAGAACAGGCATTCCTGTTATTTCTCTGCTATACAACAAAAAACCCATCTGTTGTTGACCACACCATTCTAAGTTTCATGCTAAGCCTTCTAAATACATTTCCTCTTTCACTCCCTCAACAGTCCTAAAATGGAAATCCTGCTATTCCTGATCTACAGATAAGGAAACTGAGCTGTCAAGGTTAAGTCGCTTGGTAAGGTCAGACAGATAGTAAGTGGCACAACGATATGAAAATCCAATTCTGTCTGACTCTAAAGCCCATTTGTTGTTCACATTCCATGCTGGAATCAGAATTGATATCAGAATCAAGGGTATTTTTATAATGTACTATCCTTCATTGTCATCCTAAACAGATAGGATCAAATGATTTGATTAATCAGAAAAGGATTCTAGTTTATGGCTTAGCAGCTCTAGACTTCTTTTTATGAGTATGTCAAAAAGTACAAGGACCAGAGGAGGATGTGAATTACAAACAGGTTTTACTACTTTTAAAAGCAATTCGAGGAAGACACTAAAAAGAGTTTGATTTGTAAAATGAAATAAAATCTTCAAATTATCTGGATTTATTTTATCCATATGAGCTCTCTGTTGCTTTTGGTTAAGTATAAGTGAAAACAGAATGTGTCATAATAGCTGTAGTGCAGGAGAAATGGTTATAAATTGAAGTTTCGGAGAGATGGCGATGATTTGGATGATCGTTTTATACTGAGTCCCTCCCTGGGAGGTGTGAGAATTGTATTCAGAAGTACATTGTGGTGCTCATTGCATTTTCTTTTCGTTTCAGAATGAGGATAGCATAAGAAAATGCTATAATCAGCAGTTGGCTGATGCCATAGCTGTCGTCAAAGGAATGTACAAGGTGAGTTTTCAGCGCTGTCATGGGCAAGGCTGGCTCTCTATCCTGGGAGTGCGCAGCATGGGGCTCACCTGGGGCTCCCCGTCTGTGTTTTTAGCTTTGAAGATCTGTTCCCTCAAATTTTCACGTTACCAAAGAGGGATCAGGCCTAAGACTACTCACACTCACTTCAAATTCACCAAAATAACACGTTATGGTGACAGTTACGACTCTCCAGGGACTGGAAAATTCCAATCTGGGATTTAAAGCACCTGAGCAAGTGACAAAGTAATCCTAAGTTTGTTTGGTGAGCATGTAGTTGGATAGAAGAAGCTCAAGTGGTCTCAAGAGAGAGCTCACTGGGTCTCTAGTAAATGCTGCTGAGCGATCTCTGACCCTCGATGGCGTAATTTTTTTAAGGCCAGCGACACTTCTATCTGCCAGACATGGTGCTTCACTCTCATCAATAATGGGAGTATTCTTGGTTTTTGATTATTTTTTAGGCTTAGTAAAGATCTTGCGCTTGCTTCTTTTAGTATTTATAACTATAATCTTGTCTTTCATTTCAGTATGCTTCCGTAAAGAAATATCTTCTATTTACAGCGAATTGGGCAGTGATTGCATACTTCTTTTCATAACACTGAACACATTTGTGTTTAATTACGTAATTGCTTGTTACGTGTCTCTGTCCTGTGCCAGACTGTAAGCCGTATGAGGGCAGGGATGTTGTCTGTCTTATTCACTGCTGTGCCCTGCCTGTTAGCACTGTGCCTGGTACGTCATTAGCAATCAGCTAATAATTGCTACATGAATGGATGGTTGCCTGTACCTGTGGCAGATACTGGTAACTCAACAGTCTTTCTCCCTCTTCCTTTTTTTATTAGCAGAAGCACTTCTTACTATAGAAGCCGATATGCTAGATCTTTCTTTCCCAGCTTCCTTTTCAGCTGTGGCATAAGTGTGGGCAAGGTCAAGTCGCTGACCAATAGGACCTGAAGGTAAGCTGGCTGTGAGGTTTGGGGAGGAGGTTATTCTTTCTAATTAAGAGAGACTCATGGGAAGAAATCCCCTTCTTTTTTCTTTGCTTGACATTGTTATGTTTCCTTCTGATGCTTGGGATTGCCACAGCCAACCTAAAACCAAGGACTGAGACATTTTGGATGTGCTAAGGATGGCAGAGTGGAAAGATGGAAAGCACTAGGATCCTTGATGACTCATTGAGCAACTGAAGTAACTCTGGACTCGCCCTGCGTCTGGCCCTTTTATTTCATGAGATAATAACCCCCTGAGTGTTTAAGTTACTGTTAGTTAGCTGTTCACTTACTTGCAGCTGAAACTATCCCAGGATGGGTTGCTCTGTCAACAATCTTGGTGACTCTGTGCCAAACTGTTTCCCAAGATGGCGGCAACACTATCTCCCACTCACCTGCTGTTCTGCAATGTTACCTTGCTCCTCCCCCATCAAGAGCCGCAGCTGAGTCCCCTTCCCTGAATCTGCGCTGGCCTCAGTGCCTTGCTTGTATGTATAGAATGTGGAGGAAGTGATGCTACAGGACTTCTGAGGCGAGGTCCAAAGAAGCCTTGCAACTTCATCCTTCTACTCTTGGAATGTTTGCTCTCTGGATGCTCCCTCTCTGGATCCAGCTGCCGTGTTGTGAGAAGCTCAAGCCATTTGGAGGAGCTGCATGTGGGTACTGGGTCCACAGGCTCAAGTGAGCCCAGCTTTGAAGTCATCCAGCCCCCAGCCAGTTAGTCTTTCATCTGAGACCCCAGGCATTGTGGAGCAGAGACAAGCCGTCCCACTAAGCCTGCCCTAATTCCCTGACCTACTGAGTTTGTGAGCATGATAAACAGTTATTGTTTTATGCTACTAAGTTTGTGGAAATGTATTATGCAGCAATAAATACACAGCTGGAACAGTATGCTTACACTCACATCAATAAGCAATTTCTTAATTACATTTGTTGGCTAGATTACTTCCCCAGTAGTTCTGCCAGCACAGAATAGCATCATGGCTAGGAGTTGGTATAGGGTGTGTTTTAGAACAAGGATTCCAGAGTCAGACTACTTGGGTTCAAATCCTGGCTCTGCCACTTAATTGCTAGGTGACCTGAGGCAAAATACTGAGCCTCTCTGCCTCAGTTTCCTCACCTGTCAAATGAGAATGACAATAGTACCCACCTCGCAGACTTGTTCTGAGGAGGAAATGAATTGACCCTTGTGAGGCACTCACAATAGTGCCTGGCATGTGCTAAGTGCCATCTAAGTGTTTGTTAAATAAATAAGCACTTTACATATTCATGGCACTCCTTGGTGTTGGTGTCTTTTTCTGCTCCTTTGTTATCCTGTGTTAGTATTTAGGCTTGTAGCTTTCTGTCCACTGACTGTAGATTTCAGACATAAGAAAATGCCCTTAAGATGTCTGTAATCATTATCAATATTTATTATGTTTCACCATGTGAAATTGCCATTTATGGAGCTCAAAGGGTCAAATATCAGCAGTTTCATATGGCTCCACCCAATAAACATACTTATTTTAACAAATAAAAGGCAGGGACAAACTACATAAAATATTAGGCTATGATAACTTTTAGTAAAACAAATTCATCTTCAATTTAACCAACACATGTCGAGTGAATATTGTGCGTTAAGATATACTGGACGCTGACATTACAAAGATGAAGGAGGGATGAACTGGGGGCAAGGAGATTATAAACAAATCCTAGCAATATAATTTGTACAGTGCAGAGTTAAACGTATGTACCAGGAGTTATAGGAGCACCACAGAGGGAGCAGTTATTTCTGCTGGGGTACTTTGGGAAGGCCTCACGGAGGAGGTGATATCTGTGCTGAGTTTTAAAGTAAGTACTCAGATGGTGGACAAGAAATAGAAGAGATTCTAGATAGACAGCAGAGTGTATATTAGGATATTTTTAGTGATAAGTGATAGAAATCTAACTCACACTAGATTAGCTAAAAGGAGAACTTATTGACTCATGCAATTGAAAAGTTAGATAGTAATGACTTCAGGAAAAGTTGGATCTAGGTCCTCAAATAACATTATCAAGAAACTGTCCATTCCCTGCTTTGCCTCCTTCTCTGATGGTTTATTTCCCAGGCAGATTCTCTCCACGTGAGAGCAAACTCAGAGAGAATATCTCTTTCTAAATAATCCCTACAAGAGTCTCGAGATGGACTCTGGCCGAGTTATTGTCCCTTCATGCCCACCCAAGCCAAGCCGTAGTCACATGCTCATCCCAGGGAATAATATCAAGGAGAGGGTTTACCCATATGGAAGAGAGGGTCTGGTACCTGCAGGAGGGATGTTAGTTAAGCAAGTTAACTTCCCACTTCCAACAGCATGTGAAAAGGCAAGTAGGACCCAGTCAGAGAACTGCACACGGTCAGTGCTGCCAGCTGTTGCATTGCCCCATAGGGTAGCCACGAGCCATATGCGGCCAATGAAATTAAATTAAATTAAAAATTCAGTTCCTGGGTTGCACTAGTCACAGATTACCCAGCAATATTCTGTGAAACTAAATAACTTAGGAGAATTAGGAAAGTTTGCACAGATATGTTTGATCTTATTATTTGTTTTATTTTTATATCTTTATTAATAATAGTAAAATAGCTCTGCTTTATTGGGTGCTTTCTTTGTGTTGGGCACCATACAAACGGTTTAGATACATTATTTTATTCAGTCCTCACAATGAACAAGTAGCAAGAACTGGGCCCCAGATCAACTCTTCAGTTCCTGATGTGGCTCAGGGAGAGGTGTTGTTAACAACAGGAGCCATCTCACAGCTTCACAGTCCGACTTATGGTTCTTGCTAACTAGAAGTTATGCTGCCACAGAAGTGTCGTGCCATATGGCTTATCCAAAATGTGGTTCCCAGAGATGAAGTCTGGTATCTTTTGCCTTGTTCAACCTCATGAAGTAAGCCTTCAAAGTTGGCACTAGTGTCCCCATTTGATAGTTCAGGAAACTGAGGCTCGGCAACATTTAGCACTCACTCAAGGTCACAGAGCTGGTCAGTGGTGAAGCTGGGAGTCCCGTTCCCATCTATGGCTCTGAAGTTCTTCTGTAGAGAATGGGAAATGCTTGAATTCTCCGAGCAGGAATAAGAGAGGTGCTTTCTTATCCTTTAGGCTGGTTACTCCCGGACAGTGGGAACAACACATGAGAGAAATGGAGACACAGACATGCGTTCTAGGAAGACAGAAACCACGAGGAGTCTTCTCAGTGCCTAGCACAGTGCTTGGGTTTTCATAAATGCTTACTGGAGGAAGACAGGAGGAAGAATGGAGAGATGAGCTTTATCTGTCCTTTAAGGCAGTGGGTTGGGTAATGGAGGGGAGGGAGAAAATGGAAGAAATTCTGCCCTAGATTAGAAGAATTAGAAGGTGGCACCGAATGCAACTTGTGGGGCCAGTTAGAATCCTAATTTGAACAAACCAACTGTTAAAAAAAAGTTTTGAGACACTTGGAGAAATTTTATTATGGACTAGTTATTAAACAGTATTAAGAAACTCTGTTAATTTTGTTAGTATGGTGCTGGCATTGTGATATGTTAAAAAAAAAAGAGTCCCTAATTATTAGAGATGAACTGTGAAATGTTTAGGGATCAATGACATGATGTCTAGGATTCCTGTAAAAATACATAAGCACAAAACGGGCAGATAAGTGGGAGGCAGACTATTATAGTTTTCCCTACTTTGGTGTATGTTTCATCATAAAAAAAGTAGACATGTTTGAAAAATGTAAGTTATTTCTTTAGCCCTCTTTCTTAAAGTCGCCAGTGGTCTTATATGAGCTAAAGATGGACTCCAGGCTCCCTCACTTGGTCTGTGCCTACCAGACCTTCAGAGACCTGGCCCTGATCCCTAGGATCCCTGAGTTCTTTCTGCTGTAGCTTTTGAACCCTCAAATCTGCCGAGCGCATTCCTGTCGCAGAGTTAATGCCTGGAACCCTCTGGCCCCTATCTTCATATTGCAGCTCAAACGGTACCTCCACAGGTCTCCTGGGACCGCCACTGCTCAAGGAGCCACCTTCCACTCCAGTCTCTCCCTAACCCATCAGCCCTTTGTATGGTCTTCAGAGCAGCTACTACTGCTAAAATTGCCCTGTTCAAGTTTATTTATTTACATGGTTCTGTTTCACCCCAGTAGAGTTCACGCTTTTAGAGAGCAGCAATCTTGGCTTTGCAGGTAGAGACGCAGTGGGTGCTAGATAAGCTTATGTTGTGAGGAGGAGCACACGAGGTAAATGGGCAAGGGCTTTCTAAGCAGGAGTCACTGCCCGGAGGCCATAAAGGAAAATTAGAGTAGCCATAAAATGAGAAAGTTCTGTACAAGAAAAGGAACTAAAAATAGTTTGAAGATAAATGGAGAACTGGGAAAATATTTACAATAAAATATGCAGATAAGGTACTAATATCCCTAATATATTGAGAGCTCTTACCAATTATTAAGATAATGCTGAACCACCCAATAGAAAAATCAACAAAATATATGAAAAGGAAATTAAAATAATAATATCCAAATGGCCAACAAACTTATAAAAAGATGCTCAATCTAATTAATAAACAAATGCAGGTGAAACAAAAAATAGTGCTTTCAACTATCAGATTGGCAGAAATTAAAAAGATTGATCTTGTCTAGTGTTGGCAAGGTGTGGGTAAACGGGCAAACACGTATACTGTAAAAGCCCGAATTGGTACCATCATTTAGAAGAAAATTTAGCAAATTCTAGTAAAAATTTACACGTGCATTTATTTTGACCAAGCAATTCTACTTCTAGTAATCTATTCCACTAGGTAAAATGGATAAAAATACATATACAATAACTAGCAGCATCATAATCCAGGTTTTACTAGAAAATAATGGAATAATACTGTTTAATGATGCAAATGATAGAAAAATACCCATTTAAACTGAGGTATATTTATGTGTATATCCAAGGTATATTTTAATTGAAAAAAATTCAACAGAACAATGCAATATTGTAAAATTTCATTTTGTGAAAAATGTAAGGCAAAAGTAATATATGCACATATTTACATATATGTATATATGAAAATATATGCAAAATATGTAAATATATGTGTGTGTATGTTTAAGTCCAAAAGGATACTCTGGAGAATGGGGGAGAAAGAAAATACTTTTAAATTTGAAGTTTCTGTATTGTTTCAATTTTTATAACAATCATGCTTCACTTTTTTATAACCATCATGTGTTACTTTGTTGTAAAAAGAAATACTGTTTTAGTTGCAGTGCATTTCTTTTTTCCCCCCTTTCTCTTTTTCCTTCTTTTCCTTGAAATTGACTTTTACCATGAATAAGGCAGTTGTCCTTCAAAGTCCCACATTCTGAATTTGTTTGTTTGCTTCCTCAAGAAGATGTCTGACTTGTTCCTCTGTTTTCCATATTTCCTATAAATTAGAATTTAGCTCTAAAATCTTGATTCAATTCAAGTTCAATTTTTATGCCTTTTGGCAAGAATGGTTTACAGGCAGGGCTTTTTAAAAGTAAACTTTTAATTGAAATATACTATACACACATAAAAGTGCATAGATTATAAGTGTACAAATCAAAATTTTTGTTTAAAAAATGCACATACCCAGAGAATCATCACCTAGATCAAGAATTAGAATGTTCTGGCACCCTGTGATGACCTCCTTCTCTCTAACAGTAACCACAATCTGACTTATGTCACCATAGATTTGTTTTGCCTATTTTTAAATTTTAATGTAAGTAAAATCATGGAATACCTGCTTCTTTGTGTCTGGCTTCTTTCATTCAGCTTTACATTGGTAAGATTTATCCATATTGTTGCAAATAGCAGTAGTTTGTTCTTTTTCATCACTGTATAGTATTCTATTGTATCCATTCTGTTGTAGACGGACCTTTGAGTTGTTCCCAGTTTTTGCCTGGTACAAGTATGGTGCTTCTACTATGAACATTCCTGTGAATGGTCTTTGACACATGTGCGTATGCATTTCTGTTGGGTATATGCTGGAGTAGAATTGCTAGATCACAGAGTAGGCACATTTTCAGTTTTAGTAGATACTACCACACTGTTTTCCAAAGTCATACCCGTTTATACTCCCTGCAGAGGTGTAGGAGAGTTCCAGCTGCTCCACGTCCTTACTTGGTTCTATGAGTATTTTAGATTTTAACTCTTCTCGTGAGTGTCTAGTATCTCTTTATGTCTGACTTGCATTTTCCAAAGATTACTACAGCTGCTGCAAGGAGAATGGATTATAGGAAGGCAAAGATAGGAACAGGAAGAATAGTGGAAGGTTCTTTTAGTAATCAGTAGGAGATGATAGTGGCTTGGAAGAGGATGGTAGCAATGGAGACGGAGACAGAGAGAAGTGGAGGGGTTTGGGATATGTTTTAGAGGTAAAGCCAATGAGATTTGCCAATGGATTAGATGTGGGAGGGGAGTTAATGGGAGGAACCATGGATAGCTCTCAGCTTTTTGGCTTGAACAGCTGGGTGGATAGTTCCCATTACTGACTGGAGAAGTCTGGAGGAGGAAAAGATGTGAGAATCCAGGGTTTTGTTTATTAAGTTTAAGCTCCAAAAGGGCAGGAGGGAGATCTTGAGAAGGCCAAGCAAAAGGATCCACAGCACAAGAGGGGGAGCTGTTCTTAAGGACAACAGAGATTCTCCATCATTGAACAGAAGAGTTATGGGCAGAATTCTGTCCCCCCCCCCCCCCCCAGATTCATATATTGAAGTCCTAACCCCCAGTACCTCATAATGCGACCATTTTTGGAGATAGAGCTTTAAAGAGGTCCTATGTGTAGACTCTATGAGGTCATAAGGGTGGACTCTAGGAGATCCTGTCAGTGGACTCTAATTCAGTCTGATGGTGTCCTTATGAGAAGAGCGGATCAGGACACAGACATGGTCAGAAGGAAGACCATATGAAGACACAGGGAGAAGATGACCATCTACAAGCCAAGGGGAGAGACCTCAGAAGAAACCGACCCTGCCGACACCTTGACCTCAAACTTCTAACCTCCAGAGCTGCGAGAAAATACATTTCTGCGGTTTGAGCACCCAGCCTGTGGAACTGTGTTACGCAGCCCTAGCACACTCATGCAAGAAGGGCGAGCAGAGTGCACGCGCAGCTGTAGGCGACTCTAGATTTGGCAGTGAGCGCGAGGCTGGCTTCGTCTTCTCAGTGAGGCAGGGGCACTCTCACCACTGAATCTGGAAAAGGGGGAGGAAGTGAGGGAGAGAAGAGAAGAGCAGAAAATAGTCTGCATTTAAAAATCATGTTTATGTTTTAAATCTGCTTTGCACACATTGTTTGAGTCTTATTTAATATGTAGACTATTAACTTCTTACAGATAAATATCTAGCTTCTATAAAGTACCTGAGTGTATAATAATTTTATCACTTCTAAATTGCCTTTATTAGTTTTTGAATACGGAAAGAATATTTATAAAATGTATAGGGTGTAAAGAATCATGGCACACCAAATACCCAGTGACAACTGCTCTATTTAAGGAAAAGAACATTAACAGTGTCTTTGAAATCCTCGCTACACCCCTCCCCAATCCCGTCTCTGCTGCTCTCCATGCCCAGAGGTAACCATGATCAGGAATTGTGCGCTTGATAATCCCCCCTTTTTTTTTATTGTTTGCACTTAAATTTTTATTCCCAAATAAAATAATATTAAATATACGTTTTGAACTTTATGTGTATATATATATAAAGTAATGTTGTATGTGTGTGTTCTTCTTGTCTTTTGTTCTGAAATTATGTTCCAGAGATTCATACTTCTTGATATATACACTTATCATTCATTCATTTTCACTGCTGTATAAGATTCCACAGCATAATTATTCCACAATATTTTTATCTGTCATTGTAATACTTTTTTCCCTGTTACGGTTTTGTTCTGAGTGTTCTTGTACTGTCTTGTGTGCACATGTGCCAGAGTGATTTTAAGGTATATTTCTAAGAGTGGAATTGTTAGGAAGAGGGTATGTGTATTTCCATATTTACAAGAAAATGTCAGTCTTCTAACTGATTGAATAAAAGACATTGCCTTCGGCAGTATATAAAAATATGTTACTCTGCCTCTTCATTGTGGCTTAATATTATCAGACTTTTTAATTTTTGTTGATCTCATAGACATGAAACTGTATTTCATTGTGTCTTTGATTTGAGTTTCCTTGATTATTAATAAGATTAACCACTTTTTCATACATGTACTGATCATTCAGTTTTCCTGTGAAGTGCCTATTCAAGTTTTTTGTTGTTGTTATTTGTTTTCTTATTGATTAATATGAGTGTTCTTAAAAACATGTGTTGATGGAAAATAACCAGTAACCATTCCACAGGTGAGAGATAAGGTGAGTTTTACTTGAGGCAGAGAGAGGATTATAATCTGGGAAGGCAGTTTCCACAAAGGAAGAAAGAGTGGTTTTCAGTACATTCTTATATATTTTTAGAACAAAGAACATACATTAAACACACCCCGGACATATATTCATCAAAGTTTCAAAGAGGTATTCATTAGCAAATTAGCAGGTCGACATGACCCTGATGTCGGGAAAGGGACCAATGGGGCGTTATCAATAGGGGAAATACGCATTCTTATCTTAAGGGAGTCCAGTCTTTAATGGTTAAAGCAGATGTGCAACGTATGTGTGATAGGCCAGAAGTCAGTCCTCTTCAGTTCAGGCCAAATCAGTTTTGAACCAGAAGTGACCCCGTATACCTCAATATGTGAAAGTCTCTCGTCACTTATTATCGACACTCATCTTTTATTTGTTGTTATGTGTTGTATACATCTTCTCTTGAAATATTCTTTCCATTTTTTTATAGCGTTTTTTGATGAACCAAAGGTTTTTTTTTTAAATATTAATGTAGTCAAACTTTAGTCTTTTCCTCATGATTTCCACATTCTGTGTTTTGTTTTAAAAATGCTGCTATATCTTAAAGTCTTCTAAAAATTTTATATTATTATCTTTCACATTCAGGTCTTTAATCCCCTGAAATTGATTTTTAGTATTGGTGTGAAGGAGGGGTTCATTTTTTTTGTCATAAGGATACCCAAAGGTCACAAGATAGTGTATTGAAAATAACCTGTCATATGTTAGGTTTCCATGTATATGTGTAGGTCAGATTTGGGGTATTTTTTATTCCATTAGTTATATTATCTATCCTTATGGATGTAAGGGAGCAGAATTTGCATGGCTTTACTATTTTTAAGAACAAAAGACTCAGGAAGAAAACTTGACCTTCTCCCTAAGTGCCTAAAAGAATCTTAGAAGCCCTGTTTCAGGAAGGAGCTATCACCATAGATAACTATAGTATTATATGTTAAATATGGTGTCATACTATGATATGAACTAGAGAGGAACCTGGCAAGGCCCTTTTGATCAAAGTTCTCCCCATGTCCCATTGTCTTTGCAAGGCATAGCAAACCTTTGTTTACCAAACACTTGCTTTTGCATCTCCATGTGAATTGCCTTTGTTGGGGGAGGAAGACATTTCCTCTACCAACTCTAGGTCCTTCTGGCCAGACAACAAATTAAATTCACAATGAGACAGAATAACAGGAGAAAATTAAACAAAGCTTTATAACATGTATACATGGGAGAGACCCAGAAAACCTGAGCAACTCTCCAAAATGGTGGTGGTTCTCATCTTAAATACCATCTTCAGTTACAAAGGAGGATGTTTGGGGTGGGGGAAGTCAGTTATGACTCACCACTCTTGCTTCCACTGGACCCTGCAGGCAGAGATCCGGGAGACTGACATGGTAATAACTCTTACCTCTTGCCAGCTCTTGTCAGGGGTCCAGGATCTCTCAGCTGCAGCAGTCCAGGAGTGAGCAGTGTCCAGCCAGTGAAATTTTATCCAGTCCAAGTCACCAAACTGTAGGGGGAGGAAGACATTTCCTCTACCCACTCTGGGTCCTTCTGGCTGCACAACTAATTAAATTGACAGGAGACAGAATAACAGGAGAAAATTAAACAAAGCTTTGTAGCATGTGTACATGGGAGAGACCCAGAAAAACTGAGCAACTCCCCAAAAGATGCTCCTATCACCTTTATCACTCAGGAAATTGCAAGGGTTTTAGGAGCTCTGTGTCAGGAACCAGGGACAAGGATCAAATGTCTTCCTATGATACCACACCCATACGGAGTCTTCCAATACTGTACAGAATATAGTTCTCCATTTCCTTAGGTCTTTTTTAATGGCTTTTAATAACATTTTGAAAGTATATCCATAAAGGTATATTTTTTTTTCAAAAGAAAGCTTCAGCGCATGGTTGTATATCCCAGTTGTTAGTTTTGTTCTCTGTGTGAGCCACCACCACAGTGTGACAACTGACAGAGGGGTGATGTGATTCCATGACCTGGAAATGAACCTGGGCCATAGCTGTTAGAGTGCCAAATCTTTACCGCTAGACCAGCAGGGCCAGCTCCAAGAAGACTTTTCATAGTTTTATTACACTTATTCCTGGATACCTTTCTTGATGATCTGGTAAATGATACCTTTTCAAAATTACATTTTATGACTATTTATTACTGGGGTATAGAAATGCAGTTGCTTAGTATATATTGATTTTGTAACCAGCAATCTTACTAAATGCTTGTATTTATTTTAATAATTTATCTATAGAGTCTTTGAGACTTTCTATGTAAACAGTTATATTGAGAATAATTGTATTTTTGTTACTTCATTTTTCTTCCTTACACCATTTCTTCATTCATTCATTCATTTTTGCTTCCTGCATGGGTGGTGCATCCAGTACAATGTTCAATAGGAGTGACGATAGCAAGCATCCTTATTTATATCTAATTTTACAGGGACCCAATACAATGTTTCAACATTACACGTAATGCTTGCTGTAGATACTATCAGGCTATTTCTCTTGCTAGGACACTTTTTAAAGAAATCATGAATGCATTTCAATTGTATAAAATGTAGGTTTTATGCATCTACTGAAAGGCCATATGATTTTTCCCTTAATCTATTAATGTGGTGAAATTAATTGATTTTTAATGTTAAATCAACCTTTCTTTGTATAAGCCAAATTTAGTTATGATATAGATATATATTTTTTAAAATTTGTTGTTGAATTTAATGTATTAATATTTTGCTTAGGATATTTTCAATCTCCATGCATCAGTGAGATGATTTGCACTTTTCTTTTTTGTACTGTCCTTGTTGGGTTTTGTATCAGGGTTACGCTATCTTCATGAAATGAGTTGAGAATGTTGTCCCTATTTTGTTCCCTAGGAGCATTTGTGTAAGACTGGAAATATTTCTTCCTTAAATATTTAGAATCACCAGAGAAGCCATCTGGACCTGGAAGAATTGACTGATTGATCAACATCTTTTACATTCCTCATTCAACTTCCTTAACGATTATAAGACTATTCGGGTTTTCTATTCCTTTTGAGCCAGATATAGTGAGATATTTGTCTAACCCTTGTCCTTTTCATTTAAACTAAAAAATTGTTGGCTTAATGATATATATCTATTGTTCTCATGTAAAAATTTTAATCCTCTATTTTTAGCCCCACTACATGACTTTATTATCATTTTATCTATTTTCATTGAGTTTTTAAATATCACCTAGAATGTTTTTATGACTAGGAGTTCTGCTTGACACTTTATGCTTGGTTATTTTTTATGGCTCTTGCTCTTTACTGGTAGTTTCAGTCCTGTTATTTCTATAAACATATTTAAATATACTCGATTTATGGACTGTATTTCACAATTTCCATATCTTCCATCTTTGAGGGTCTGACAAGTGCTGGCTGTCACTCATGATATGTCATTTACTTTCGGGTTTCATGATTTTTGACTGTGAACTCACATTTCTGTGGGAATTCTTTGAGGCCTGGAAGAGAAATGAGTTTCTGTAGAGAAGATTTATGTTCATTTCTGTGAGGCTCCTGGGTCTGTGACCATTTTAACCTAATTCTCAAGCTTGAGGATTTTTAGACCACCCAGATACGTGAATTTGGGCCACAAAACTGTGTGGGCCATCTTGTGCTTATAAAGCTCAGAAGAGATTTTTTCCCATTCTCTGTCCTTAGAGCCAAGTTTCCAGACAGGAGGCAATTCCACTTTCATTGGGGTGGGAGGGGGTGCAGGGAGCAACGCAGTTACTTCCAGTTTGTTCTTTCACTGAAGGGGGGCCCTTTGGTGTCTCAACCTTAACGGGTACTCTCCTATTATTTAGAGTTGCTTCATTGAGGAGGACCCGGGTGATGTCTCTTCTCTGTGCCCTGCACAGAGGTGTAAACCAAAGTTCAGCCTTACCTGGTGTAGCAATGCCCTGGAGTGAAGACCACTTCAGTGTGCTGCATACTTTTCCAGATTTTTGCATTCACTTAATTTGGGCCCAAATAGTCCTTCCTTTATCAGCTTATATGTACATTTCACCTGTCTTATCCAGAATTTTTGCTGTTTACAGTGGGAGAGTAAGTCAGATTCCACGATTTTTTTGAACACGATTTCCTAATCCTTGTGTCGTCAACAATTTCTGGGACACTGATATATTTCTAGTATGTATCAAATTCTCAAAAAATATGGCAGAATAAGTGACTATCACTCTTTACATATACATTTTTTTTACTTCTGGGAGTAGAAAGTCCTGAAACGATTAAATGCTTAATATTCATCAGTTTTTCATAAATGTGCTCGTTAAATATGCTTAGCCAACAGTTATTAATTGTGGTTAGTTGGTTTATCCAATTAAATAATTATTTTAATGTTACAAAAGCCATTATTTGAATCTTTGCTTTGGCTTGCTGGCATCGCTTTGATCCATGACCTCAGACAGCCTTCCTAATCCTGGCCACCCAGTTTGTTAAGGCTTAGTCATAAGAAGGAACAGAAGAGTGTTGAGAAAACAACACAAGTATACACATTTGGTTAAGAGGTAACTTTTGCTGGCGTGAATGACTCTCTGCTGCCCTCTGGAGACCAGTTAAGGAAACAGGTACAAGTACTTTTTCAGCTATGGAGCAAGTTTTTAAATCTATGTGACATTTTTTGTTGTTGTTAAATGTTGGCTCTGAGCTAACATCTGTTGCCAATCTTCTTTTTCTTCTTCTTCTTCTTCTCCCCAGAGCCCCCCAGTACGTAGTTGTATATCCTAGTTGTAGGTCCTTCTGGTTGTGCTGTGTGGGACACTGCATCAGCATGGCCGGATGAGCGGTGCTAGGTCCCCACCCAGTATCCGAATTAGCGAAACCCGGGGCCGCCAAAGCAGAGTGCATGAACAAATAATAAGCAATTTTTCCAATATCATTCATTGAAGATCTTTTCCTTTTCCTTTGATTTATGATGTTTCTCTCATGTTAAAAGATAAATTGAGGCTTATTAAAAATTTTAAGAGGGGCCTGCCTGGTTGCATGGTGGTTAAGTTCTTGTTCTCTGCTTTAGCAGCCTGCAGTTTGCAGGTTCAGATCCTGGGCATGGACCTACACACCACTCAACAAGCCATACTGTGGTGGCATCCCACGTATAAAATAGAGGAAAATTGGCACAGATATTAGCTTAGGGACAATCTTCCTCAAGCAAAAAAGAGGAAGATTGGCAATGGATGTTAGCTCAGGGCCAATCTTCCTCACCACAAAAAAAAAAAATTTCAAGATTTATTTGAGAAAAAATCAATTTGAATCAGGCGATGCCAAACTGGGGGTTAGGAGTGCTCCGCTGACAAGAGCTGGGGAAGAAACTTTTATGGAGAAAAAGGCAGAAGCAAAGCAAGGAAAATATTTGGCTTTAGCTTAAGTGTTTCCCTTATTTGGAAAAACCTAGTTGGCTGTTTGTGTCCTTAGGTTTTGCTTTCCTAACCTTGAGGCATTTGTAGGTTTTGGTTTGCTTATGCAGACTGTTAAGGTAGTAAGCCATCTCAGTGATGGCCTCCTTTTTCATTAACTTAACTCATCATTTCAAGGCAATCCCTGCTATTTTGTGGCTCTATGTTAAGATTATCTATATAGTGGCTCTCCATTGCTTTTCTGTATTTATATTTTTAACATTATAATACGTTTTAGTGTCTGGGACATTTATGTCTCTTTCATTAGTTCTCTTTCTCAAAAATGCTTTGCTTTTTTATTCCTCCAGATGAATTTTAAAATAAGTATGTTTCCTTCCACTCCAAAAAGACCTCCCTTGGCATTTTTATTAAAACAAAGCTAGTTGGAAATTTATTCATGACTTTTGAAAAGAATTTGTATCATTTATAATATTTAGTCTTCGTTTCCAAGAACATTTCTGGATTCACTTATGTCTTGTTTTACGTAACTCAATAAAATTTTATAATTCTCTTTATGTAAGTTGCCTGTCTTTCATATAACGAAGTTATTCCTAAATATTATATTTTATGTCTTTAGAAAATGAAATCTTTTTTGTCATGTTTTAAGAGTCTATTTTGGTATACATGGAAACTGCTGATTTTTTAGCAGCTTTTTTGAGATAATTTACGTAGCATAGAATTCACCCATTTAAAGTGTACAGCTCAATGGTTTATAGTATATTTACAGGGTCGTGCAACCATCACCATAATCTAATTTTAAAACATTTCCATCACCCCGAAAAGAAAGCTTGTACCCATTAGCAGCAGTCCATCCCTATTTCTCTTTTCTCCTCCCCCGACCCTTAACCCCTGGCTACTGCTAATCTACTTTCTGTCTCTATAGATTTACCTATTCTGAACATTTCATACAAATGGAGCGGTACAATATGTGCTCTTCTGTGATTGACTTCTTTCACTTCAGCGTGATATTTTTGGTGTGAAATCCATTGATTTTTATAAATACTCTATCCAACCACTTTGTGGATAGATTTCCAGATGCGGAATTATCAGATCTCATTTGAACAGTTCTTGGTTGATTAATTTGTATTTCTAAGTATATACACATACTACCTGAAAATGGTAATATTCACAGCTTAATTTCTTAGATGTATATCACTTTTTTACACTAGACGGAAGTTGCAGATTAATATTAAATAGGAACAAAAGTGATCATTCTTTCATTTTTACTGAATTTGATGTGAATCCTACTAGTAATTCATCATTAAGTGTAATAATGGGCTTTTGTTTGGAATAGTTTATTGGAGCCATCCCTTGCTGGAGCAGCTGGATGGAATGAAGTCAGACTAGTTAGTCCGTTGAGATGGGCTGTTAGTAGAAATGTAATGAACCTACAGTCTTGGTGCATGGGGCAAGAAAGTATGGAATATACATCTGTGAGGGAAGGCCAAAACTGCACCAGAAAAGTAGGTCAAAAAAGGTTAACAAAGCCAGAGGGACTTGAGTTTGATGTTAAGTGTGTATAGCCAAACGGGGATCCGGGAACCAGAGAAGATTAATGTAAGAAAAAGCAGGCTGGAATGGATGAAGCAGAAGTGACCAAACTCCTGAGGGTGGCTTCTTAGATGCTCCAAGCACAGCGTTTCTTAGATTAATCAGGTCCCTTTACAGAGGCCCACCTGGGATGGATCCTGCCCCTCGTCCCTGCGAGGGGAGGGTCTGGGTGTTTCCTTGCCTTGTCAAGCGGAAGAGTCAAATGTGTACAAGAAGGAAGGAGCAGAAATGGGGTGGGGACACAGTCCTTTGGCACTGATGCGTCAGGAAAGCCAATAACCAGCCTTACACTCCACATGATGAAGGTAGCTCCTGGCAGAGAGGAGAGTCCTGTAACTTTTGTGCAACTGAAGAGTCTGAGTCAGCCTAAGACAAGGCTCTTTGCAGAGGAGCATCAAGGTGAAGTTGAGATGAAGGCTGACAGCCTGGTGGAGGTGATTCTCGGTTCAGCCTCGTGGGCATGGAAGATCATGGCATTCCGCTGTAGCGTTTGGAAGATGCTCATTTCCTGTGCCGTACTGCGTTTACTCGGATGCTTCTTTAGATGATGTTCTCCCAGGTCTCTGAAGGACAATTTTAGAATCTTGGCAGCTCTATTCTATTCTCCATCTTAACTGGATGTTGAAGATTTTTTTTACGGAGGGTCATTTGTGATGGGCCCAGAATTGTGCATACGAATGTTTACAGAACAGATGCTGCTGTGTCCTTGCAGCGCTCTTCATGGAGAAGACATCCCTTTGGGTGACAGGGTAAGGGGAGGAGAATATTTACCATTGTTCATAAGCATCAGGCACATCCCTACCCCCAGAGTACTTGAAATATAACCATCAGAATTTCATTGCCTTGCATCAAAGCACCGCCCTCTCCTTTATCAACAGAGAGCTGATGAAGGAAGTCACTACCTTCTTAGTGGGTGTTCTTTTTTCTGTGAGAAAAATCTGGGATAGACAAAGAACCCTTAGAGAACTGAGTGTTGAGGAGAGTTCAGAGGAGAAGAGGGGGATGGAGAGGTGTTTAAATTGAGGAAAGGATACAGAGGTGTCGAGAGGGCCCTGGATAAGCTTTGCGTCCACTGTTCTGCAGACCCGGTCTGCTTGGACCTAACGTGAGACTAGAGCTCCCGTTAGTTATTCTTTTGTCTTAGGTGGCATGAGTGTTGGGCATTAGTATAGAAACGTGAGTGACGATGCTCAGGGAAACTTTCTCCTTTTCCCTGGCAGATAATTCATGATAATGAGAGCAGTCGTCACTTACTGCATTATTTACTACGGCCCAGGCACTACGCAAAGTGTTTCGTGTGCCTCACCATAATCATTCTATTTCAACAGAAAGACAAAAAAGACTAGAGTGAAATTCAAATGGATTACAGAAAAATGCAAATTGCTATGTCTAAGTTTTTATCTCAACGCTCTCCTTTTCGACGTGACTGTGATCGGCCTTCAGGAGAAAAGATGAATGGAACTAATTCCCCTTCCGCAGATTCTCGCTCAGGTTTTTTAAGAAAATGCTGATATTCATATTTCTCCCCTCTGGCTAAGCCCCCAGCTCCTTAAGTGGTTCTCACATGAGGAGAATTCCAGACTCCTCAGCATCCTGTTTTAAGCATCCCTCTTAAAAGATCCTCTTAAAGCATCCTCGTAACACGTGGGATAAGTATGTAACCCAAACCACCACAAGTATCGCCCTGGTGACTGAGAAAACTCAAGCCCTGGGGCACTGGGGCCGCCCTGGGCCTATTGGTTAAGTTCATGTGCTCCGCAGGCCGCTGGTTCAGATCCTGGACGGGGACCTATGTACTGCTCATCAGGCCATGCTGTGGCCGTATCCCACATAGAAGAAATAGAATGACTTCAACTAGGATATACAACGATGTACTGGGAAGCTGTGGGGAGGAGAAGAAAAGAAAAAGATTGGCAGCAGATGTTACCTCAGGGCCAATCTTTAAAAAAGAAATAAAACAACCCTGGGGCACAAAGAAAAGTGAGCACTCCTTATTCTGGTGACAGGCTGTGGGGACAGGGAGAGGTAGGCTGAAGCAGATTCTGGCCATGTATGTTTTTATATTTATTTTTCATAAAATTGAAATAGTGCTATTAATAATATTATTTATTTTTAATTAATCTTTTTTTTTAAGGAAGATTGGCCCTGAGCTAACATCCGCTGCCAATCCTCCTCTTTTTGCTGAGGAAGATTGGCCCTGAGCTAACACCCAGGCTCATCTTCCTCTATTTTATATGTGAGACACCTGCCGCAGCATGGCTTGATAAGTGGTGCATATATCCACTCCTGGGATTTGAACCAGCGAATCCTGGGCCACCAAAGCAGAGTGCGCAAACTTAACTGCTGTGCCACCAAGCCGGCCCTAATAATATTTATTTTTAAATATTAGGATTCATAGGTACTTTTAAAATAGTAAACTAAGTATACGCTATATTTCAAATACAAATTCTATGAACATATCTAAAACAACAAATGCAAACAAAAATAAACATCAAACTCATAGTTCTAATATAAATTACCAGCAAATTAAATGGCACTCAAAAAGTAATAAACTGGGCCAGCCCAGTGGCGTAGTGGTTAAGGTTGCATGCTCCACTTCAATGGCCTAGGGTTCACTGGTGCAGACCTACACACTGCTCATCAAGCCATGCTGTGGCAGCATCCCACACACAAAATAGAGGAAGACTGGCACAGATGTTAGCTCAGGGCCAATCTTCCTCACCAAAAACCAAAAAAAAAACAAAGTAATACACCAAATAATAGTAATAATAATAAACTGTGCTACATAAGATGGAAGAAAATGTAATCACGAAAATGTGATCATTTTATCTGACCTTTTAAAAATGTGCAATCTTATGGCAGAGGCTATGCATGTGTGGGGGCAGGGGGTACTTGGGAAATCTCTGTACTTTCTTCTCAATTTTATTGTGAATTTAAAACTGCTCTTAAAAAAGTCTTTAAAAAAAATATGATCTTGAAAAAACTAAACAGGTGTCAATTTATCAGCATCAAGCCACAGGAAATTTTTGTACAAAGCTCTCTTTCTGACTGGCAGTAATTGGCAGGATGGAACACTGCTATGAGTTAACTTCAGATGCTTTCTCACGATGTCTTTATCATCAAATAATCACATCTCTTCTTTGACGCTTTTGAAGAGATCATTGCAAACGACTCTGTTCGTTTTGCAGGGACCGCCACCTTTTTATGGATAGCAAGTAGCGGTGTTTGTTTCAAGGAAAGCATTTCTGGTTTCTCTTCTTTATTTTCTCAAATATAGATGAAGATTCGGTGCAGAATTATGTGAATCTGTTTCTAGGCTGTCATGTTAAAAATGCGTTTGTTAAAATGATATAATGTTTAAATTGTTTTAAAAAGTCTTTGAAATGGGAAAGTATTTCTACTTACAAGGAAGCTTTGTTTTGTTGGTTGTCATTCTCTTCCACCTCTGGAGGACCGCAGGGGTACAGTATAGAAAAACACTTTCTTTTTTTTTGGTGTTTTTTTTTTTTTTGAGGAAAATTAGCCCTGAGCTAACATCTCCTGCCAATACTCCTCTTTTTGCTGAGGAAGACTGGTCCTGAGTTAACATCCATGCCCGTCTTCCTCTATTTTCTATGTGGGACGCCTGTCACAGCATGGCTTGCCAAGCAATGCCATATCTGCACCCAGGATCCAAACCAGTGAACCCCAGGCTGCCAAAGTGGAATGTGTGCACTTAACCGCCGAGCCACCGGGCCAGCCACTGGAAGAACCCTTTCTAATGAGAGCACTAATATTCGATTCCAAATTTCAGTGCAACAGATACCATCTGAGTATTAGATGATTTAATTTCAGATTTTTAAAAAAGTCCTAATAACAGTATTATGCAATAAAATACCAACATTTTGGTATAGGGAGGGGATTAAGTTTTCTGGTCTCTGACTTATGAAACCACGATGGGCTTCTGCCACAGGCAGGGTGCCTCCCCTCAGAATGTGAGAAATTCCCTTCCCTGGAAGACTGTTGATGGCCTGGAGGAGGCTTGATATTGAAAAGAGGGTGAGAAAGAAGACTGACTGGACGAAATGGCAAAAAAACTAGAGTCTATGATAGAAAAGAGTTACAGAATAAGTCACCCCAAATTCACTATGACCCCAACTCTACAAAGTGTGCTCCTCCTCAGCTCTGCCCTGTCTCCTGAGTCTCCTGGTCTCTGTTGGTGGCACCACAATCCAGCCAGTATCCCCAGCTGGGAAGCTAGGAGTCTCTCCTTGTGCTGGACACCAGGATTTGCCCCCAAGTGTTCACAGCCTCGTGTAATGGAAGGGACCATGGACTTGCTTCTGCCCAGCAGAATACAGCAAAGATGCTGTGATGATTATGTCATATAAGAATGTAGAACCTGACTTGCAGAGTCTGTCTCTCCTTTGCTGGGTTGGCACAAACAAGAAGTCATGTTGGGGAGCCCCAACATTTGGGCAGCCTCTGGAGCTGAGGGCAAGCCTTGGCTGAAAGTCCGTGAGAAACAGAAGCCCTCAGTCCTACGGCTGCAAGGATGTGAATCTTTCTAACAACCTGAGCAGACTTGAAAGCAGATGCTTTCCCAGTCGAGCCTCGGATGAGACCACAGCCCCAAATGACACTTTTCTTGCAGCCTTGTGGCCCCTAAGTGGAGGACCCATCTAGTTCGTGCCTGAACTCCTGACTCACAGAAACTGTGAGATTATACATGTGTGTGTGTGTTTAAGCCGCAAGTTTGTGGTAAAACTTGACACAGCATAGATACCGAATACATCCTTATTTTTGGTGAGCCATCAAATCCTGCCAGTTTTCTACCTCCTAAATCCACCCTTGTCATGCCACTGAACTAGCTCAGACAGCATGGCTTGCCTGGCCTGTGGCTGTTTCCTTCTTATCCCATCTGGTCTCCTTAAGTCCGTTGTCTGCCCAGTCAAGTGAGCGGTCTTTCAAAACGCAAATCCGGGTCACATCCTGCCCGTTTGAAACCCGTCAGCCTCTCCTCCATACCTGCAGGATGACGTCTAAGCCCTTAGCGTGGCCCAGAAGGCCCTTACACCTCTCCACTCTTATCTCTTTCCACTTCTTGGCAAAAACTTCACCCTCCAGCGATACTAAGCTACTTACAGTCACCTGCCCGCTTCTGCACACCTGAAGTTATTAGTCACCTCCCTGGAATGGTCACAGAATGTCCCTTCTTGCTGGAATGCTCTTTCTCTCCTGGATAATTGACACACCGAATTGTATCACAATTACCTACTTATGGATTGGTCTCCACACTAGCCTTTTTGTTCCTGTGGACCAGGGACTGAGTTTTATTCATCTTTGTACTCTGCTCCACCCAGAGAGCCTGGCACATGATAGGTATTTGGCAAATTTTATTGAATAAAGGCCTGAATATAACCAAGAAGGGTGCCAAAAGAATTCGACCTGTACCATGGTACCGGAAGCAGATCCTGAGTGCCTAGTGAAAGCTTCCTAGAACAAAGGCAGTGCACGATGTTGGGGCTTTAACTCCTCTTTCGCTCCATTGTCGATTCATCCATCCATCCATCCATCGTCTGATTTTGTAGCAGAGAGAAGGGCAGCCCTTGCTCTCAAGTTGTTCATAGTCTAGTGGTCCTGAGAGACAAGAAACTCAGCAATTGCAGTCCATAATAGAGGTTTGCAACTGACCAGTGCCTAATTCATCCTGGGGATTTGGAAGAATAGTCAAGGAAGACTTTCGAGAGGAGATGACTCCTGAACCAAGCCTTGAAGGATCATGAATATTTGGCAAGTTGAGGGAAGATGGGAGGCAGAGAGGGAAGTGGACCATTTGACAGCACAGAGGCATTAAGATGCAAGGCACAGTCAGAAAGCTGCAAATCATTTGGTGTGGCCAGCAGAGCAGAGGGCTGGAGAAAGTGGTGAAAGGGGACACAGGCAAGCGAAGCTAAGGAATTTATATTTTATCTCAAAGACATCAAAGAATTCTAAGTAGTTTTCATGACGGGCTTAGATTTGCAGCCTTGAAAGATAAACATTATTGGAATGCTTATGAGACTCGATAAATAATACGCCTCCTCCCTACCCAGGTTCTGGACCGGCTGAAAAATAAAGCCAGGAGCCAGCAGATGGAGACTATTTGTTTTCTGATAAAGCGGGCTACCCAGGGCTGAGCCCCAGCATTTGGCAGACTCAACTCCCATCGCAGGCAGCCGAGAGCTGGGCAGGTGTCTTCCTGCTGGGCCCATCGTGTGCTTCTGCAGCCCTCGCCCCAGTGAGAAAGGGACAAGGAAGGGCGTGGTCCAAAGGTGGCCAAGTTTGTCCTTCCAAGGTCATACTCAGATAATTGACTGGAGGATGTCACTCCACGTGGAAGGAAACAACATTCTCTGGATTTTTCTTCTTCTCTTAACACTTCGAACTTATCCATTTAGCCCATGATCAACTAGCTGTGTATCTGAGCCTTAGGGAGAGGAAAGCACAGCTCCCACCTTCATGATGCAGCCCCTTAAAGCCAACCACCCTTCCTCTGGGGGTCCTGAGACCTCTGGTACCCCAGGAGACTCAGCATTAAGTTAGGAAAGTGACCTCCAAGGTCACTTTGTGATCCAATACTGACAATTTCCTTGCTAGTCTATGTCTCATCCCAGATGATGTCCACCTCTGTTGTCTGATATTGTCTACCACGAGGTTTTGCCCATGAGATAAAATGACATCAAAAATTATTCTAATATTAAAAAGACAACAATTATGTCCCACATTTTAATGTTAACTGCTTCTCACTTTCACATGCCAAAGGAAAAATTAAAATACAAATATTAATTCTTCTGGCAAGACCAGAGGAACTAAAGTCCAAAATAACATTTTCTTGCCATTGTGAATGAAGAGACTGCAGACGTACTCCTGTCTCCTTCCCCTCACATTCTCTACATCGGAGCCCAGCTCTCGGTGGCACAGCGAGGTGAGGAGGTGGGTGACATGAAGAGAGGATGGAGCAAATACGTCAGGGCATTGAGCATCATAAGGGCCAGTTCTCTTAGCTAGAGAAGGGCTTATACTATGGAAAGGAGATGGGTCGTAATGAACACTGTGGTGTTGAGTTGGAATTGGAGATGTTGGTGTGAGCTTATGGTCTTTAGATGTAGATATTGTATTAGTCAAGATTCTTCAGGGAAGCAGAACCAATAGGATGTATGTATAGAGAGAGAGAAAAAAAGAGAGGCTTATTTTAAGGAATTGCCTTGTGTGATCATGGCGGCTGGCAAGTCTGAAATCTGCAAGGTGGGCCGGCAGCCGGAGACCCAGTGAAGCATTGACGTTACAGCTCAAGTCCAAAAACAGTCTGCTAACAGAATTCCCTCTTCCTGTGGGGAACTCAGTCTTCCTCTGAAAGCCTTCAACTGATTGGACCCACATGTGGAGGATAATCTGCTTTATCCAAAGTCTATCGATTTAAATGTTAATCTCACACAAAAAAAACACCTTCGCAGCAACATCTAGACTGGTGTTTGACCAAATCTCTGGATACTAGAAAAGGAAGCCAAGGTTCAAGCCCTCTCTCCCTCTGCAGGCAGCCATGTCTCAGGGAAGCCAGAGCTCGAGGGGGCGGGGATGGGGGGCGGGCAGGAGCTTTGATGGGTAAGAGTAGGTTGCATGGGATTTGGGAGGTTTTGCTCTTGTTTCGTTTTCTTGGCTTTTGCTTTATTCCTATTTTTCTTTCCTTTATCTGATTTTGTTGTTGTTATCTAAGGGTTAGGAAAAAAAAAAAAAGCCACGGCATTTTCCCAAGAGTTCTTCCAGAAGGTGAGAAACACGAGACAAGAGACCAGATTTCAAGGGGTGGTGAAGACAAATAAAGCTGCTCTCCGCTTATCTCCCCCGGAGTCCAGCCCGCTGGATAAGCACTGGTGAAACATCAGAAACACGCCTGGAGATGAAGAGAGGAATCCAATGTGTTTGGGCCTTACAACTATTTTTTGAAATGTCAAAAATGAAACTTTTTGTTCTTGCAAAGAACTGTGACTCTCCCTGCACGGAAGTCCAGAGAGGCTGGCCTGTCCTCGGGCACCCCCGAAGATGGGCAGCATCTCAGCACCGCTCCCGGTGGGGGTTTCAATGACCTCTGGGGGTGGTTTGTGCCATGTTATAAAGGAGATGACTTGGCTAACCTGTCAGAACCACCTTTGTTTTGCTGTTTTTTAAGAGTAAAATAAAGCCGTCATATTCAGAACATAAAAATTCGTGAGCAAATAAATAAGTAATAAACAGAGTGACCCAAGAAGAGTGTTGATAAGATGTAGAAAGAATGCCAGTGGGCGGAGAGAGGTGCCAGGGCTTCCCAGAGCAGGCAGCATCTGGGTTTGAGTGACAAACAGTAACAACAATAATGTGTCTCGGCCTCTGCAGAGCATTTGAGCTGTGGACATAGATAAGAATAGACGTGAAGCGTAGATCCACATACTCAATATTCTTCTTTAAAATCACCCAACTGAAAAGCTGGTATTGTCATATGGATTATTCTATTTTCACTTTTTAATTCTACCAGATATTCATATGCTGATTTTTTTCACTAGGGCCATGTAGACTACATCAGTGTTATGTTCCCAGCTTGACTCTTAATGCTACCTCAACATAATATTGTTCTTCTCAGTCTACCGATATTCATCCTATAATACTAGCACAATTTTAGTCTGGAAATCCAACTCTTTAAAATACAGTATTAAGTATATTAGCAGATCTGGTTAGGTTTTGCTATATTTCCTGTATGTGCCTGTGCCCAAATGTATTAACAATGAACAAACAATAAAAACAAAATAATTCTTCTGCAATTCCCAAAAGAGTCCAAAATGGACAATATGTTTTTCCATGTCAGTGTTGAAAATGAGATTTTTTTATATGCTGGAAATAAGAAATGGCATCCATTTTTAATCATTCCTGACCTGTCTTGGCTTTGAGATCCAGTTCTTCAGAGTAATGACTGCATGTGGGGAAGCACCTGAATGCTTTCAACAGGCTGCCAAGAAATGGTACTTGTTTCTTTCCACATCTCCATCCCCAACCATTGAGGGAATTCATTGCACCATTGAAATTTACTTCCTTTTTTTTACATATTCCAAGTTTTGCTCTCTTTCTTTTTAGAGGAAGATTGAAGTAAGACATTCACAGTCGTGATGCGAAGGGACTTACCATTAAGGTTTACTATTATTATTTGTGTGGCTGATGCAGTTCAAGTAACACAGCACGCTTTGTGTTATGGAATATTTCTGTGCTGTATTCCAGGAGACTCTAGCATATGGTTCAATACAAGTATAGTTATTCGCTAAAAATTGTGTGCAAGTTACAAAAATGAAATAACTTACAAGACAGTAGCTTAAATAAAACGTGGAATGGTTTCTGGCGGTACCAGTTTAGCGTCTGATTTTTCATGCTGCTTTTTCCCCCCAGAAATATTTTGAGGTGGAGGAAGAGCAGACTTCTATGCAAGACACGATGGCTGTCAAGATGAATATTTTGTTAAGAAAACTAAAGGAGAGAGATGAAATTATTAGGGAATTACGAGAGGAGCTGGAGCTGTATGAAGAATTTGGATTCCAAAGATGTGTAAGTTTCAAAGCAAAGAATAATTCATTTTAATATATGTAAATAAATATATAATTATCTAAAAGCTTGGGTTAAGAATAAGGAAATATGATTGATGTATCTTGGCCATCTCTCCACAGCATAAGCCAGTCTAACCCTTTGTTGCTCAATGGTATATTCTGGAAAACCCATGAAAAGTTATAAATAGGAGCAGTGTAATTATTCTCAATTTTTCTTTGTAATGACAATGAAATAACCTATCTCCCACTGCAAACAATTTCCCAGTCTGGAAGAGCACGTAAATAGAGTTCTGTTTTAATTCTGAAGACTCCTACCCTTTCTTGGGATCCAGATAGTCTGAAAGACGCTAAGCAATCTCCCCAAGTCAGAGGCTTCCAAGAAGCCAACTTGGAATAGGATGACCTTTGGAAATGTTAAGAAGGAAAATTCTCTGAGGGTTTCCCCCACTTCTCCCTGTTGCGATGGGAGCCAGGAGCTGCCTGAATGCTCAAAGCACTGATGGGAACAAAACTGAAAAGAGAGAGAAAGCAGAAGGGAAAGTTGACCCTGCTCTGAAGGATTCTGTGGACCCTGAGGGTGGGTCCATTTTGAAGTCAGCTCTGAGCCACCGGCTGTCCCTGACTCGACCACAGTCCGGAGTCATAGAGGGATTTTGATTATTAGGTTCTAAGAGCAAGAAGCTGAGTAGGAGAGGCTAGCAGAGAGGCCAGAGGAATAACAATCTATTGGCTAGCCACCAGCAGGTACCAGGTGCCTCCTCAATGGTACCTCTTCTCAGCTCAGCTCAGGTTATAGATGAGGAAGCAGAGACAGGGTGGGTAAGTCACTTCCCCCAGCCACACGGCTAGTCAATGACAAAGATGACATGAAAACAGTGGAGGTCGGCTGAATCCAAAGCCCGCAGAAGTAGGTGGAACTTTATGCTCCACAGTAAGATAGATTCATAAATTAATATAAATTTATAGTAAATTATAATTAATAGATAAATTAATAAATTAAAGGCTGTAATTTATATATACATAAAATATATAGATTATATTATTCTAATAGATTAAATTACTCTAATATATTATTATAATTAATGTATAATGTATGTTAATGCATGTGTATATATACACGTAAATATTGACACATGCATGTACACGTACAGAAAACATCTGAGAAGTTGTACATCAAACTATTAACAGTGGGAAGAAACACCTGTGGGTCGCCAGCCCCTTTAAGTGCAATCTTTGGTTTATCTAAATCCCACACTAGTGTTCTTATTTAAAACTCCAAAGTCAGAAGAAACAAGGAATTGAACGTGCCCCATTCTAAAGGATTTTGTTTACCAACTCGTGGAGTATTTGCTTTTTAATCTATTAGAGTTCTTTATGTTCTAAAAAGAACCCTGAGCATCTTCTGAGTCACATGGCATTGTGTTATGAGCACAGATCTAATAAAGGTGAATAATTCTTTGTACACGTCTGATTGCCTTAGAGAGGAGGAACAGCCAATTTTTGCACTTAGTTTTCCTTAACCTATTCCTGGGTCTACATCTCACTTATTTTTTTGAGAAAATAATGAAATAGAAAAGGCTAAAATCTGTCGCAGTTTTGGCTTTTAATCCTGCCTTGGCTGAAGACACCCCGCATAGATCGGCAGGGCAATTTTGATGCGTTGATTCCCCATTTATGAAACGGAAAGCGCTACCTGCCTGGCTGAGAGAGAGCTATGAGAAGGATACCAGTTGTATCGAATGTGAATTGCTTTGAGTTCTTTGGAGAAAGATAAGCATATAAATTCTAATTATCATGATGAGGAAACGCACAAGAGCTTATGACCATCTAGTTCACACTCCATGGAATGCACTGAACGGCCCTCGGACTGTTGAGAACATCCCGATTCGGTAAGTGAGCTCCTTACTCCAAGGAGTAGTGGTCTTTCTGGTGATGTCTTTCTAGAGACGGTCTTTCTAGTGATGAAGTCTTTCTAGTGATGTTGACGCCTCTAAGTGTTCCCAACCCGTTAACTGGTCCGTGTGGACGTCCCGGGGAAAGAACAAGGATGGGCGGTGGCTTTGTGAGTATGAGGGGAAGTGGGAGGCTCCACTTGGTCTTGCACAAGCAGGGTGCTTTCCGGCTCAGGGTGGCATTCTGAATACCCTGGGTACCTCACTATCATTTGTCCCCCGGAGATCACATCAAAATGTCTGTAAACCCCCTAAGATTTGAGGAAGGTGAGATACTCCTTATTAACTGGATGTAGACGTTTCTCCCAGCTCCTTAGGACCCCAACAAAACCTATGGCCCTGGTCTCAGGCCCTGATGGAGAGCAGTCCTAGTGTACGTTTTGGGAATAGGGACATGAATGTCACAACAGCAGATCATGGGTTACATAAAATTAAACCTGTGGAAATACCTTTTTTCAATCCTCTGAGGACAAGCTTTCCTAAAACCCCACGCCGCTTAAGTTCTAGAGGATTCGCCTTCTTATTTGAAATTTCATCTTATACAACTGCTCCCTCTAGTGGTGTAAAATAGCTTGAGGCACCAAGCATCGGAAATGAGACTTGGAAAACAGAATTTGGAGAAACTTTCAAAGCAGCAGTGGAAATAACTTGAAAACCCTTGAAATAAACAATAGGGAAGCACTCTAGTTTCTTCTTGCTGATAGTCAAATTACATAAATAGCTTTATGGTTAATAAGTAGTCATAATGTCTCTCTAGGACTGTTTTGAGAGAAATCTGACAAGAGTGTGAGAGGAAAGGGAAAATTTAATAAAGAGCTAGTTTAAATTATATTTATGACAAAACGGAAGTTAGAAAAGGAAGCTTTTCAAGTTACAGAAGCCTCATCTCTCCAGGTCAGAGCATCCTTGATGTTGAATTTTCCTGAGAGCAATTTCACTTAAGGGCTGAGCTTCTTTCAGGTTTATTTCTGTAGGAAACCATTTGACTTCACTACATACCACTGTAGTTTTCAGGTTGTCATGCCATAGGTTGATAAATCCGCTTGAGAATTGCTAAAGGAAGTTAGCTCGTCAGGGTGTGTGCCCGCACATGCGCGTACGAGTTTAAATTGCAATCAGAGGTGTCATTTTGACAGATTTTTCCTTTTTCTTCTTTACCCCAAAATGAACAAGCTGCGCAGCCATCAACCATGCACACCCCCCCCCCCCCCCCCGTGAACATAACTGCTTGTTGCTGACAGCTCTGAAACAGAGCTGTCATTCAAGAGTGGCAGCTCTTCAGGGCTGTGCTGCCCCAGTGTGCCGCTTTCCTGGTTGTCACACATTGGGAAAGCACCTGCTCTCCTCCGTGACTGTCATGCATCATGGGCATGCATCAGAACCCTACTTCACCCCCAGCATCAAACTGAGATGTCCGAGTCCTATCCAGGGAGCCTATGGGATTGAGACACCAATATGGCAGAAGGAAGATGACTAAGAAGCCACACGCAGTGCTCCAAACCATATTTCTCAGACTTCATTGTGCATATGAGTCACCGGCAGCTCTTGTTAAGATACAGATTCCACGGTAGGTCTGGGCTGGGGCCTGAGATTCTGTATTTCCAGTAAGCTCCCAGGTGATGCTGAGGCTTCTGGTCCGTGGACCACGCTTGAGTGGCAAGGCTCTAGAGTACCTGAGTTTTCAGAAAGGATTCTTTCAAGATCAGTTTGGAATTCTGAAACCTGGGAGCAGTGATTCCACACATCTTGTGAATGTTCAGAAGAGAAATATCACGTGAGACACCACCTGAAGTTCTAGTTTTCACAACATAATAGAAAACTTTAAATCGGCAAGTTCTTTTTAAATTTAAACTTCCAGGATGATCACGGATCACACACACTCTCTCTTCCACTGTAATGTGGCTTTAAATAGCTACATCTAGTTAACTGCCTTTTAATGATCTCCATCCTTCTTAACCTTGGTTTATCAATGCAGTTTATTTTAAAGAAGTCTCGTGATTTAAGTAAGCCAAATCTAGTGGTGTAGGCAGATGGTAGAAGGAACACCACCACAAAACCTGCCGCTCAGAGTGTAACAGATGACCGTAGCAGCCCAGAACTATCTCTTTGTTCATTTTGCTAATGAGTGTCCTCATTGCTGTGGGAGTCTGAATAGTTAATTACTTGCAGTTCCTGAAGCTGACAGATGGTGGGGACAGAGCTAAAGGTTAACCTCACCAGAGCAGGGGCTGGAGATGGCTAAGTGGAGGAAAAATCCCGGAGATGAGTGAGCTTTCCTTGTTTCCTGCTTTTATACGAGATTTTTTAAAAACACATTTAGGTATTAGCTGCTCCCACTTATAAATTTTACATGTCACCTGACTAATTCAAATAGTTCTTGTTTAGTTTATGATCATGGGTGCTCATGTAATCTGTTGTGGGTGTTCATATTCTGCCACTGTTAAAAATGCTTGCTTAAGCCTACAAAAGCAAATATTATTTGTTTGTTTGCTTGTTTATTTTTTAAAAGCCTTTTTAGTCTATAAATACATTCTGTGATGGTCTTAAATTGAACCATGTGGAACAAGCGATTAATGACCAGAATTCTTCCCTTAGTAAGAAAATTGTTGTATATTAACTGCTAGATTTGTAATTCTCATTAATTAAGAAGGAAATGGGCTCAGATAATTTAAATGGAATGGTGATTCAAAATCGTGGAGATTTATATTGGGTTTAGTGCAAAATTTAACATTATTTTAAAAATTAACTCTGATGTAACTACATTAGTAAGCCACTCATTGTGTTTTAAGGGTTTGTTAATGTACTATGAAGCATTGTAGCCACTTTTTTCTGTTGAGACATTATGATCACAAAGGAAAATATTTTAACAATTTCCAGATATCTCTGAAGTTAAACAAAAGTATAGTTTCAACAGGAAACCAGTATATTGGGAAGAATAATCCTGTTTTTGAGGGGAGATTTTATTCTTGTGCATTTGCAGTCATGGAATTACTACAGAAAGAATAGGTTATAATTCATCTGAAGATTACAGTTCAAAAGTATTTCTATTGTCTATATTAATTTTGAGGGGAGGCATATAGAACCTCCTGTCTCTTTTAGCATAATAATATAATGACTTTAAAGCACACTCTTTCATATTTTGAGACTGCATAATCAGTTTAATATTTTAGCATCACGAAGTATAAAGTTCTACACCCGTTTTTCCCCAATCCATTACATCTTAATTTTTTTTAAAACGTGTGGCAGCAAAATCTAGACAGCCATAAGCAAGTATATTCAGATGTTTTCAATAGCTTTGAAACAGACAAGAAGAAGAAGAAGAAAAGAAGAGGAGCTGTCGCAATAAGCTTCCAGCGCGTAAGAAAAAGCCTCTCCCATAATGGACATGGCAAGATTTAAACAAAAGACTCACATAATAAAAATGTAAATGAGTTTGCTTTACTAAAACTATAACTTTAAAGTCTTTTGTTGTAAGTTATCCTGAAACCTTCTTACAAGGTAATCACTGTTTGCATAGAGATGTAAGCCGAGGTCTTCAATAGCATTAATCGCCTGCACAGTCCCAGTGTGACAGGCATGCAAAGCCATGTTAATGTCCAGAATATGAATTGCCTCTGGGTGGCTCCTCCACCCAGCAGAAAACCAACTGTGTGGATATCCGTGTGCCTGATGGACTCCATGCGGCTCCCAGCCTGAAAACGTCACCACTTTGACATGTGATGTCTCCTCATGACACTGGCAGCGCTGACACTGGGAAATGCCACAAAGGCAACAAGCCCCCCTCCTTCGCCATGCACTTCGCCACCCCCTGGCGCTGCCCATCCACGTCTCCCCAGCCTGCCTAGTTACGGGCGGACAGCACTTCAGACACACACAGAGGGAAGTGTGGGTGGAAGGGCCCCAGCTGCCTCCCCGGACACAGCCTCCATAATGAATTGACCTGAATGATGAGGGCACACAAACAGTATGCTATGCATTATTCCTGTCAATAAAATGTCCCCATGTGCTGTGGTCTTTGTACAGAATGTACTGCAGCCTTTCTTCTAGCAAGCTCTATTTAGTGTCCTTCCTTTTTACTATTCATATTATAAGTGTGAAATAGAATTCAGAAAATTATATGATGGCTCTTCTGTATCTGTATTGTCTTGTGTTGCATATTTAAATCCTTGGCTCCTTGCTTAGAAATATGAAATTCCCCATCTTTCAGGAATCTCTTATCAGAGACAGCAGCGGGGCAAAAACACCTCTAGAAAAGGAAGCTGTGGATTACAAAGCAGAAAATGAGAGACTGCTTCAACTTGTTTCAGAACTCGAAGAAGAACTGCAACTCAATCAAAAAGAAAATTCAACGTTAGGTAACATTTTAAAGTCGCTTTTGAGAAAAATCTATACATTGGGCACTTCATAAAATTCACAGCCATGTTTGTGTTTTTCCAAACATACATTTGTTTGGTAATTTACATTTAAAAGGTCAGTTTGATAGCTATCCTTTGGTTTTCATTTAAGTACTCTCCTTGCTTGGGACAGAGAACCTCTTTGGGCTGTGATCCGGAGCCACAATATTTTAACTCAGGGTGTTTTTTAAGCGAAGCATTGGCCTTTGAAAAACTGTGCTAATCAGTGCTCTATTTCACTTAGAAATCTCATAAACAGAAACTTTTGTTGATTTCTGTTTCATAGGCTTAATTGTTTATCTAAAATTCATAACATTTAAATATTTACGCATACATGTTGGAGTATGCTTTGTGGAGAAACAGAATTAGCCCTTCAGGAAAATATGCTACTACTTACTACTTAAGTATTTTTAATTTTTGGTACAAATTTTCAGTACAAATTCTCATGTGTGTACTTTATCCCCTCTTTTTTCCATACCATAAACATTAGTAAAAGTTGGATTTCGGTCACCCAAGCTAGATTGCTTTGAAGTACTTTTTCACTTACTGTTATCTTTGTATTTATGTTAATTATATTCTGTTGCTCTCCATCTGCAGTATGAAAAGCGGTGAATAAAGCAATAGAAAGTTTTCAGCGAAACTTTGGTAAAATCAGATCTATTACAACACCCCTTGAAGATAAAATTATACCGTGCCAGTGTAGTTTTAGTGCTCTTCCGCTGTGGTATTATAGTACGTTTTCAGGTTTTAGTAGTTCTTACTGAGTCCCAAAGTGCCACCCGCTAAAGCCCTTCGTATTGGCTGTGACTAACTGCAAAAATGTCCATTGCTAGTATCGATGGAAAGGTCTCAGCCCTCAGCCACACTTGGATCTTGAACTTAGTTCATCCCTATCTGACCAGCCGTCTGAACAGCAGGAAGAAGGCTGTGAATGTCAAGGGCAGTTGTGAAGGTCACGGTCCGACTAGGACTCGCGTCCACCGTGCCTGACAGTGGTGTGCAGCCTGCACTGAAGCAGGCGTTTTGAATACAGGGGCATAAGCTTGTAATTTCATGGTTGGTCTCTCTCTCCTTTTGTTTACAGAAGATGAAATTATAAGTCTGAAAGAGATCGCAGAAAAGGATCATAAAACTATTCAAAGGGTACTGTAACTTTTTTACATTGATGAATGACTCTTTTAAATTGAAATATCAGCACAATTGGTGACATAGCATCACGCTTGTCCTGTGATGCAGAGAAAAGCCGATTTTTATATTTAATCTCTCCTGTTATTTGGGTAGAGGCTCTAGTAATGAATGAGGATCCCATCTTGAAAATGACTTAGTCTACAGATACCTAGTTTATTTGGAATAAGTGAGTGTCTGCCTTGCTGATCATAAGGAATGAAAAAGTTATATGACCCAGGGAGTCTGAAGATGTGCTTGTGGAAAAGTGATATTATTAAGAGTGAGCAGTCATATTTTCAGATCAGATGTTGGTTTGTGCTCATTTTTGAGTATTTGAATGAACTGGGCTTATGTTGTTCAGGAAATCTGCATTTAGAACAGGGGACCCTTTTTTATCACGAAGATCAAGATTTCCTAGCGCGTCCAATGCAGGCGGACCACAGCAGTTCCGCCCTCCACGCACAGGCCAGGCGCTCCTTCTTTGGTGCTTGCTGAGCTCTCTGGACCTCTCTATTGTAGGTCTCAAAACACTTTTCTGTAATGGTCAGCCCTCCCTTCCGTATTGTCAGCCCCACGAGGGCAGAGACCGTGGTCTCTCCATCTCTAGCACCTTCTCAGAGCTGAGCACAATCCCTGGCACGCTTAAAAATACTCTTTGATTCATAGAACAAGAATGTATTTAGAGTTCATAAAATTTACACATGAAACAGTGGATTTAAATCCCTGAATTATTCCAATTAAACGTAAATGCTTTCCACTCACTGAATTGAGATTCCATTTCTAAATGAATATTAGTTAAAATGAGGTCAAATTAAAAATTCAGCTCCTCCATCACACCAGCCACATTCCCAGAGCTCAGTTGCCACGTGTGCCTCAGTTTAGGTTCAGATGTCAATCTCATTTTGCAGTTCCAGATATTCTTAGGTTTTAGATAAAACAGCTTCCAAGAAAAATTTTTTAAAGAAATGGTTACCCTCCTGGGTCAGAGTTGGGAGACGTTTTCCGTGATAAGTGACTCCATCCCAGGTCTTCACAGTGATCTCATTTTCTTGTGCTTTGCTCTGTTGGCAATGGCGAGGGTGCAAATCCCGTTCGGAGAGAGATGACAACAGAGTCTGTAACCAGACAGGTGTAACCTTCTTGGCATCAATCTCTAACGTTAAAAATGCAATCTCAGCCTTCTCGTATCACCTGATACCTTACAAGGGAGCCATCACAGTTTGTTCAAATGTGTCTAAAGCTGTTCGGTCTGGACGGCACTGGTAGAGAGGACTTGTGTAAGCTCACTATTCTCTGTGAGGAGGACAAGAAACCTCTCCATGAAGCCACCAGTTAGAGAGAAAGATGCCCTGTGAGTGAGTTTAAATATTTCAATGAAATGCCGCCTCAGCTTTCCAGATCTGCCCTGCCCAGTGGCAGCCACAGCCACCTGTGCCTACTGGACACAAATTGTGTTTAGTGCAACTGAGGAACTGAACTTGTAGTTATATTTAATTCTTTTAAATTTAAAAACTGGTATTTGTTTCAGTTATTGGAAAATCTTTATGTGTATTTTGAATAACCTGGGTATGGGAGTCTATTTTTCATCTGTGAGTTTTATGACTTCTAAATACAGACCAAGTATTTCCAGTGAAAATTTAGCCCCCTAATTGAGATGTGCTGTGAGTAAAAAATACACATTGGATTTCAAAGACTTAGTATAAGAAATGTGAGCCATCTCACTAATGATCTTTTTAAAAATTTTTTTGGTGAGGAAGATTGGCCCTGAGCTAACATCTGTGCCAATCTTCCTCTACTTTGTATATGGGTCACCACCACAGCATGGCTTGATGAGTGGTGTGTAGGTCCACACCCGGGATCTGAACTTGTACACCCCCATCCACCGAAGCGGAGCATGCTAAACTTAACCACTCTGCCATCAGGCCAGCCCCCTCACTAATGATTTTTAATATTGATTATTCCATATTGAAATGATAATATTTTGGATACTCTTGGGATAAGTAAAATGTATTATTAAAATTAATTTCATCTGTTTCTTTTACCTTTTTAACAGATTACTATAAAATTCAAAATTATATATGACTCAGATTACATTTTTATTTGACAGTTCTGTTCTAGAGATATATAGCAGACCCCTGGTTAGATCATTTTTTATCCCGTCTCTTTTCTTTTCTTTTTTTCTTTATATGCACAGGAACTCCACACAAACGTAATATATAGGTACAGTTTGGTATTGAGCAGAACGAATCTAGAACGTTGAGTCCTGTTCCATTTCTGCCACTATGGCCCCTGGGCCAGTCCCTTACCCTCCTCTCTCCTGGGTCTCACAGGCTCCCTGTGTGGCTAGAATATGATAATGTACACGAAAGTACCTTGTCAATTGGAAGGCAGATGAGGAGTTGTTGAACAAATGGGAGCTGATATTTACTGACTTGTTTCCAATATCCTTCACTACATCAGTTAATTCAGCAATGTTTATTAGGTGCCTTTTAGTGCCAGGCACTCCACTACTGCTGAGATACAAAAATCACACTCACACACACACACACACAAATGGCTCTGCTGTGGAGGAGATCAAGTCTAGAGGGAGAGACAAAATGGGACGGAATGCAATAGAAGTAGGCACATAGAGAAGAGATGCCTGGCTTTACCTGGAAGGTTCTAGAAATGCTCCACAAACAGTTCCACACCTATCTCACTCTCCTTCACTCCAGCTGATTTTACCAGGCCAGGAAGAGGGTGGAAGAGCCGTGTACGCAATGTGAGTGCTGGAAGTGTGAGGTATGTCTGTGGAACTGTTTGTGATGTGGTGTGGCGAGAGTATGAGGTGGGAATGTGTGAGACGCTGTGGTGAGAATTTATGTTGGGTCAGGAAAAGGGGAGTCTGGGGGTAGGAAAGGGGCAAGCAGGAAACGGAAAGATGGAAGGGAGCGGCTCAGAAGCCTCTGGATAAGTCACATGCTCCCTTTTGTAAGCTGTAGATACAATGAAAAACAAGTTGGAAGTGGGACTGAATTGGGGGAGGCTGACCTCGTGCCATCTATCTGAGCTGAGCACTGTGAATTATGGGATTCAGTAGGTTTTATGTTTACATTCCAACCATCTAGTAACAGCTGAATCTGTATTCCAGCTGTGACCGTAATATGAATTTCCTTTGGGGAAGGAGGCAGACCAGCCATCAGAGATGACAGCCCAGCATGTGACTGGCATCAGGATGCAGGGAGGCACAGCTTGCTGTGGGGGCCCGTGGGAGCATGCCCAGCCCGGATAGTCAGGGATCAGGGAAGGGGGGAGGAAGGACACTGAGCTGACTCTGGAAGAGATGGTAGAGTTGGCCAGGACAGGATGAGCGGGAGGTGGGAAGGGTCAGAAACATGTGAAAGGGAGGTGCATGTGATAAGCTATAGCTGAAGGGTAGGTGAGATCATGGGGCGGTGAGAGGCAGGACACAAGGATAGAGAATTATCATTCATGCTGAGGGGCTTAAATTATCTTCTGAATGCATTGGGTGTCTTGAGCATTGGGGCAGAATTGGATTTGTGTTCCAGAAAGAAAACAAATAGGAGGGAGGAAAATCTGGAGCTAAGAGAGACCAGTAAAGAGGTTACTTGGATGATCAGGGAAACTATGAAGTCCTAAAAGAGATCAAGGACAGTGACACTGGGGATGGAGGGGAAGGATGAATTCAAGAGATGATCAGGAAGCAAAAGCTATGGTCAATGATAAGGCTGAAGATGGGAGAGAGAAAGTAAGAGAGAACTTTAGGGCTGGAGAGCATTCAGTAGCATTCAGAAGAAAATGAGACCAGCCAGAGAGCAGAGGGAGAAGCAGGAGAGTGGGCAGCACAGAAGCCAAGCAAGAGAGGGTCTCAGAAAGGAGGGAATCGTTCCCAGTGTGTCAAATGCAGCCCAGAGGTCAGGCATGCTAAAGGCGAAAAAGGGAAGATTGGATGATTAGCTTTGGCAACAAAATGACCCTGCTATTATTAAAGAGAGTCATTTTGCTGGAACATGGACACAGTTGAGAAGAGAGGTGGCTGCAGAAGTGGAGACAGTGAGCATGGGCAACTCTCTAGAAGTTTGGCTGCGTATGGCCAAGGAGAGGTAGGGGACGAGTTGAGGGGGACAAGGGGCGAGGGAGGAACTTTTTAAAAGATGAAACTAGAGTATTTGTAAATGATGTCGATGGAAAGAAGAAAAGAGGGTAAAAGTACAACAGCAGAGCTAACTGATGAGGACATCTAAGGAGGCTGGAAGGTCTGGGTAATTGACACCCCTTGGAAACTTGGTGGCGCTTCTTTTCAGACCAAGGTATGATGACTCAACACACAACCTTTTCTTTCCTTCCACCTCTCATTCCTTTACTTTCTCGAAACCTGCTGTGCAACCTCCCACATCTTCAACCACACCACTGCCTCAGCTTCTGAGGCTCCCATCTGGCCAGTCCACTCTATTCCCCAGCTCTGCCCAGGGACTACCCTATGCTATTGGAGACAAGCCAATCCTTGCCTTTTGTTGACAATGCAAGGGAATGGGGTTTTCACCCAGAGTAGCTGTGCCCTCCCTCCACCTGTCATTTCACTCAGATGTAATGAGCACCATTTCTTACTACCCACCACAGCTCTTTCAAGCTCCACAACTTTTCTCAGTTCCCAGATTCCGTTCCTCTGCACTGCTTCCTAATTCACAGAGAACACAGCGGACACTGCATGTTTTTCACCTTGGCACTTGCTCACTCACTCTGTCACGTTGCTTACCTTCACTCCTCTTTACCAGACAAGGGGACATTCTTCTTTGCCCTCACTCATCTTTCCACCCATTTGCCTGACTCCATCTCTTCCTTCCTCCTTTTCATCAGCTTCCTCTTCTTCATCAGCCTCTTTCTCTCTTGTGTCTTTAAAACTTTAGCTCTAGCCTCCAGAGTCAAGCCACCATCCTGGGTGGTGGCCATTCACCCTGACTACCCCTGAAGCCATTACCATTCCCTGCTCTTCAAATATCATTTAAAAGAAATCTGTATTTACCAGACCCTTCTTTACTCCCCTGCTGCTAGTTTTTCCTATTGATAACGTCACAATGAGATTCATATTGCCCTCAGTCCTTTTCAATCGTTTTCTTTCTCGAATTTTCTGTTGTATATGACAGGACCACACCCTATGTCATAGATTCCTTCTGCAGCAATGCTTGCTTCTGATTTTTCACACACTTCTTCATCCCTTCTTAAACAGTATTTGTCAGTGGCTTCTCCTCCATCTTTGCCTTGAATGCTATTCTTGGGAATTCTATTAATCCTTGGTCTTTGTTTTCTCTTTGGCTGACCTCAGACTCTCCCATAACTGGCACACCTGCTTGCCAGTGGCTTCCAAACTTTTCCCTCCAGCTTCCTGTTTTCCCTGAACACCACATCTACAATTTCAGCTCTGTCCTCGTCCTCAATGTCAACGTTACATGCACTGGAAAGACTTTTTTGACGGTCCTCTTCCATCCCCTATGGTTATTCGGGGCTCTCTCAGCCCTCCCTCATACCTCCCACTATTTGCTCCCTTGAGGTCACGAACTATGTCTTGTTTATCTTTATGTTCTTAGTTATCAGCCCTCTAAAATAGTTGGGGTAAAAATGCTTTACAAGTTCATCAAACTCAGTGTCAAAACTTGAACTCGTTACCTCTTGAATCTGGACTCTGCTGTGTTCCTCATTAAAGTTAATGACATTGCCGTCTATCCAGAGGAACAAGTGACAAATCTGGAGTCATTCTCTACTCTCTCCTTCGTATCGTCTGTCTAGTTGGTCACTAGTAGATTTCCCTTCCAAAATTTACCGCAAATCTTCTTTCTCCGCAACAGGGCCAGACTTTGCTGAGCTCCTCATCCTTTCCACAGACACTTACTGAGGTTCCTGTCTCCACTCTCACCCGTTTTCAAATCCAGCTTCCACACGGCTGCCATAGTGCCCTGACACCTTGATTTTATGTGCTGAAACCTTCAGTGGGTTCCCACTGCCTTCAGTATAAAATCAGGCTGCCCAAAATATACTGGGTGGTTTTAGCAACAGCTAAACACTTTCACGTACGCTGTCTCAAACTCTTTTCAGAAGAACTCTGAAGCAGATTTCAATATCCTAATTTTACAGATGAGGAAACTAAGACTTGAAGTATAGAATTAACTTACCCACACAGCAACTAAGGAGCAGAACTTTGACTGGAACAGACTCTGGTTCTCCACATCACATCACTCTGCCTTCCAGTCCTAATTGTGGTGAGCAAGACCCCACATGACGCCTCCTGTCATTTCCCGCCGTTCCTCTCTGTGTGCTCTCTGGGTCCCACATCATCAAACTTTTCCTGGTCTCTCCATTCCTCCATGATTCTCTGCAGTTACTGTGCTGTTTTGTTTGCCATTTCTCTGCCTTTCTCCTTCTCCAACTTGTTGAACTTCTACATATCCTTCAAGACCCTTGCCAAATGGTACTTCTCCTGTTAACACCAGGTATGTCATATCCTATTATAATTACAGTTGCCATGCCATATAGATTTTTATGGGTTTTGACTACCTGAAGATTTGATTTATTAACTTTATTTTTCAATGTATTATAGTCTTTTTTTTTTTTTTCACATTGCTCTCCCACCATACTGTGGATGCTCCAGGGGAAGGGATCTGTTCTGTTCTACCTCTTTTTTTTTTTTTTTTTTGCTGAGGAAGATTAGCCCTGAGCTATCATCTGTGCCAATCTCCCTCCACTTTACATGTGGGATGCCACCATACCATGGCTGACAGAGGTGTAGGTCGACACCCAGGATCTGGGCCCACGAACCTGGCCACCAAAGCAGAGTGTGCCAAACTTAACCACTACACCATGGGGCAGGCCCCTGTTCTGCTTCATTTTTATACGTCCATAGTCAAACAAAATGCCCGGCATCTGAAAAGTGTTCCATATATGATTATTAAATGAATGAATACATGAATTATTTGAATCGAATGGATATCAGAACTAAGGGTTGAATGTTATCAGTGTTTATAACACACCAATGACAAACAATCATTAAAATACTGAGGCAAGTCATACGAGTACAATGGCAGTATGTGCTTCTGATGGCTATTTTCAATTGATCTGAATATGGCTTGATATGCTTATAAATATAGCACAAAATCATAAAATAAGAGAAATGGGTCATATAAAGAGTAAAGCAAAATTGCTCTTTTTGACAGACTAGGACTTGCTTTATTATGTACTGATGTCACATTTTTTGGGGGGGTGGCATGAGGAAGGTTGTAAGTAAATTGACATTTCATGTGTGTATTTTGCTTGCTTATATAATAAAAATATAATGATTATATAATAATATATTAGAATTACATGATAATCTGTAGACAGTTAATTTTTCCTTTCATCATATTGGGATCTGTTTTTCTCCTATATAGAATCAAAATACATTTCACTAAATTCTACTGAGGGAGAATTTCAAGTGTTCTGTTCTCATCTTTAATCAAAATGTAATATTCCTCTCTTTCAGTTAAGGGATGGTAGAGACAGACTACTGTATGAGCTTGATTTTGAAAAATCGTTAGTTCAAGACATGGTAAGGTGATTTACATTATTTCCTAATAAGTTTAAATTCAGGAATTTAATCCTGGAAGTTTTATAAATTTTGTCACTGTTTACTGTGAAGTATTCATTTCACTTTTGTCAATAATCTAAATGCATGCAGAATTATAAACATTTTTAAGAAAACAATCTGAGTAGTGCTATAATAAATATGCTTGCTATATAAAAGAGTCTTACATAAGAAACAGTATTACAGTTTAAAGTAGCGTACAAAATTTTTGAATTTTATTATGGAGATTAAAAAAGACAAATATGAGAGCCCAATATTTTGAAGGATTTGCTATTTTTAGTTACAAATTGCCATAAGTGACAACAAAAAAAGAGCCCAGCTAGAAATTTTGGCATTCTGTGTTAGTCTCATAAGAAAACACTGCCTTTTTTATGTTCTTTTAAGAGAACTTTCCAGACGGCTGGTCTTTTATTTTATCAGTTGCCTCCCCACCCCTCAGCCCCCCAGCCCACCCCCGCCCAGCTTATGGTGTTGTACTTGAGCTTTCAACAGATCATCACTAGTATGTCTTTGTTACAGTAAACTGACTGTGTTTATTATAGTCAAAAATAAAACACAGCTTGACTTGCGTTCTAAATGTGCTTGAAAAGAATATGATACTGTTTCGAAGAGAAAAGGTTGTTCGTAGGAAATCAACACCACTTCAGATATTGAAACATTCCCTTTTTTACAGCTTGTCACACTTTGTGCCAAGTCATGACTGTTTCCCTAACTCTGTTTTGTTGCTCTCAGCACCATGGGTTTTGGGTTCCTTGTCATAGAAATTAATGCAAAACAATGCTCCGGGACTACAATAAAGCCTTCCATGAAACCAACTTGGGAATGCAGGCAAGGGAAAGGATGCTGGTTAGCTATTCACAGGGACCGTGTGTGAACAAACACGTTATTTGGAACCCTTTACTTTTAAATACCTGGCACATGAAAATCATCTCCATTATTTGAGTATACTCTGTCGATTTCTTCTGCCCCACCCCCTCCCTCTTCTGTCATTCCTCCAAAGTCCAGAAGTTGCTTCTGAAAACAGACAACGAAATGTGCACATTGTCATTGAAATTGAAAGTGTGTTTATAGAGTGGGGGCAAATGTTACACTGTCAGTGTGTTAGCAGCACTAGAGAAGAAATTAAACTACTTCATCAGTGCGTGTGTGCCTATACTGTGAACAGACTGCATGGTTTTTGGATTACTTTGCCTCTTTATTTGGACGGTAAACAGCTAACCGGTGCTGTTATATTGCCCACAGGGGAACCAATCATGTTTTATTTTTTGTTTAGAAGTTTGTTGAGCACCACACTTGTTGCTAAGCAGCGAGATCTCTCATCACAAACCCCACAACACCAAGCTCAGAACTAGTTTGGGGGTTCATGTTTTCAGTAGAGGGAGCATGCACAGGGTTCTTCTTGCGGCCAGGGTTTCCATGGCACACCTTGGGGCCCAGTAAGGTCACTATTTGGCACCCCCTCCCCCCGCCAAGGCATTCTGTCACTCACTGGGAGGGAGGTTGGCTTTGTGACTGCTGAGCTCCCTTTGTTTCTTGCCGTGGTGCTTTCTTCCAGAAATGAAGATTTGCGATTGTGCCCAGATGGAGGAGTGGGAGAAGGTGGAGCTGACCAGTCATTTTGAAAAAATTTAAAAACTTTCTCATGAAGGTTTTTGTTCCATGCTTGTCTATTACTGTTTTCCAATATAGTTTATTTTCTGGCTTATTAATAGCTTAGTTTAAAAAGACAAAGAGCTGGTAGTAAAAAGGCACAATCACTAAGTATAGGTAAGTGAGGAAATATGGAGCAATTGTAGCTTTAGATTGGACTTAGGGAAAGCATATGAAATAATTTTGTATCTTCCTGTGATGACTACACTTAGTGGCTTTCGTTTGTCTTTTTTTATTGAGATATAATTGCCATATAACATTGTACCTTGTACATATGACACATATAGGTGTACGACAAAATGATTTGATACAGTATGTATACATTGTGAAATCAAAATGATTACCACAATGTCTAGTTAACATTGATCACCACATAAAATTACAAAAAATTTTTTCTTGTGAAGAGAATTTTTAAGATTTACTCTCTTAGCAGCTTTCTAATATACAATACAGTGTTATTAACTATAGTCACCATGCTGTACATTACATCCCTAGAAATCGTTTTTTAAAGGAAGTTTGGACCTTTTGACCCCCTTCAGCTACCACCCACCCCCTGCTTCTGACAACCACCAGTCTGTTTTCTGTATCTATGAGGTTTTGTTGCTGTTGGTGTTTCTTTTAATATTCCACAAATAAGTGAGATCATACAGTATTTGTCTTTCTCTTTCTGACTTATTTCACTTAGCAAAATGCCCTCAAGGTCCATCCATGTAGTTACCAATGGCAAGATTTCCTTATCTTTTATGGCTGAATGACATTCTATTGTGTATATACACACACACACACACATTTTCTTTACCCGTTCATCCATCTATGGATGGGCTGCTTCCATGTCGTGGCTACTGTAAATGATGCTGCAGTGAACATGGGATGCAGATGTATTTTCTAGTTAGTGTTTTTGATTCATTCGGATAAATATCCAAAAGGGGAATTGCTGGATCATATGGTAGTTGTATTTTTAATTTTTTTATGAACCTCTGTTTGAGGAAACTGTTGTAGGGAAAACCACTGTTTTCCATAATGGCTGCACCAATTTACATTTCCACCAACAGTGCACAAGGGTTCCCTTTTCTCCACAATCTCGCCAACACTTGTTATCTCGTGTCTTTTGGATAATAGCCTATCTAACAGGTGTGAAGTGATATCTCCTTGTGGTTTTGATTTGCATTTTCTTGATGATTAGTGACGTTGAGTACCTTTTCAGGTACCTGTTGGCCATTTGACTATCTTTGGGAAAATGTCTACTCCGATCATCTGCCCATCTTCAATTAGATTATTTCTTTTTTTGCTATTGAGTTGTATGAAATTTTCATGTATTTTAGATATTAACTTTTTAGCAGATATATGAGTTGCAAATATTTTCTCCCATTTGGAAGATTGCCTTTTCATTTCGTTGATGGTCTCCTTTGCTGTGCAGAAGCTTTTTGGTTCGATGTAGTCCCACTTGTTTACTTTTTGCTTTGTCACTTGTGCTTTAGGTATCATATCCAGAAATATAATAGACAGACAAAATAAAGAATACATTTGTATTGTTCAATTTATTTGAAATTCTTGAAAATGTAGTGACAGAAAGCATATTAGTGTTTGTCCAGTGATGGGGCAAGCGAGTATGGAGGGCTGGATTTCAAAGAAGCATAAGGAAATTTTGGGAGTGACGGATATGCTCATTATCTTGATTGTAGCGATGATTTCACAAGTCACAGAGTTGACAAAGGGTGAGTATCCAAAAAATACAAATACTTCCTAAAAATCAATTTAATAAAAGATATACTATCCAATAGAAAAATAGGCGAAGAGTTGAAAAGTGGCAATTCAGATGAGGAATGTACAAAAATATATCCAACCTCATTAACAATCAGTGAAACAGATTAAAACCATAAAGGAACCAAAAACCATAAAGAAACCACAGCAGACTGATGGGTTAAAAATAAAAATGAAAGACTTACAATACTAAGTGTTGGCAAAGTTGTAAGGCAATGAGAACTTTCCTATGGTGGCAATGGGAGTGAAAGTTAGTAGAACTAATTTTGACAATTGTTTGGCAAATCATCTATTAATGTTTAAGATGAGTGTACCTAGAACAACGTGTCACCAGGAGACATTTCATGAATGTTCAGGGAAACATGGTTGCGAATGGCCCCAAATTGGAAGCAATCCAAATGTTCATCCAAAATAGGATGAGTTAAATTAGTTGCGGAATGATTTACAGTGATATGTAGTCATATGGATGACTCTCATGAACAATATTAGGCAAAAGTTGCAAAATCCAAATGAATGCATATAGTTTTAAAAAGATTGGGCAAAAACTATTCATGTAGTTCCCCACACAATCAGATTAAAGGAGAAAAATTGTATGATATTGTGCATAGAGGAATGCAAATTCTTTGAGAAAGGGTAACATTCAATCACATATACACACACACACAGCACCACCTCTCAGGAGAAGTCGGAGGAAACCTTTTTATCTTGCTAAGGAGTAAAATCTACAGCAAACACACTCCATGATGAAACACAAGGAGCATTCTCTTTAAGATCAGTACGAGACAAGGTTGTCTACTGCCATTTTTTAGTTATTTTGGAAATTCTGAGCAATGCAGTAGAAGAAGAAAAAAGAAAGCAAGAGGTATAAAAATTAGAGTGGAAAAAATATGACTGTTATTATTTGAAGATGATGTGATTGTCCCCTTAGACAATCTCCCCAAGACACTGACCACAAATTCTTGGAATTAACAAGATTGCAAGATCAATACACAAAATCAATTGTATTTCAATCAAAAATTAAGAGAAATGGTAATTTATAAAAATTTATAATCAATTAAATAGCAATAAAAATTACAAAGTGCTCATGAATAGATCTAACAAAAATTAGTAAAAATTCCAATGGAAAATAATTATAAAACTTTATTGAATGAGATTACCAAAACTAAATAGATGGAGATGAATAAGCAGGCAATATCATAGAGGTATTAGTTCCCACCCAATTAATCTATATATTCACTAAAATTCCAACCAAAATTGCTACAAAGATGTTCATGGAATTGACAAGCTTATTTTAAAATTTATACGAAACAGCAAAGGGTCAAGAATAACTAGGAAACTCGTAAAGTAAAATAAATGACATGATGGAGTAGGGAGTAACTTCTCCTGTAAGTTATTAATATAAATATAAGGCAATTAAGATATTATACTGGGACAGGAGTTGACAAAGAGACCATTGGGACAAAACAGAAAACCCAGGAAGAGAACCAGACATATCTAAGTGCTGGTATATGTCATCACTACAGATCAGTGAGAATAGGGTGGAATTTTCACTGAAGATGCTTGACAATTGATTCAAACAATTGTCTGAAATAAAATTGGATTCCCACCTCAAACAAAACAAATCCATTTTGTATGGATTAAGGATTCAAATGTAAAGAAAAAAATCAAAGTTGAAATTATTGCTTAACCAAGACACAAAATGAAGTATAAAAGAAAAATTTAAAATTTCAACTGTATGAAAATTAAGAGCCCCTTTTCATCAGAAGACTCCCCCAAAGAAAGTAAAAAAGTCCAGCCACGAATTTGGCAAAGATATTCACCCTGATTGTATATTCACAAAGCTAGTTTCAAGAATATATGACTAGTTCCTCCAAACTCATAAGAAACAAACAATCCAATAGAAAAATGGACAAAAGTCTTTAACAGTCACTTTACAAAAGAGGAAACTCAATGACCAATAAACATGAAAATGTGCTTGATTTCATTAATAATATAACAATACCAAGTGTTAGCGAGAATACGGAATGGAGAGAATTCTCATAAACTAATGGGAACTATGTGTATTGGTACATAATCTTTGGAAGACAATTTCGTGTTGTCTTCTGAAGTTGGCCATTCTCTTAAGGTCTGACCCAAAGTTCCACTCACAGGCGTGTAACAATCACCTAAAAGATCTTCAGCACGTGTGCCTGAGAGAACATGTACAAGAATACTCAAAGCAACATTATCTATAAAGGAAAAAAATTGAAATTGCCCGGATGTCCATTGACAGAAGCGGATAAATGTCATGTTATATTCATACTCTTGAATACCATACAGCGGCGAACAGGAATGAAGTACCATATCCTGTATCAACACAGGGTACTCTCAGAAGCAATGAAACAAACAGATTGAGGAAGAATACATACATTATAATTTTTTAATAAAGTTAAAAAATAAAGCAAAATTAAATTTGTATATTGTTTAGGGATGCAAATGGGGTAAAACTATAAGTCTATAAAACTGATGAAAATTATCAAGAAAAGAAAAGGGCATTTCAAACACGAAATGAAATTCAGATTAGTGGTAAGCTGGTTGGGAGGGGGTGGTGGTAGTAGGATTGGTGACAATTACCCAGGGAGCTTCAACAGCATTGGTATTGTTCTCTTTCTCAAGTTGGATGGTCATATTATTAGTATGTTTTCTAATTTACACTTGCATTGCACACATCTTTTGTATATATCCAAAAAATTTTTTAAAATTGAAGTGTTTTAGAAGCCCATTTTCTACCAGAATGTAAATGCTTGAGGGCAAGATTTGTGTATTATTTACTCTGAGATCCTAGTGTGGTGCCTAGTGTACAACACTGCTTAAGACGTGCTTGTTGAATGAGTGATTGATTTAGTGGAAAGATCCAAATACCAGCAAATTAACATATTAATAACTCCACCTATCTTTTCCTCCCCTCCCGTTGTCCTCCATCCAGTTTCCACAGTTTATTTCCCTCTAATCTTCATCAATTTTCCCTTCCTACCCAACCATTCTTTTCTGCAAACTGGTATGTTTGAGCATCTCCCATAATTAAAAGATGTTCTCTAGCTATAAAAACATTTCTCTCCTCCTCTTCACAAACATTTCAAGCATTGTCCATCTTCTCTGTCTCCACGCCTTATTTCCTAACATCTCTTCAATCCACTGTGATCCAGTTTCCTTGTTTACTGAAACTGCTCTTAGAAAGTCTCGTGTGACCTTCCCGTTGCCCAGTCTAGTGGCCACTTTTCCATTCTCCTCACCTGACCGCCATACTTACTACAGCTTTATCGTAAGGCTTAAAATCAGGTAACAGTAAGTCTTCCAACTTTATTCATTTTCAAAATCATTTTGAAAATTCTAGATTTTCTGCAATTTCATATAGATTTTAGAAACAGCTTGTCCGTTTTTACCAAAATCCACCACTTAGTGTGTTATGATTAGGATTGTGATAAATATATAGATCAATTTGAGGAGATTGACATATTAACATATTACTAGTCTGTCATCAAATCCGTAAGCATAGTGTATATGTCCATTTGTTTAGGTTTTCTTTACTTTTCATTACCAATAAGTTGTCATTGTCAGTGTAGAGCTCTTGCACATTTTTTCTTAAATTTGTTCCTAAGTATTTTATATTTTTGATGCTATGGTAAATGGAATTGTTTTCAGATTTTATTTCTAATTGTTTAGTACTGATATTTAAAAATACAATTAATTTTGTATTAACTTTCTATCCTGCAACCTTGTTAGATTCATTTATTAGTTACAATAATAATTTTGTAGACACCTTAGGACTTCATATGTAGACACTCAGGTCTTCTGTAAATAGAGACAGTTTTACTTATGTTGTTTCTGATCTTTGTACCTTTTCATTCTTTTGTGTGTGTGTGTGTGTGGGTGGGTGGGAGTGTGAGAAAGATTGGCGCTGAGCTAACATCTGTGCCAATCTTCCTCTATTTTATTTGGGATGCTGCCACAGTGTGGCTTGACAAGTGGTGCTAGGTCTGTGCACGGGGTGCGAACTGGCGAACCCCTGGCTGCCAAAGTGGAGCACACGATCTTAACCACTATGCAACCAGGCCGGCCCCTTTACTTTTTATTACAATGACCTCCAATACAATGATGTATAGCAGTGGTAAGAACAAGTATTCTTGCTTGCTTTCCGATCTTAGGGGGAGTGTAGTTTATTATTTCATCATTAAGTATGATCTGGCTGTACATTTTTCATGGCAGTCGTTTCTCAAGATGAGGAAATTTCCTTCTAGTCCTAGATTTCTGAGAGTTTTTATCAAGAATGGCTGTTGAATTTTTTCAAATGCTTTTTTCTGCAGCTATTGAAATGATTATTTTTTTTCTCCTTTATCCTGTAATATGGTGAAATACTTTGGTTCTTGAATGTTAAAGCAATCTTGCATTCCTGAGATAAACCCACTTTGTCGTGATCTATTATACATTTATATACTACCGCGTTCAATTTGCTAATAGTTTTGTGAAGGACTTTGAAATCTATAGTCTTAGGGATATTGGTCTCTAAATTTTCTTTCTTTTTTTCCATGTGTTTTTGGGGCTTTAGTGTTAGAGTTAGGCTGGACTCATAAAATGAGTTGGGAAATACACCTTCCGTCTGTATTTTCTGCAAATTTTAGTGGTGTTATTGAAAAGATTTGGTGTTATGTTTTTCTTAAGTGTTTGAAAGAATTCACCAGTGAAACTATCTGGGCCTAGAGTTTTCTTTCTCTGAAGGTTTTTGATAATAGACTTATTTTCTTTAGTAGCTATAGAACTATTCATACTTTCTATTTCATTTTGTGTCAGTTTTGTTAGGTTGTATTATTCAATTTGTCCATTTAATTAAATTATGAATTTACTGGTATGGGTTTTTCCATAATATTCCCTTATTGTCCTTCTAATATCTGGAGGACCTGAAATGAAATCCTCTTTCATTCCTGATATTAGTAAATTATGTTCTTGATCAGTCTAGTTGAGCTTTATCAATTTTCCTGATCTTTTCAAGAAATTAGTTTGGGCTCTATTTTCTCTGTTGTTTGTTTTTTTAATTTTATCAATATCTGCTCTGACCTTTATCCTTTTTTCCTCTTCTACTTTCTTTTAATTTATTTTACTCTTCTTTTTCTGCCTTCTTAGTGTGGAACCTTAGGTAACTGACTTCAGACTTTTTGTTATTTTTAGTATGAGCAATTAAAGCTATTCATTTCCCTCAAAACACTATCTCATCTGCATCCCACAAATTTTGATATCCTGTATTTTCATTCAGTTTGGAATATTTTCTAATTTCTAATTTCCCTTGTGATTTAGAACTGTGTTGCTTAAATTATAAATATTAGTGATTTTTGTAGATATATTTTTGTTATTAACTTCTAGTTTAATTCCATTGTGATCAGAGAACATTCTCTGTATGATTTTAATCTTTATAAATGTATTGGCAGTTATTTTATGGCCAAACAGCATATAGTCTGTCATGGGACTGTATTCTATATACTTGAAGATAATTTGTATTCTCCAGTTCTTGGGCATTATCAATTAGATCAAGGTAGTGATAGTGTTTTTCAGGTCATCTATGTGTCTTTCACTTTTTTTTCTATTTCTATCAATTGCCAAGAGGTGCATGTTATTTATTTCTCCCTATAATTTTGCCAATTTTTACTTCATGTTTTTTAAAGCTCTGTTATTAGGCAAAACGTTTATGATTGTTATGTCTTCCCATGAATCAACCCTTTTATCATGATGAAATGTCCTTCTTTATCTTTAGCAATTCTTTAATTCTGAAATCTACTATACATATGAGACATAAATGTAGCCCCTTGAACTTTCTTATGTTTGCATTGTGTATCTTTTTTCAATGCATTTATTTTCAACCTCTCTGTGTATTTATATTTAAAGTGCTTCTGTTAATACACAGTGAATAGTTGGGTCTTGCTGGTTTATACATTCCAGCTATTTCTGCATTTAGCTAGATTGTTTAGTCCATCATCATTCAATATTATTGTTATTGATAGGATTGTATTTAGGCCTACCATTTCGCTATTTGTTTTTTGTTGTTTTTCTTCTGTTTATTTTTTTGCCTTCCTTTTAATACATTTTAGAATTTCACTTTAATTTATCTATTATCATTTTGGCCTTTTGCCTACCTTTTAGTGATTGCTCTAGCAATTGTAATTTACATCCTTAAATTTTACAGTCCATTTAGTGTGAATGTTGGGCAATTTCTTGTAAAATATAGAAACCTTGCAAATATATAGCTTTGTTTATGAGATTTATTTATTTTCCTGTTCTTTAAGTTAGAGCTGTCCAATTATTATATTGACATCAATGTTACAAGTCGTGCTTTAAACAGCCTTACACGTTTGAAAGACATTAGGTCAAAATGGTCTTATGTATTTACCTTTCTGATGCCCTTCATTCCTTCCTAAAGGTTAGAGCTTCTTTCTGGGATCATTTCCATTCAGTCTGAAATCTTCCTTTAACTTTTCTTGTAGGTCAGGTCTGCTGGTGATGAAATCCTTCTGTTTTTCCTTTATCTGAAAATATTTTTCATTTGCTTTCAATCTTGAATGATATTTTCCTTCAGTATGGAATTCTGAGTTAGTGGGGTTTTTTTTTCTTTCAGCGCTTTAGAGATCTTATTCCGCTATCTTTGAGCCACCATCTCAGTGTCAGTCTCTGTTAATAGTCTTTTCACTAGAGAATAGAAAACACATTCTTATATGTTTGTACACTGAGTATTTTTGGATTTTATGGGCATTATGAATGTTATGTGTTACTTTTAAAAATCAAGCAATTAACTTGGTTGGATTCAAACCATAAGCTCTGTCTTGCCTGCAATTGGTGGCAGCTTAAGTCTCAGTTCAATCTTTGAACCTTAGCTTGGCTGTAAGCATGGTTCAGGCATCGGCCAGAGATTCAGGCAGAGCTTATACAGAACTGGGGCTCCCCAGTCTGGCTCTCCGTGGGATTTCCTTGTCTCACTTTCATTGGCTGTGGTTGCCTTGACTCTGTCCTCAGCAATCCTGAGAGGCTTCAGGTTTTCCATCGTAGTTTTAGTTACTCCACCCAGCACAGACTGGGGACTGCAGTCAAATTAAAAGCCATAATAATGGGAAATTCACCCTACGCTGTTCCCCTCTTTGAAGTGCTGACTGCCCTCCAAAATCTGTCCAGTTTTGATCTCTTTCCATTGTCTTCAGGTAGTTGTTTTTTAATATTTTTTCCAGCGTTTTCAGTCATTTGTGGGACGCTTGGTTTGATAGCAGCTATTTGGTTATGACCAGAAACATACCTCCCCCAGAATGAGGTCTTCACAGCATAAATATTACCATGCACACACACACACTTAAAATGATCCGATGATATTCCGTTGCATTTACAACAAAATCCAAGGTTTGTACTTTCTCCCTGATCTTAGCACCGCCCCCCCCCCACCCCCGCCCAGCTCTTCCCTGCTCTGGCATCTTTGGCATGCTTTTTCTTCCGTTTCCAATGCTCTTTTCCCCACTTTTTCAAAAAATAGACTTTGTTTTTTGGAGCAGTTTTAGGTTACAGCAAAATTGAGGGGAAGGTATAGAGAGTTCCCGTATACCCCTCCTGCCCCTACTTCTTTTCCTCCCACTTTTCTGGTTACTGCTTCTCATTCTTTAGATCTCAGCTGAAATGTCCTCTCCCCAAGGGAGGGCTTTCCTGCCCATTCCATCGAAATTAGCCCCGCCTGAACAGGTCTTCCTTCTTTGTCTATTTGGCTTAGCAGTGTACACTCGGCTCCTAGGATGGTGTCTGGCACATAGTATGCACCCAATAAATACGTTTGTAATGAATGAGGGATGATTTATTAAATAGTTCCAGCAAGTTCTTATAGTGATAATGGAGAAGATGATTTTTAAACCATTATAATGAAGCTTAATTATAAAAGCCTTGAGGTCAAACCCACTGAGACTATCTAAATACAATCCTTCATGGACATCAGTAACTAGCTTCCCAGGCCCTAAGACTTCAGGAGACAGACGTGCTTTCTATTGAATTCTGTTCTATCAGTAGGTGAGAGATATTTTTGAAAATCCGTTGTAGTTGTTGTTCAGATACCAATGAAATTAATGGTTAGATGTATTTCTCATCATTGTTTAACTTCATAATAAGATTAGCCAGAATTAGAATCACTGGCATTACTCATAAATTCATATTATGAGAAAATCTTAATATCATCGAAGCATGCATTAATATGTTTTTTGCCATTTGCGACATCTTGGATGGCCCTTGAGGAAATTATGTTAAATGAAATAAGTCAGACAGCGAAAGACAAATGCCATGTGATCTCACTTATATGCAGAATCTAAAACCAATGAACTCATACATACAGAGAACAGATTGACAGTTGCCAGAGGTGGGGAGTGGGGTGGTGAAATGGGTCAAGGTGGTCAAAAGGTACAAACTTCCATTACAAAAGAGAGAAGTCATGGGGATGTAACATGCAACATGGTGACTCCAGTTAATAATACTGTATTGCATATTTGAAGACTACTAAGAGAGTAGCTCTTAAGAGTTCTCGTCACAAGAAAGACAAATTGTAACTGTGTGTAGTGATGCATATTAACTAGACTCACTTTGGTGATCATTTCACAGTATACACAAATATGAATCATTGTATTATATACCTGAAACTAATATAATGTTATATGTCAATTACAGCTCAATTAAAAAATATATACATATATTTTGTTTTGTTTTTGTTTTTGTTTTTGTTTTTTGAGGAAGATTAGCCCTGAGCTAACATCTGGTGCCAATTCTCCTCTTTTTGCTGAGGAAGACTGGCCCTGAGCTAACATCCGTGCCCATCTTCCACTGCTTTATAAATACATATATTTTGATAAAATGTCTTTTATGCCTGGAAATTAGAATTGACTTTTTAAACTAAAATTTCACTCATTTCATTATTGGATTTTGACTACTAAATTATCTGAAATTTCTACAAAACATCTGCTAAGGCCTGGGATTTATAGCTATTATAGTAATATATGAAACAAATTATCACCACATAAGCAAAAAATTCACATTTCTCTATAATCTCTATTCTGCCTAAACCAATAAACAAATGCTAATAACTTTAAATATTTACAATTTTATCTATTTGTGTTCACTTCTTTTTTTTTTCTCCTTTTTCTCTCCAAATCCCCCCAGTACATAGTTGTATATTTTTTTAGTTGTGGTCCTTCCAGTTGTGGCATGTGGGACGCTGCCTGAGCGTGGCCTGACGTACCGTGCCATGTCCACGCCTAGGATCCGAACCAATGAAACCCTGGACTGCCAAAGCAGAGCGCATGAACTTAGCCACTCGGCCATGGGGTCAGCCCCAATATCTGTTTACTTCTTCTTAAATGCGTTTCTTCTGGGCACAAATTTATTTTTTATTCTAATTTGTATTCAACATTATAGCTTATATTCCCATAATAGTTTTGGCAGTGAAACTGTTTAAACCGCTACTTTTTCACTACTTAAGGACGTTTTATAGAAAATTCTGCTTTTTAATCTTTGCAAATGATATGGACTTTCAATTTCACAGATGAACAAGCAGAAAGAGGACATGGAAACAAGAAGGAAGCTTGAGGGTCTAAGCGTAAAGGTTTGCATTTGAGTTCCTTTTTCTCTGCTTCTCTTATTTTGGCATCAGGGTTGAAGAATCTATACATACCATACCAAGGCTTTTCACTTTCTAACATCTGAGTTTGTTCTTTTGGTGTTTTTTGGTTTTTGGTTTTTTTTGAGGAAGATTAGCCCTGAGCTAACATCTGCTGCCAATCTCCTCTTTTATTTTGCTGAGGAAGACTGGGCCTGAGCTAACATCCGTGCCCATCTTCCTCTATTTTATGTGGGATGCCTGCCACAGCATGGCTTGACAAGTGGTGCATAGGTCCACACCCAGGATCCGAACCAGTGAACCCCGGGCCACAAAAGCAGACCATGCAAACTTAACCACTGCACCACCAGGCCAGCCCCGTCTGAGTTTGAAGGAAAAAATACTTCAAAGCGAGGCAGGAAGTGTGAATGGGAGCCGAGGAGGCTGATGCTGGAGGGCAGTGAGAAGGAGTGTGGGAGGGTAAGCAGTGCTGAAAGCAAGCTGGCATAAATAAAGTGAGAAGCGTCATCCCGGGATGCTGGTCCATGGGCTCAATGCCCTATCTCTTCAGAGTCCTATCCCTTCACTCCTGCCTTCCATTTTCCTGCCTTCTTACAAATAAGATGAAAACCTCAAGCTACCCCCTCACCTGCCCTCCACAAAGACTCCTCCTTTCCAGGTGGTTCCAGAAAACATTGGTTTGTGGGTATGTTTTTCTTAGTGTACTAGTATCAATGAGAGGAGTGGAAAAACAGGTCTAGCCTGCCAATTAAATCAGAGCGGGGAGATTGAGGGATGGGAGCAAGGACGGGTCCATCCTCTTTAGGACTGAACCCTGCAATTCCAGCTCAAGGGGCGGCAGGGGAGGAAAAGAAAGGGCCCCAAATCTGAAGAACGAAATGATAATAACAAAACTGGTTCTTTTTTTGTGTGCCAGAGCATGAGATCAGCCAAGGGGAAAGAAATCACTTTGCCCTCCTCCCAAACCGGGACTCAATTCAGCAAAGGAACCATTTCAAGGCCACACTCTGCCTCCATCAGTTCATCGTCTGCTAGGACCAAAAAAGCTAAGACACCAAAGAAGTCTTCAAAGGAAGAGGAGCTTGTGGTAAGACCTGCTCCCGTGCCCACACCCTATGACACTTCCGTCTGCGGAGGGGCTCTGTTCCGTTAGCGCCATTGCAATGGCAGCGTCCCCTCACATCCAGCGTCAACAAGGCCAACAGTCTCAACACTCCCCATTCTCCCTGCTTCCCCTTGTACACATCTGGGCAGGGGCTCTGGCTGCTCCTCTCCCCACCAGTGTGTCCCTCTTAGGCCCCTTAGCTCGCCCAAGAGGATGCCAGCTTGGTGGTATATTTAGCTTAGTCACCAAGCCTTAGTGGATCTCTATGAAATTAGCAAAGAGAAGCCATATTCCATGTACTTCCGAGGGTATATGATCTCCAACTCATTACTGCCCAATGTCTATCAGAAGCTTCCTGAAGATTTATTTCCTGAAGGACGTGCGCGTATACAGTCCATCTGCTCGTAGCATTCCAAGTGGTCACCTGGATGAACTCACACTCTCAGAGACATGCGTGCATGAATTATGTGCTGTTGCTCTTCTTATCACCTTCCCGTAAATACTCAGCATTGCTTTCACAGAGCCTATGGTGGCCGATTGGCCTGCACGAAAGGGCATGTTAATGAGTAGCTCTGTGATGTTCAACCTGACATTGGCTTATCGTGTGGCTGTGGCGAGGCCTGCTCACAGCACCACACAATACCTCCCTTGATCAAGATCCTCTGGGGCGCTTTCTTCTGCTCTTAGCTACGGGAATCGTTGTGCTTCTCGGAGCAATTGATCTATCTTGTGGGCACGGTGAACTGTGTAACTAGTCACAGCTCCTTCACCACTTTCCAAGCTTAAAAGCCAATTGGTGACATATAGCTAATGTCTGGCACTTCACAGAGAGAGGCTCTCCACTTGCCCGTTTTGATTTCCTGTTGTCTCTTGTCTTGTTTCTACTTGTCCCAATCTTCTTTCTCCTTGTCCCCCAGGGGGCAGAATCTGCCTCTCTGACACTTAGGGCACGGAGGAGCAGAGTAGAGTCACGCTTCCTCTGTCATCCTTACTCTCTCTTGTGCCAACTCACTAGGCCAACGACCTGCACCTAGGGGAGGAGTGAGAGAAGGGAGGAGGTCACGGGTGGCCAGGGTGTCATATGAGTAGAAGTCATTACTCGAGAGTTGAGAAAAAGTATTCTCCTCTAAAAGCGTTTCCACTTTGCCGAAAGTTAGGAAGGCTAGACAACTGGAAACCAATGTCATTTCCAAAGAATGAGAATGACATTTGTGGGGAAATATGGTGCATGATTGACCAGTGCCTGGGTTCTAGATGTAAGATTTTTAGAATCCAGGTCTTGGAAATTTTTTTTAGGCGGTGGGGCCCACAAAACAAAACAAAACAAACAAAAAACCAAAAAACACAAAACAAAGCCCTGGCTTAAGTGTGCAGTGTTGCCTGCTAACCTGGGCAGGAAGAACCAGCCATACTGGGTGAGGGGCTCTAGTCTAAGCCTTGGACTCAGTGAATCTGTGGCCAAGGCAGTGATCTGTTCCAGAAGGTTCCGTCAGCTGCCATGAAATCAGGTCCAGGGACAGGAGTCTGTGGTCTGAGGCTCTGAGAGGATGGCTCAGAGCCCTGCAGAGCAAGGTCAGTGACCAAGACAAAGAAACGGAGCTCCCATCCCGAGACAGCAGCCGCATGCGCGGGCTGCCCCAGTCCCTACAGCAGCCCGAGGCTGTAACTAAACCCTAGAATCACAGATCAGAAACTCCAGGGTCCTCAATTTGCAGATGGAAATTGAGCTTCCCAGGTCACAGCTCGCGAGGGGCAGAAATATCGCTTGTTCTCACCCACGGGAAATGCTGCATAAAGGAGAGAGAAAGGCAGACAGGATGTCTGAGAAGGTGTCATTTCAACAGGATTTTCTAGCCTCCTAGTCCTTCCTTCTGACTTTAATGATTGTTATTTTGATGTTGCCGAGGCTTCAGAGAACATTTTGTCAGCTGGAGAGACGCTGAGGTTAATGTGTAACAATAAGTAAAAATTGTACCCGGGGAGGGGGCGGGGGAGAGATGACGTAAGCTGGTGTTTACAGCTTTATATTAATTGCTTCGATTTTAAAGTGAAATGTTCTAGCTCACCATTATTGCTATCGTATACACCTTTGTTGTTTATAATAATTATTATGGGCTCCCTTAGATTACTTTCCCACGTGATATATTCTTCTGTAGATTCACCACAGTTTGTACACTGTGGTTATCCTTTTCCTGTTTCTCTCTTTTAAATATTTTATTCTATTGAGGTAGCTGGACTTCTTAAAAATCGTCTTTAAAGGGTTTTATAATATTGAGCACGCGTACATGACCAAACGGAGAGCTCGCTGCAGGAACTTTTTACATCAGTCATTTAACTTATCTAATTAATCATACTTATTTTTTGAAATCTGTGTCATTCGGTGGGAACAGCACACGTGCTTCCCTCAGTGGAGTACACAGTGATAAACCGGGTGTTTAGCCAGTCTGAAAAACACGATATGAACAGCACAGTCTGATTTCTATTTAAGAAGGATTTCACAACCTAGAACTTGTGTTTGTACAGTGTTTTCGTGAAAGTTTATTTTTTGATGTCTATAAAACATTTCAGATACGGAGGTTTCATACAACAAGATTCAATTGGATTCCCAGGTCTCCCCCAACCCTCCCCCCAGGGTAATTAGTTAATTAAGGCTGCACCCAGTCCATCCTCCCCTGGAAGACTTCTGGGTTTCCACGGGGTAACCTGCTCTGTGCTGGGGCAACATATGGTGTGTGCCTAGGTCTGCAGAAAGCATCGGGACCCTTCTGTGTGGGAAATGGGACAAAGTCAATCACGTTCCCATTCTTAAGGTTCACTCAATAAAAAGCAATTTGTACAGCATGAAAGACTTCGATAAAAACTCTAGAACGGTGTTCTTTCAACACTCAAGCATTGTTAGGTAAAACATTTCTGCAAGAGTGTTGCAATTATGACCACAGTCACTTGCAAGCTAGTAATTTAATAAAAATTATTATTATTATTATAAGCTATAGAATGATTATTATAGATTTATCACATTATAGGCTAGGGGGGTAAAGGAAAAATCTGAAATTTACCATGGCTTTCCTACACAAACTTTTTATTTGATTAAATTGCACATGAAGTTTAAAATAAACTCCATTAGACAAGAAAATAATATAATCTGTTCATTGTGTCATTCTTTCTTTCTTTCTTTTTTCCCTTGGCTTGGTTTGTTAAAGCAATGTGAGAAAGCCAGCATTTTGCTCATTCTTGATCTGGTCACGCTGCATGGTGGAATAAGGCAGAGAGACGACAATCCTGGACACACGCATGGTCTCCAGAGGTTGTCAAAGGATATTTACTGTATTTTGATAGACTATGTTGACACAAAACAATTTTTCTTATCATACTGTATCTTTGTTTCATGCTATGAATAACTTTAAAATGTAGAAATAATTGAAATCACACACTAAAACTACTTGTTTTATTTTAAGATCAAAATTTTCATTTATTCCTCAAAGGAATTCACCTCTATATCCTGCTCTCAAAGAACTGAAATTGAAAATCTGAATAATATCCTACTTAAAATTCAACTGAAAGGTGGCTTTTACTTTCTACACTATTTTATTCTGAGTAGTTTGATGATAAATTAAGTAAATACTTTCAGTATATTTGGACCTAAAAATACTTTAGTGAAAATAATAGTCAATATTTGTTGCACAAATGAAAAATACTATTTGTTAATCACTTGAGGGGTTTTATGCTTTGTCTCTTCTTGTTTATTTTGTTGGGGGACAATTATAACATTTTATTTGTAGAGTTTATGATATTTTAGTATAATTTAACTTAAGGATCTGAGATACCACTGTGGAAATTAGGAAAAGATTTGTAAACTTAAGCTTTGTGTCAATTTCTATTATTCCCTAGAGACTCTCAACCATGAGGACAGATGCTAGGTCCTGACCACATGTAAAATCACCTCGCTGGTAACAGAAGAAGTGTCATCCTTGACACTTAAACACTGAGTCTTAAACACTTGCCAGTCTTAAAGACCAAGTCGTTTGGCCAAAGTCCTGACACTGCCCAGACTTGAGCCTTACCCTCAGAGGACTGAACAGTTGACATGCTCTCGCTCATCCTAACTGTCATTATTGCATATACCAATTCTGTTGCTTGGTGCTGTGAATTCTATGATAGAACTGCTTCAATATTGATGCTTGCCAGAGTCAAGCCTGAGGTCGCTACACCCCTTTGGACATTGGCATTGGACTACTGGCCACCCTCTTTGGGTCCAGCTCGACCAATTTGTCAGTTTCTCCAGCCCCGATCTCTTCAGGCTTAGTCTCTCCTAGCTTTCTCCTCAAATCCTGGGGATAAGTTTGTATAAGGTGTATGTCAATTTTTTTTTAGGAATGTGTTCTTCATTTAGTATCCCTTTGTTTTCTTTTCCTCAATGTAATCTCCACTTAATCATAAGAAATACTGAACTAATTAGAAAAGTTGTTTTCCCTTATTTATTTATCCGTTACATGTTGCTCCCACCTTGTATATCTAATCAACCTTAGATGACCAGTGACATCTTGCTGAATGGATTTAATGCCAGTCAAATCCAAAGAGTTCTTAGGTTTTGTTAGCCTTTATTAAGGAATCAAGGTACACTTTTATTTTGGTTTTTAAAAATCTTGAAAATAGCTTGAAGATCTTCACCAATCTCCATGTGAGAGCCATTTCTCTGTTGAATATATGAACACACATCTAGATACTTGGAATAGAAAAACAAGTTTCTTCCAACCAATGCCATGAAGTGTATGGAGTCCAGTTGATCCAATGGCTGAAAGTACATGGTGAACTCATATTCGGTTTCATGCCACTAGACTTGTTAGACCCTGAATAATCAATTGGCCGTCTGTCTCTCTAATTGAGAATATGCAAGTGGATTCTGATTACGATATATAACATTTCTGTCTGGTTCCCATTAAATAAAGCATAAACATATTTTTAAAGGTAATTATTTATATCAAAATTAGAAACATTACAATATACAGTTTTAGATTCTTATATAACCATTGGAAGAGCTAGGAAAACAAACATTAGGAAAAGAATAAAAAGATTTCAGACTGAAACACATAAGCAGCTGCTTGATAAGAGATCAGAAAGAAGTCAGAACGATTTGTAGGAACCTCTGGCAATCTCCCACCAAGTAGCTTAGTCTTTAGCAGTAAAGCTTGTGTTTCTTAAGATCGCGCCGGAAAGCCACTATGAAATTCATGTTTGTCCATTCATCTTGCTCCAAATGTCATTGGGTTATCTTTTCCGACGATTCCATCAAAAGTACAGTACTTTGGAGTTCCTACCATGTTATACGCTTCAAAAATTTTCAAATTATTATAGATACTTTTGCGTAACAAAAACTGATATAATTTGCCTCAGTAAGATTTTTATTTGGCACCTTCATTAATACCATTCCTGGAGCTTTCGTTTATTTATGTGGACCTACGTTTCTGTCTAGTATCATATTCCCTGTTTCTGAAGAACTTCCTTTTATAGTTCTTATAGTGCAGATTTGCGAGCAATGAATTCTCTCAGCTTTTGTTTGCCTGAAGAAAAAAATCTTTATTTTGCCTTCATTTTTGACAGATTTTTCCTGAGTATAGAAGTTTAGGTTGACAGTATCTGTTCTTTTAATGCTATGATGTCACTCCATGGTCTTTATCTTGCATAATTTCTAACAAAAAGTTAACTGCAAATTTTAGCTTTGTCTGTAATATATTTTTTACTTTGGAATGCCTTCAAGAGTTTCTCTGTATTTTTGCTTTTCAACAGTTTGACTAGAATGTGTCTTTGGGTGTTTGTTGTTTCCTAATCTCTCTCTCATGATTTGAGCTTTGTTTTTTTTTTAAATATTGACACCTGAGCTAACATCTGTTGCCAATCTTCTCTCTCTTTTTCTTCTTCTCCCCAAAGCCCTCCAGTATATAGTTGTATATTCTAGTTGTAGGTCCTTCTGGTTCTGCTATGTGGGATGCCACCTCAGCATGGATTGATGAGAAGTGCTAGGTCCACACCCAGGATCTGAACTGGTGAAACACTGGGCCACTGAAGCGGAGTGTGCAAACTTAACCACTGAGCCATGGGGCCAGCCCCTGATCTGAGCTCCTTGAATTTGTGGTTTGATGTCTTTCGTTAACTCTTCACCATCATCTTCTGTTATGTCCTTTGCCCCATTCTTTCTCTTGTCCCTTCTGATACTCCAGTTATACACATGTTAGACTTTTGATATTGTCCCACAACTCCTGGATGTTACGTGCATTAATTTTGAACTACTTTTCCCTCTTTGTGTTTCAATTTGGGGAATTTCTTTTGACCTACCATGAAATTCACTGATTGTTTTCCTCAACTATATTGAGTCTGCTGATAAGTTGATCAAAGACATTCTTCATCCTTGGTGTTGTCTTTTTCATTTCCGGTATTTCTATTTGACTCTTTTATATATTCCATCTTTTCGTCGAAATTCCCTATCATGCATGTTCACCTTTTCTCCTAGGTTCTTTAACATTTCAGTTACAGTTATTTTAAAATCCTATCTGATAGTTCCAAGATCTGAGTCATCTTTGAATCTGGTTCTGTTGATTGCTTTGTCTCCTGGCCATAGGTTCTTTTCTCTTTGCACTTTTGTGTGTCTTATGATTTTTAATTGAATGCCAGACATTATGTGTAGAATAGCAGAGACTGAAGTAAACAGTATTCACACCTGAAAATGGTATGCCTCTTCTTACATCAGACTATTACTGTAAGAGGTTGAGCTATCCTTCCAGAAGTTGAGTTGAGCTGAGTTTGGTCATTGCTATGGTTCCTTCACGTGGACTTGTGGTGGGCACATGCTTAGAGTGGGAGCTGGAGTAATACAGTGTTTTTTACTGTGTGCTGCTCCACCCTTAGCTTTCAGCAGAACCTGTCCACCTGTACCACAGCATAGGCATCTCTCTATGTTCTTATCCTTCCCTTGGTAATAGACTGCTATTGCTTGGTACTTATGAGGGCAGGGGTGATTTTTTGTGGTTCTAATCCATACTTGGTCTTTGGGAAGTGCCCTGTGCCTGGCCCTCAGAGATGGGCTTTCTCAGCCCCTCCTCCCTTTGGCAGTCTACTTCTGCCTTGCATCTGAAGTGGACCTTGGGTAGGAGTTTCCTGTCCCTCTTGCAATAGTAGGAAATCTCCACTTGTATTAGTACAAATTCTAAGGCCCAAGACAGTTACTGACCCCTCATCCAGGGGAGGAGAATGTTTCTTTTATTTTTCCTCTTGTCATTATATATCTTCACCTGTGCCCTGTGAGCAAGAGGCTATGCTCTCCAGCAGTTGAAAGCTTTCCTTTCCCAGGAAGAATAACCTGGGAGAAGTGAGTGGGGCTCAGTGCCTAACACTTCTCCACTGATCACCTTCTTTGAGTCTGATTGGCTAGAGAGTTTTCTTCCCCTCTCCCAGGGGCTTCAGACTTTTGCTTCCTGGGATAGAACGGCCCAGGGAAGGTGCTTTTCTCTTAACAGCAGCTGATGCCCTTCTCAAGCCTGCACCATCAGCAAGTCTCCTGCCCTGCCCTCAATTTTTGTCATGAGCATCTGGTAGGAGACAGGGGAAAAAGCCAGGAGTGTGAACTCCCCTTTTAACGTGTGCCCTCAGCTACTTCAGACTGCTCTGTTAACGCATCTTTGCTCTTCAGTAGTTCTTTATATTTTAGCTTACTTTTCCTACTGCTTGTTTTGCAGCTGGCATGGTGCTGCTTCTGCTGTAGATGAGACTGTTCATGTGTCACATCTTTCCTGGGAGGCAACCGTTCCTCTTTGGAATTCAGGTTACCCGGTTGTGACCTCAGTTCTCTGATGGGTTCAAGAAAAGTTGTGATTTTATGGTGTATCTGGATTTTTCTTGTTAGTGTGGGGGTAGCATTTTTTTTCATCCCATGTGGGAGCCAGAAGTCTGAATATTTTTTATAAGACAGATTCCTACTTGTTACTTATACAGAATTGACTCAATAAAGAAATGTCAAAAGAAAGTAAAAAAAAGAATGCTTTTCAAGATTTGTCTGAAAGGATATTCACAGAAGTTTTCAATGGTTATCTCTGGGTGGAAGGATTCTTTTTCATCATTGAAAACCTCTGTGACCATCCTTTCAGATAAATCTTGATGCAGATTTGCATACATAAGATATGAAGAACATCGTTCAATGCCACGGGATATGCATAATCAATTATGGCCAGTATTTCACTCCACAGAAGTAGCACAACTCCCTTAATCAATCTCTATAAGTTTACTAGTACCTCCCTGAGATGTTGTTTCTATTCTTTTGCTATCATAAACAATAGTTTCATCATCTTTGATAGAGACGTTCTCAACACGGAAGAGTTTTGATTACAGATTTTGTAGGTTGGATAGTTTGATGGAAGATGTGTATGCTGCTAACATATGCCTGACTTCCTGCAGTGACATCAAGTCTAGGATGCTGGAGCCAGGTGAGGAGGCCAAGCCCACATAGACTTTGTGGCCTTCCAGGCCTTTGAGAAGACGTGCTTGAGGTTTGCCGAGAGCCTGGATCAGCATGGATTCTGTAGGGCATCATACCGTTGTCTGCCAAGATGTTTCAGAGAGCCTCAGCTGACATGGGGCACATCAAATGAGGAGTCATGTCCTATTTTTGAAAGAACCCCCTAGCTTAACAATTTTGTCAGAAGAAAATTCACTAGTGATATATGAAGATAAATGTTTTGTTTTGACCTTTGGCTTACACAGTGACTAGTGCTCATATTTTATTCTCAGTGTTCCTAATTCTCAAGTCTCTTCCCTTCAGATTGTAAGCCCACAGGCTGGTTCTCCTGTCTTCATGTGGTTGGATCTTTCTCTCCTCTCCCCCACCAGCCACCACTCCCCAGCATGTTACTGGTGTTCAAAAACAGTTGCTTGCTTAGAAGGTAAAAAGAAAAACAAAATACTAATATGAAAGTCAAAATTACTGAAATTTTAGGGACAGAAGGTTATCTTTCTTCATGATGTTAGAAAGATTGTTTTGATAGTAACGTATTTAATGGTTTAAAAGAGAGTCAAGGAGGCATTAAGCCCAGAAAAAAATGGCCAAAGTTTCAGAAGAAGGATGTTGGTGGAAATTAGGAGAAATAAAAATATGTGATGATTCTTTCATTGACAAGAATAAGAAAAAGAGGCTATGATATGGAATATGGTTAATTTTTGGCAGTTAATAAACTGCACTTCTGTTATTACAAACCTTGGCTGTTGATTCCTAATTTAGAAGATTATATTCACCAAATGTTGATTTTTAAGCATGTTTTAAGTGCTTAAAAATGAGAAACAAATTTAAGAATCATAACCTATTATAAATGAACCTTATTTCATAATCTTATGAATTTTTAGTTATAAATAGATATGATTCAAAAGAAAATAAGAAATATTTATAATAAAGTATTTCTAATCACAATTTTTTATCTTTATGATCATTTAATTTACATTTTCCTACTTAGGAAGGTATCTACTTTAACATTAATATTACCATTCATTTTCACCTCTATCTATAGTTTAGCAGTCTGATGTTTGCATGTGTCAATGAAGTCCTCACATAAAGACCAGTGTGTGTATTCTAGAGAAAAAGGAACGTCAGCAGCTGACAAAACAAAATGACAGTTTAATGTGAACAGAGCTAGGATTCAATATAACATTTTGTTGCAAAGTTGAAAGTTCAGCTCAAACTAGAGAGCAAATACTCTAGTCTGCATGCGGTGCTTTTTTTTAAAATGAAAAAAGACGTTATCTTCATCATTGTAAGGATAGTGTCTTTTGGAGAGATTGAATAATTATTTGCTCTGCAGAAGATACGCTTTAGTACAGTCTTATCTCTCATTATTATAGAGTTGATCATTACATGAGAGTCAGGAAAAGGCAGCCTTGAAAATTGGGACTAATTTTTACTGTACGTGAATTCAAACACAGATTCCCTTTTTATAAATTTTCAATTACTGATGTGACTTTGGATATAGGGAAATAAATATAAATGTCTTTCTATGTAGAAACTTATTTCATTTTACCAGTTTGTTTTCCTAACTTTCTGTGGATTAATTTTTAGAATTTGGGTGAATTTGTTCCCATTGGCATACCGGCACGTGCCTCCAAACCTTGGGGCTCTACTCCAGGAATTTCCTTGGTCCCTTCTTCACCAATGGCAGGGGACTCACTCTGTACTCCTGGGCCCTGGGCAGAGAGGCAGTTCCAGTGGATTATGCCCTTTGTTTGAGAACAAATAAGTGGAAGGAGCCCCAGAAGTGCCTGCCTCCCAAGACTTCGTGGCCCCCACTCTTTCGAAGCCAAGGAGGGCTAATGATAACAAAGACTTTGCATGGTTTCTGTTAAACTGGTGTTTTTGTATCTTAGCCTTTGTTTTGGGCTGGCTTCCTGTCACATGGGCCTTGGAAGGACTGAGTCCATATCCTGGTGGTCGTAGGTGGCAGTTTCCTCTAGGAAGTTTGAGATACTGTGTAGACAGCTAAGGGAACAATTACTTGGGGAGTTCTAAGACCATCAAAGGGCTCTCTCGGACTGTGGGGACTGATGGAATTGGAGTTAGAGTTTAGAGAGCTAGGCTAAGAGCAATGGGTTAGGGTCCAGGTTCAGGATTAAGTCAATCCTGAGAAATATCCCATCAGCCAGGGATAAATCAGAGCTACAAGTCAGCTGCACCTGGGCACAGGCTTCCACCCCTGACCTTCTGCTTTTCTCTTTCTAGAAATTTCATAAATGGCCTTAACCAAGTCTTCAGCTTCAGCTAATATACTGATGACTCCCCAGTTACATCTCTAGGATTGACGCCACTCCCACATTCCAGGCCCTTGTCCCAATTGCCTGCTGTATATCTTCATTTGAATGTGCCCTGAGTATCTCGAACTCCTAGTGTCTGAATCTGGATTTAGCCCCAAAAAGGAAAACTAGCATACAAAGTTGTCCCTATGCCTTTTATGTTTTTATCTTAGTGAAAGGTACCATTCTCCATCTGGTTGCCCAAATAAGAAATTCCAGGCAGTTCTCTTCTCACTCACAAAGTGCCCTAAATTCTACCTCTTTCCTAATTGCTGCCAGATCCATCTCTTCTACTTCAGCCCTTTTTGTTTTCTGTTGTTTGTCCCGTGCTTAGAACATTTCCCGGCACAGAGCAGGAAGTCAGTAAGTCTTTAGTGAGTGAAAGAACAGGGAACAGACAAAGCCATTGGCCCTCCAGGAAGCAGTTAATTCAGGGAACAGACAAGAACTTAAAAAACATTTTTAAAATAACTAGATTTTGGGAAACATTCAAGAGAAGCTTTTATCCAATAAGCAAGGACACATTGCTATGAAAAAGGAACAGTCTGAGGAAAAAAACAATTTCTTGGAAGTAATAAATTTAAAAAATGGCAATGGGCGGGCTGAGGAATAAAATTGACATGGTTGAAGAGCTAATTAATAGTCTGGAAAAGAAAGTGAGAAAAGATCTCTTAGAACATAGTGCAAAATGGCAGACAGAAAGTGCGAGAAGAGTTAAAATACGGAAGATAGATCCAAGAGGTCAACACTTTTCTAATAGAGTTTTCAGAAAGCAAAACAAATACAATGGAAGTAAGTCAGTAATAAAGGAAATAAAAGAAAATTTCCATGAGCTAAGAGGAAAGAACATTAATATTCAGAGGGAAAAGCCCACCAAGTGCTAAGCAGGATTGAAAAGAAAAGCGGGATAGCTACTGTATTTTATCAAGTCTCAGATGCCACTGGTTGTAAAACACACCATTATTTTATGTACCACTAGCAAGTAAAAACCGCTGTCAATTAAATTATGACATACACACCAACTGTAAGACATCTCCATTTCAAAGATGCTAAAATGCTGAGTGGGATGAGGAATATGTGTCTTAGAATTGATGAAAACAGTAGGTACATCCTGGTGAAATTTTATGTCTCTAAGAATTAAAAAGAGAAAAAAATACAGTTCATCTACAATGCAACAAATAAAAGAAACATTAATTTTCTTATCAGGAACACTGGTTGCTACAGGAAAATAAAGCAAAGTTTTCAAAAGGAAAAAAAAATATGTGACTCCTAATTCTTATATCCGTTATATCAATTGAGCTTGTGAGAAAAATAAAGATATTTTTGAACATGTGAAAACTCAAAGTTTTTCATTTATGGAAGCTGTATTAAAAAAATAGCTCGAGAAATATTCTAACCAAACATAAAAGGAATCCAATATGTAGGATGAAGAAAAGAAAAAGAAAAAGAAGAAATTACGTATAACTTAAAAGTGAGGGAAGCTGGAAAAAAATTAAAAGTTGAAACATTAACACTTGGAAGAATCTCCTTTTAGTGCAAAATTTAGGAAGAAGTTCACATTCTTTTTGTATGAATCCAGTTACACTACTTGGTGCTGTAGTGAATAATATTGACATAAACACATTGTACATGCTATTTGCTGGATTTCAGTTTTTAGAATTAATGTGTAGATAAAGCATGGAGGACTTTACAGTTAGCGAACAATCCTACAGACATTAACAATGTGAAGAGAACAGTGCTTCTAAAAATTGGCTGTTGAGGGAGAGAGAGCGTTGGGGGAAAAAAGACTAAATAAATTTCTCATCTTTCACAGCTGGGGGTTAAGAAATCAAGATATAGAAGTTTACATATATTGAAATTATAATAAAGGCAACCACGATAAGGGGGAAGCATTTGCAAATAAAAAATCGGGCATGTGTGTGAGACAAAGTGGAAGTGAATGGGAGTCCTCTAAATTCTTAATCTTTGTTTGTGGGGAGTCTGAATCAATAAAGGCTATTATTTATTTATGATGATAACAATGAGAAAAACTAACCTAAACTGGACAAAAACCCTTGGCTTCTTGAAAGTGAGAGTTTTACGTTCATATATACAATTTGCAGCTTACTTTTAAAATATATGCATGTATTTTCTAGCATTAAAAATCTAAAGTAATATGAATGAAGAAGTGATTAGTTTATAGAAATAAATAGTAATACATGGGAAGTGCCCGGCATGGAGCAGGCACTCAAGAAATTAGAGCTTTTATGGCTGTTGTTACAAATTTTGTTATTTTTGTCTGTGGCAGCTGATGTCAGCTGGCTTCTCTCTGCCCCTTCGGATATAAGTTGAATTGGTCAGACCCACACTCTGTGCCTTGTGGCAGCCTAAGGCATGTCCCAGGGTTTCTGCAGACACCCACAGCGTCTTCTGGGTGTTGTCCCTGTGTCTGGGCTCCTTCCTTCACTGAACTAAGTCAGTTTCTGAGTCTCACTGGGGTCTGTTTGCCATCCCAGTTCACATTTTCTTTAATCAAACGCTAAATTCAATCCAATTCTGTGATTTCTACTAAAACCACCCCCTCTCATGACACCTATGAATAGGTAAGTTTGAGATTGAAGAAGGCACTGGTCACCCACGCCTTTGTCACACACTGACATTCCCATTTGTGGTCTTGCCTGGCTGTCTTCTCCTCTCTCTCTTCTCAGCCCTCCGTTCTGTTGGCTTGGGGGAGCTCTAGCTTCCTTTTACTGTATTCTGCAGGACTTTCTAACTGCTATGCCCAGAGGTAGTTCCGGCTCGGGCTCCGGCTCCAGAACCCGCTCCAGACTTAGATCCAGAGGCTCCAAGGCAGAGTCCAGGCGGCCGAGTCTGGTGACAGATCAAGAGAAGGGAGAGGTGGTAATACGACTTTTATATTCAGTATATTTTCCCACTGCCATCTGCCTTCCTCATCACCAGAGAGGTATAGTAGCGAAAAGTCATCTTAATTATCATTTAAAATCAAAGGTTTGTTTGGGGCTTGTGACTTCACTGTGTAATAACTGCCCACTTCATTAAAAAAAAAGTATAATGGTAAAATTTGACCAAAAGATAACTACAGAGTAATTCATTAAAAAAAAATAGGAGCAAGAAGTTTGGCTTTAATGGGCTGTAATTGCCCAATTACAAATGCAAGGTGTAAAACACTAGATTTATGAATTAGATAAGGCAGAGGAGATCCCTGTGGGACTATGGTTGGTGTATTTTAAGTGTCAGTTGCCTTTTGCCAAGCTGCAAAAAAACCTCATCTTCATGCATTGATTTGAAATGTTATATTTACCTTTGTTTATTTTTTTACCAGATTAAAAATGCACATAAAGAAAAGAAGGTGAAAGAACCAGAGATTATGGTATAATAATGACTAAATGACCATTATTGTTAACCTAATTATTGTTTATATTGATGTGGGCTATTCTTAAAAAGTAGCGGTGATTTTGAAAGCTATACCAAGAGTTAGTGTTGTGAAGAGACAGAGGACCTGACTGCATCCACTGTATGATTCTGGGGTACATCCCTGCTGCACCCAAAGACATCTTTCTCATTCCTTACATGCCTACAATTCCACTGTTAGAGATTCATTCCTTTGGCTAAACTTTGTCCCCTTGTAAAGTATAAACCATACTGAGAAATGACATAAAGCTCCAATGTGGTTGAATTAGTCAGATTCTTTCCTGAGAACAGTCTTGAAGAAAGAGGAGATAGGGTAACTGGGGGAAGCTGCAGCCTATGATGAAGAGCTGGAAAGGCCACGAGTAGGAGAGGGAAAACAAGATTTAGAAAAAGAGATACCTGGTAGGGGGAAAAGCAATGAAAATAACATTGGTCGCTTCGTAAATTGTCCAGAGCTGGCTGCCTTTAAGTGAATCATTTACAGGAAATGGAGGCATAAGATCTTAGATTCTTCCAATTTATGAGAATCTGCAAGTCAGTGTAACTCATTATTCCCCAGAATTATTTTTGAGAGTACTTAGTCTATGCCTCCTGTGTAACAGAAATAGCCTTTCAGATTTACAGAGAACCAGGGTGTACTGTTCGTGTAATTAACTTTGTGATGTATTTTCTATTGAAAGGCTGCAAGCAAACATTCTCTGGAGGAGGAAATAGAAATATTAAAGGCCAATTTAGAAAATGAGAAAAAGAAGTCAGAAAGGTACTGGTAACAATGATTCATCATTGCCCATTTGTAGTTGATACAATATTTAACCGTCTATAAATCTGTTACAGGTTTAGGAAGGAATCAGAACGGATAAACAAAAGTTGGGAAAGGAAATTCTTTGTTCTCAGGAACAGGTATACTATGGTGATATGTACAAATTTTATTTATAAAAATGTGACTAATTATCTTTTAAAGAATTTAGAAGCCTTGCATTTTTCTGTACATATTAATTAATATAAAATGCCCTCATGCACTTTTAGCAAGAAAAGCAAAGTAAGTGGCCTAATAGAAGAGCAGTCAAAGTCATTTCAAAGAAAAAATAATTCAAGACTGTTTTACTCCCTACCTCAGTGTTTCAACTTTAAAGGATACACAGGACAGATTCTCTCTCTGTCTCTGTCTCTCTCTCTCTCTCTCTTTTTTTTTTTTGGTGAGGAGGATTGTCCCTGAGCTAACATCTTGCCAGTCTTCCTCTATTTTGTATGGAGGACCCCACCACAGCATGGCTTGATGGGCGGTGTGTAGGTCTGCACTAGGATACGAACTCGCGAACCCTAGGCTGCTGAAGCAGAACGTGCAAACTTAACCACTATGACCCCTGGGTTGGCCCCACAGACTCTCTTGATACCTGGTTTAATGAGACCTACAGAGTCATGTCCCTGACCTGGCTATTAAAACGTTGTTCTGCTCATTCGCACTTCATAATACTTAACCGGTCTTTATCTTCTTTGTAAAATTGCTTGATATATTAGGTCCTCTTCCCTTTTCCAGACAAAACAGCACCAACCCCTTAATTCTTGGATCTATTTCTCGTTCACCTAAACACTTTAATTTCTCTTCCCTGTGTCATCTTTGTCTTTCTCAAAATGGAGAAAGTGACACTGGAAAATTCTGAAAAGACTAAAAGCAATGCCAAGTAGACAAAATGCCTATTTTTTCCTTGTCCTAACGTGTTAATGTTAAAAATCTATATTCTATTCTCTTGTTTCCTGCCATAATTTCTCCCAGAGTCTCTTCTTTATCATGTGTTAGAAGTTGCTTTGCAAGACTTCCTCACGGTCAAGCTTCATTCAAGACGAGATGGATTCAATGTTGGTCTGATGTCACAGGTCAAGCTTGAGGCCCACTCACGACTTCACGGGACAATACTGCCCTACATTTGTACTGTGTCTCATAAGCAAACACCATGTATTACATGTGTGTGTATGAAATTCTCTACATTGCTGTACACATTACATTGAAATAATCCTTGATGACGCACAAAGAATCCACATAACAGAAACACCACCAGATGGTGTGAAAGATCTCCTTGGTAGTAAAATGTTCTGCTTTAATGTCGGAGGAGTTGAGGAGAGAAAGGAACCCTCATACACTGCTGGTGGGAATGCAAACTGGTGCAGCCACTATGGAAAACAGTACGGAGATTTCTCAAAAAATTAAAAGTAGAAATACCATATGACCCAGCCATCTCACTCCTGGGTATCTATCCAAAGAACTTGAAATCAACTATTCAAAGAGACTTATGCAGCCCTATGTTCATTGCAGCATTATTCACAATAGCCAAGACGTGGGAGAAACCCAAGTGCCCATCAACTGATGATTGAATAAAGAAGATGCGGCCTGTATATACAATGGAATACTACTCAGCCATAAAAAGACAAAATTGTCCCATTCCCAACCACGTGGACGGACCTTGAGGGTATTATGTTGTGTGAAATAAGCCAGACAGAGAAAGACAAACACCATATGATTTCACTCATCTGTGGAAGATAAACAAACACATGGACAAAGAGAACAGATTAGTGGTTGCCAGGGGGAAGGGGAGTAAGGGTGGGCATAAGGGGTGAAGGGGTGCACCTACAGTGTGACTGACAAACAATAATGTACAACTGAAATTTCACAAGGTTATAAACTATCGTAACCTCAATAATAAAAAAAATGTCCTGCTTTGACTCCTGCGTGTGTTTCACATATGTGCTGACAGCTACTTTGTGCTCTGAAAAACGTGCATATTAATACCCGCCCTAACTACCTCCACAGTTATTAAAAGGACAGAATATAGATACAAGTGAAACGGGACTGAGAACAAAGCTTAAATACGCACTTCGTTTCATGTCCGCACACGTGGATCTTGGACTCCCTCCGAAATCGAGCAGAATGTTTTCCCCTTACTTATTTCTGTGGGGTTCACTTTCATCTTTAAGATTTACCTTAAATCTTATTAGCCTTAAATGTTATTTACCTTACCTTATTTATCTCTCCCTGTGGGATTTATACTATACTTCAAGAATGTCTCAGTTTTACTTCAAATAGATTTGCTGTTAACCAAGATGTTGACAATTATATTCATCGTTTGGGTCTCTGTAGACTTTATGTTAATATCTAAATATTTAGGGTGGCAGGGAGTATTATTACATGCTTTATACGTTTTCTCATTTAATCGACTAACAAGGACGTAATGTTGGGACATAATGCATTCGTCTCTCTGGTTCGGTTGCATCACCGAGTGTTGATTCAAGGTGGCATACGCAACCTTGCATACAGCATAGAGGGTATACGTCCAGAGCACATGTGGCATGGAGAATAACCGTACAGTCGCAGACTTGTGAGTGCGAAAACGATCATTTCATTTTACCGTAACTGATCTTAGATGAGGAGCACCCGTTTTTGTTTAGTAGAGGAAAACCTTAGCCAGTCAAGGTCACAGTCCACTCTAATGATTTATCAGCCAATTCAGGATTTATATTCAGTCCAGTCCAATTCAGAGCTTCATCTCCGAGCTCTTTTTCTGTCTCTGCTGAGTTGGCTCTGTTTCCAGGAAGATCACGCTGAGGCTGTGCTGACAATGGTGGGAGCTAGTCCTTCCTCTTAGCGGGGCATGCCTGGCACAGCTGATGATGTCATCACTGTCATTTCTTTCAGCAGAAATGGTGTGCAGGTGTGGCACATTGGCCCAGGGATAGATCACTATCTGGCTGATGCCACGATGATGCAGTCACTCCCACCTCAGTCCCGGAGTTGGTCCACATGCACCCATTTGAGCCATCCCCTTGTTCTTTCTGGGTTGCTCCCGGGGCTGGTTGGACTTGCTTTTGCCCATCACACTTTCCAGGTCATAGACAACTTACAGGCTGTTCCCACGCCACTCCGGGATGCATGGATTTCAGAGGCAACACGTACACATCCCTTCTCCCACCCTCCTCTCCTCACACACGCTCAGGAGCTCTAGGCGACCGCCGCACGAGCTTGCTGACTACTAGAAATGTAGATAGGACGTGCAAAGCGCAGGCTCACTCTGCTGTTTATTCCCGCCCTCTTTCCCCTCATCCTTGGGTTCGGGAAGCAAGGGAGGTTCAGCTGAACAGAAACCATGCTGCTCCTTACTTCCTCTTCTCTCCCCAGCTCTTTCCTTCTCTGGCTTCCAGCTTGCTTCCCGTGTCAGAGGAGGAGGAGCAGTTTTCCTGGTTACACCTGCCCTTGCCAGTCTCTTTAGTTTCACACCCAACAGGTGTAGACTCTGGCCTCTTTGTTCTCAGCCCCATCAGGGTGCAGTGTGGGAAAAAAGAGAATTCAGTATTTGATATTTTGTTGTCGATAATATAAAAACACTCTATGTATCTCATTGTCACGTGAGCATGCCCACAAAACGTTCATTTTCATCTCATAGGAAATTCAGGTTTCTTAAGAAATGCCAGAACTTAAAACTGCTCTAAAAACTAAAGTGTTAAAAAAAAAAGAGAGAAGAAAAGGACAAAGAAAAGCGAAGCACACAACGAAACTAAGGTTATCAGTCTGAAGATGCTGATCGGAGAAGTAGAATCCACAATGAGTGCAAACTGGGAACTCCGGATTAACGTGGAGATACATGGCAGAGTGTGGAGAGAGGTCCAGAGTCTCTGAAGGGGCACAGAAGAACTTTTTTCCAATTCTTGTGGTTTCCTAGGCTGAGCGTTGGGAGAAGGCTATTAAGTTCACGAAACTAAACTCAGAACTTAGATCTGTCTAAATTTCCCAACTTCCCTTTTAGCTAAGTTCTCCTCCTGATTTGCTTCATTCTTGGCATATATTAATCCGTTCCTAATTATCTTTTTTTTTTTTTCTTCGCTGAGGAAGATTAGCCCTGAGCTAAACATCTGTGCCAATCTTCCTCTATTTTGTATTTGGGTCACCGCCACAGCATGGCTGACGAGTGGTGTAGGTCCACACCCAGGATCGGAACCCATGAACCTAGGCCTCCAAAATGGAGCACATGATCTTAACCAGTAGGCCATGGGGCTAGCCCCCCCTAAATATCTTAACCCAAAGTACTGTCTCCAGTTTATCCAGACTACTTCTCAGAAGATGTACTTCTAGTTATTTAGAAACAGATCCTCTCTCAAGCAAGCCTCTTCATTGAGGAAAGTTACATTATGTGAAAAATCCAAAGCGTCCTCTTTGCTAATATACGTGCAACCAAACAATTAATCTCAAAGATGCCTGCCACGAAGTTGTTAAATTAAATTCAGTCTCAAACTGGCAGAGTGGTCTCAGCATCTTCCCTCTTGTATCTAAAACTATGGAGTAGTTCTCATATTTTTATAAAATTAGAGATTACGCCACACTATTTTTCAAAAATTCCACCATGTTGCCGTGTGTGCAGTGGCTCACTTTTTCTGACCGCTGCGTAGTGTTCCACAGGATGTCTTCCTCATGTTACTGATCGCCCCCATCAGCGGTGGACCACCAGCTTTCCTCCAGCTCTCTGTAAGCCCTCGCCCCCTTAAGGTTTGGCGAGTCTGTCTGGTGCCTGTGGAGTGGGGTGGTTGGTCCTATCGTGACGACCAAGCATCCTGGTTTGCCTGGCATGATCCTGGTTTAAGCTGGTCATCTAGTATAATTCTCAATAGCATTTCCTTCCATTCTCGAATGCATCCTCATTTGGATGATAAGTCAAACGGTCACCCTCGTCCCAGTGTGCAGGCTAGAGTGTTCTCCAGCAAGGCTGAAACAGTTCACACTCTCAATAGCAGCCCGTTAAGATTGCTATTTCCCTTTTCTAGACTCTGGAGCTAGAGCAATAAACAAAGCACATCAAGTCTCTGCCCTCATGGAACTTACTTTCTATGGGGAAGAAACACAATAAACAAGACTCATTGTGCCTCTGCGGGACGGGCAGCAGAGGTTGCTAGCTCAGAGATGGTGGTCAGGGAAGGCCTTTCAAGCAAGGTGATGTTTGAGCAAAGAGTCGAATGAATGAGCAAGCAAGCCGTGTGATTATCTGGAAGAGCATTCCTGAAGAAAGGAGCACCAGGTGCAAAGGCCCTGGGGTAGGCGCTTGCTTGGTATGTTCAAGGAACAGTGGGGAAGCCAGGTGGCTGGAGTGGAGCAGGGAGGGGAGAGCAATGTAAGAGAGCAGCGAGGCAGAAGATTTGGAGTTTCAGTCTCACTCTGAAACGGGAAACCACTGGAAGATTTTTTTTTAATTGATAGGAAAATTTTCTTTTTTGCGTATCCACTATGCCATTATCACACCTAATAAAGTTAGCAACATAAACTCTTTAGTATTATTTATTAACCAAATCATAGTCAAATATCTTGATTATCTCAAAGGAATCTTTTACAGTTGTTTATTTAAATCAGGATCTAGGTAAGGTGCACCACTGCTTTTGGGTGTTATCTCCCTTAAATCTTTTCGTTATAATGGTCCCACTTACCTCTCCACTCTTTCCCATCCCTTCATTTGCTAGAGAAATATGCCCATTTGTTACATAGAATGTTTCACATTCTGGATTTGGCTAATTGTTTATGCGCGTCTGTGTATGTGTGGGTGTGTATGTGTGACATCGTTTAACATGTCCTTCTATCTGCTATATTTCCTACAAACTGGTCTTTAAATATAGAGGCTTGATTAGATTCAGGTGCAATATTTCAGGCAAGACTCCTGCAATGGAAGTACTAGCTAATTCCTATCTTATCACATCACAAGCCACATAGTCTCTGGCTGTATAATTTTATTCCAGTGTTATCAGCCTAATTCATACATTTTAAGGTTCACCATTGACTGTTCTCTAAATAATTTTACCATCCATCAATGTTCATACCATGATCCAATATTTCATTAGGGTTTGCAAATTGGTGATACTCTAACCTTATCTTTCCTTCTGCATTTATTAGCTAATATTGTATTAAAGAAAAAATTTCCCCCAGCTGTCTGGTTTCCCTGAAATATAGTTTATACAGAAAAAGCAAGATGAATTCTTGACTCTTTCCCTTCATTTATCAATGTTTAGAATAATGAGTTGGTGCTCTAAAACCTCCCTGGAGGGTCTTGATCTGAGGATAGACCCAACCTGGTCGGATGTCTTAAAAGCATTACTCTGGCTTCTGTGTTGATAACAGGCTAGAGCAAGGCCAAAGGAAAAGCAGAGAGAAAAGTTATGAGTTCTGGAAATAATTCGCTTCTCTCTGGCAAAACACAATGGTGGTCTGACCGGGCTGGAGCAGTGGAGGTGTTGAGAAATGATTAAATTTGGGATATATTTTGAAAGTAGGCCCAATAGGATGTGTTGAAAGATTGGCTATGAAGTGAGAGAGAAGGAAGTCAAGGATGATTGCAAGGATTTTCCCTAAGCAACGAGAAACTTCCGTCAACTGAGACAATTGAGCACATTTTGGTGATAAATCAGTTCAGTTTATGATATGTTGAGTTTAAGATGCCTATTAGTCACCTAAGGGGACATGTCAAATAGACGTCAAATAGGCAGTGATGAATATATGAGTCTGAAGAAAGTTTAGGCTGGACACATAAATTTAGGGCGTCTTAGTATAGATTGTATGTAAAGCGATGAGTTTCAATGAGGTCAGCTAAGAGTGAGTGTTGGTAGAGAAAAAAGAGAAGTTCAAAGATTGAGTCCTAACTGGTACTGCCTTTCAAAAAGTTTTTTTTTTAATTTTTATTTTTTTCAGATGTACATCATATTTCAAATTCTGTGTATGTTATACATCATGTTCACCACCCGAACACTAATTATAGTGCATCCCCTCACATGTGACCCTAATCACCCCTTTTGCCCTCCCCTCTCTCCGCTTCTCCAATGGTAACCACCAGTCCAGTCTCCAATGCTATGTGTTTTTCTTTTTGTCGTTGTTTTTATCTTCTACTTATGACTGAGACCATATGGTATTTGACTTTCTCCCTGATGTTTTCCCCTCCAAAGGATTTCCCTCTTTTGTGAACTATTTCCATCTTTTGCCTTCTTGTCAGCTTGTGAAATTTATTTGTGTATTCTTATTAAGTCCTTGTTCATTTTAAGTGTTAACAATATCTGTTTCCAGTCTATTAACTTTGTGTGTGCTGTCCTTGATTGTACAGAGACTGTTGTGTTATAACTTTTACCCATCACTATTTTTGCCTTAGGGCTGTGTTTAGAAGGTCCTTCTGTGTCTTCCTGGAGATATTCTCCCACGTCTTTACACAAGCTTCCCTGACTTACCTTTCACATGGAGGTCTTCACTCCATTGGGAGATCGCCCTCGTATGCAATGTGACGTGTTTTTCCTCAACACTGTCTCCCAAGTGACCCATTCTTTCCTTATTGGGTTGTGGTGCCATTTCTGCCACATACTGTGTTCTAGTGTATTCCTGAATCTGTCGCTGGTCCTTATTCTGGACCATTAGTCTATTTGTCTATTTTTTCTTTCCAAACTGTTCTGCTCCTATGATTTTTGTGGTATGTGTTAATATCTAGTACGGGTATTCCCTCCTATTTGCTTTTCTCTTTCAGAATTGACTTAGTAATTCATAGATATTTATTCTATACAAACTTTAGAATTGATTTATTAAGTAGTCAAAAATTGCGTTGGAGTTTTATTAGAATTCTGATAATTCAAAGAAGAATTTGGGGAGAATTTACACCTGAATAGTGGCAAGACATCCCATCCATGTAACCATGTGTCATTTAACGACTGGGATCGTTCTGAGAAATGTGTCGAGTTCATCGTTGTGTGGCCATCATAGGGTGACTTACACAAACTGGATGGTGTGGCCTACCACACACCTAGGCTGTAGGGTACTAATCTTGTGGGACCACCATCATTTATGCAGTCTGTCATTAACCAAACCGTCTACAGTCAGTGCATGACTGTACATAGGCTATGTCTCTATTAATTCATATCTTTTTCACGTCCTTACATCCTTTAATAAGAGTTTTAAAGCTTTCTTCATAAAGATCTGGAGCTTTCTTTCCTAGATACTTCAGTGTTTCGCTACAGTGAGGTATCTTATTTTCTATCGCAGTTGCTAGTTAGTTATTCTTGATGTAGGAAAACACTAATCCTACACGTAAGTTGATTTTTTATACTGTCAGCTTGCTGTTGACTTTGTCCACTTTCCTATATAGATGATCATATCTTCTGCAAATAATGGCCCTTGTATATCTTCTTTTCCAATTTTTATATCTTGTTTCTTTCTTTTTCTTAATGCGTCTGCCTGGATTTCCAATACTATATAGAACAGAAATGGTAAGACCTGGCCTCCTTATTTGGCTCCCAGTTTTAAGGGGAAGGCATTTTAAGTTTCTTCATTGCTGTAGTTTTTTTGGTGGATAGTTTTATCAAATGAAGGAGCTCTCCTCTTTCTAGTTTTCCATGAGATTTTGTCATTAATAGAGCTTGGACTTTTAAAAAATTGAGATAATTGAAGTTATCACAGGATAGTTATTTGGTCCATTAATCTGGTGAACTAAATTGATAGGCTACCATTTTTCATGTTGATTGTGTTTTAGTCATTCATTTTTTTATTCCACTTTTTCTCTACTGGAATTTATAGCTTTCTGTTCTGAGTGTTATCCTTGAAAATTTGCCATGCATACTAAACTTAGTAAAGTCTATAGCTAAATATCACATAACTTCCTCCTGAATAATGTGAAGACTCTAGAACGCTTTAGCTCCAATCATCATTCTCCCAAATTATGGCATATCGTTGTTCAATATTTTAGTTTTAATATTTTAACCCCAAAAATTAGAACTACTATTATTATTTACAGATGACATATATGTGGATATTTTAACGTGTTTACTATTTTATTTGTTTACCACTCTTTCTTGAATGTCGTGCTATCCTAATGGCCTGATTTTCTTTTTTTTAATATTCCATTTATGGAGATATAATTTACATATAATAAAATGTGCCCTTTAAAGTACACCGTTTGAAGAGTTTTGATAAATGTATAAAGCTGTGTAACATGACAAACAAGATATGATATATATTTCCATCATTCCTATAAGTCTGCATGCCCGTTTGCAACCAATCTCTGTCTACCCCATTCAATCACTGATCTGTTGTCCATTCTTATAAGCAATGCTTTTTCTAGAATATGAGACAAATTGAATCACACAGTATGTAGTCTTTCATCTTTGTTTTTTTCATTTAGCATAATGCCTTTGAGACTAGTCCATTTGATTGCATTGCCTGTCAGTAATTTGTTCTTTTTCATTGATGAGTAATTTTCCATAGTGTGGATATATCACAATTTATTTATACATTCATCAGTTAATAGACATTCAGATCATTTCCATATTTATCCTTATGTTTCCCCTATGAACTTGTTAAGCTTATCAGTCTTTCTATATCTTTCCCAAACAAGTCAAACTTCTTAGTCTGCTCTTAGACTTCTCTGAGTTTTCCTTCCCTTTTTCACCCCCTCTCCACCTGTTAACATCCAGATTTGGGGTTTTAGATTGTTATGGATGTAAATTATAGTTTACAATATCTTGTGTCAGTTTGCTATTTATCAGAACACTTTTCATTCTTTAAATATATTAAAAATATATAAACCAAATAAGTAAAAGGCAACCAAATTGAAAAGGAAGAAGTAAAATTGTCTGTATTTGCAGATGACGTGATATTTTGTATAGAAAACCCTAAAAACTCCGTCAAAAAACTATTAGAACTAATAAGCAAATTCAGCAAAGTTGCAGGGTACAAAATAGATATACAAAAATCAGTTGCATTTCTATACACTAACAATAAACTACCAGAAAGAGAAATTAAGAAAACAATCCCATTTACAATTGCATGAAAAAGAATAAAATGCTTAGGAATACATTTTACCAAAGAAGTGAAAGATCTGTACGCTGAAATTTATGGGACATTGATGAATGAAATTGAAGACAATACATATAAATGGAAAGATATTCTGTGCTCATGAATTAGAAGAATTAATATTGCTAAAATATCCATACTACCCAAAACCATCGCTACAAAATTCCAATGACATTTTTCAAAGAAATAGAAAAAAAAATCCTAAAGTTTATATGGAACCACCAAAGACCCCCAAATAGCCAAAGTAATCTTGAGAAAAAACAAAGCTGGAGGCATCACACTCCCTGATTTCAAACTATATTACAAAGCTGTAGTAATCAAAACAGTATGATATTGGCATAAAAACAGACACACAGGTCAATGGAACAGAATAGAAAGCCCAGAAATAAACTCACCCATATATGGTCGATTCATTTATGACAAAGGAACCAAGAATATTCAGTGGGGAAAGGACAGTCTCTTCAATAAATCGTGTTGGGAAAGCTGGACAGCCATATGAAAAAGAATGAAACTGGAACCCTATCTTACACTACACACAAAAATCAACTCAAAATGGATTAAAGACTTAAATTTAACACCTGAAACTGTAAAACTCCTAGAAGAAAACATAGGGGATAAGCTCCTTGACATCAGTCTTGGTGAAATTTTTTGGACTTGACACTAAAAGTAAAGGCAACAAAAGCAAAAATAAACAAGTAAGGCTGCATCAAACCGAAAAGCTTCTGCACAGCAAAGGAAGCCATCACCAAAATTAAATGGCAACCTACAGAATGGGAGAAAATATTTGGAAATCCCTGGCTTAACATCCAAAATATATAAAGAAAACACACAACTCAACAGCAACAAAACCCCAAACAGTCTGATTGAAAAATAGGCAGAAGAACTGAATAGACTTTTTTCCAAAGAAGACACACAGATGGCCAAGAAGTAGCTGAAAAGGTGCTCAACATCACTAATTGTCAGGGAAACGCAGATCAAAACCACAGTGAGATATCACCTCACTCCTGTTAGAATACCTATCCTCAAAAAGACAAAAAATAGCAAGCGATGCTGAGGATGTGGAGAAAAGGGAACCCTTATTCACCGTTGGTGGGCATGCAATTGGTGCAGCCACTGTGGAAAACAGTACGGAGGTTCCTCAAAAAATTAAAAATAGAACTGCCAAATGATCCAGCAATCCCACTTCTGGGTACATATCCAAAGGAAATGAAAATAGAATATTGAAGACATATCTGCACTCCCACGTCCACTGCAGCATTATTCACTATACAACATATTTTTACAAAAGTTAGAATCATCCTGTGCATATTTAGTCTGCACTTTGCCCTTTTCACTTAACACTCTATTTTGGACAGCTTTCTGCACCAATACATTTAGATATACCTCATTCATTTTGATGGCTACATTGTCCTTTTATATATTAGATTATAATTTATCCAACTAGTTAGGTTGTTTAATTTTTTTCCATTACAAAGAATGCTACATTGAATATTCTTGTGTGTCTTTAATATGCTATTGCTATTACTTCTGTATGATAGAGGTCTCATAGTTTTGATGGGTCAAAAGTGGTATGTTACCACTGTCTAAGTCAGAACATTTCCGTCAACCCAAAGAGGACCCCCCCATACCCATTAATAGTTATTTCCAGTTCCCCTCTCTCTCAGCCACTAGCAACCACTAATCTGCTTTCTGTCTCTATGGATTTGCCTATTCTGGACGTTTTATACAAGTGGAACCATACACTATGTGGTCTTTTGTGACTGGCTTCTTTCACTTGGCGTAATGTTCTCAAGTTCATCTATATTGTTGAATTTATCGGTACTTCATTCCTTTTGACTGGCAAGTAATATTCCATTGTGTGGATGTATCACATTTTGTTTATCCATTCTTCAGTTATTTCCACTTTTTGGGTACTATGAATAATGCTGCTGTTAACATTAATGTACAAGTTTTAGCATGAACATATATTCTAAATTTTCCTTGGTATAAACCTAGGAAGAAATTGCTGGGTCACATGATAATTCTATGTTTAACATTTTGGGTAACTGCCAAACTGTTTTCCAAAGTAGCTGCACCATTTTACAATTCCACCATCAATGAATGAGGGTTCCAATTTCTCTGTATCCTTTCCAACATTTATAATTGTCTCTTTTTTGGTTTTATTCATCCTAGTAGCTGTGTAGTGGTACCTCATTGTGGTTTTGGTCAATGAGTCACATCTAATGTCTTCTAGAAGCCCTCTGGATGGCTGAATACTGTGATTTTCCCGTTCCTTCCTAATTGCTAGCCAAAGGTCATCCAGCATACTCTTGGCTTTCCCTCCAGAGCATGTTTTCCTGATAGTGAATACCCTAATTTTAGCATCATTTGCAATCCAGATAGGCTGAAAATTTCCCAAACTTTTAATGTATTTGTTGTATTCCAATACATTATAATCATTATTTTTTTTTCTTTTCTGCTTTCTCTCCCCAAACCACCCCCCCGTACACAGTTGTATATCTTAGTTGCAAGTCCTGCTAGTTGTGGGATGTGAGACGCCGCCTCAACATGGCCTGACGAGCGGTGCCATGTCCGCGCCCAGGATCCGAACCCTGGGCCACCACAGTGGAGCGCGTGAAGTTAACCACTTGGCCACAGAGCCGGCCCCGTAATCATTATTTTTGATGCTTAATTTCTCCAGTTTTAAGCCAATGGGATCCACGTCAAGGTGGCTATGTTTTTTTGACATAATCTTTGATGGCTCCCTGAACAATAAAATGGCCCAGGCTCATCTTGTACATTTATTGCCTTAGATCTAGCAACAGCCATTTCTGAAAGATACCCTGGTTCATTTTAGGGAGAAATGTTTATAAAACCCCAGTCTAGGCCCAAAGGTGCTCATTGATACTGTGTTGCCTTTGCTTCTGTGCCTTTTCAGAGCTGGAAAACACGTAATTTTTAAAATGAAAGAAGTAATAAGTTCATACTAATATTTTAAAATATTTACTTGTATCTCCTTTCCTTTACACTGAAAATTCTACTTCCTAAGCACATGAACATAATACTGATTTGCTTTACCCTCTGATTTCTATACATTTTAATTTCCCTGTTTCTTGTATTTCAGCTTCCATGCCCTTAAGAACGAGATGTTTACTAGACACACATTGTTTCGTCAATTTGCAGTGGTTGCTGACACATCTTTCAATTATGTTGTAAGTACATACCATGTTTAGATGCTGTTTGTCTCTTTGATGCTATACGTACATGTCTTTCTGTTCTTTTTGAACATTTATGGAACCTCTGTTATTACAGGCTCTGGAGATAGTACATGATAGTCACTCTGCTAGATGCCGAGGGGATAGACAGAGTGCCTGAAGCCAGAGAGCTCAGTCCGGTGTGAGACGTAGATGTGTAAACAAATTGTTACAGTGCAATATACTTGAGCTATGATAGAGGCAAGTGAGAATTTCAGAAGAGGGGTCACTCGTTCTAGCTGGGAAGTGTCTGTCAGTCTGATGATTTGTGGGCTGGGATGGAAGGTGGGACATTTCAAAGCTTAAAGCTTAAGATCCAAGTAGCCAGTCACTTCCAAAGAGAAAAAGAATGCAAAAGAATCTGTTCCTAGTACCAAACCATTCATTTTCATACTAGAAGTCACCTGTAGATAAAGCCCCAAACCACAAGGGATTTTTTTTCTTTTTTTTTAAGATTTTATTTTTTTTTCCTTTTTCTCCCCAAAGCCCCCCGGTACATAGTTGTATATTCTTTGTTGTGGGTCCTTTTAGTTGTGGCATGTGGGACGCCACCTCAGCGTGACTTAATGACCAGTGCCATGTCCGCGCCCGGGATTCGAGCCAACGAAACACTGGGCCGCCTGCAGCGGAGCGTGCGAACTTAACCACTCAGCCACAGGGCGGCCCCCAAGGGACTGTTATTTAATCTGTTTACCTAATGTTTTCATTTGAGAGTTCTGCTTGTAAAGGTAAATGATGCCCAGTATAAAAACACATCCAATAAATTTCCAATAATAAGTAAATTAACATGCTATAAACTATTGAGCATCTTCTATGATGCTAAGTGCTCTGGGAATGAGTCAGGTTTGTGGGAAAGGGCTCAAGAAATATAAAATATGGTCTCTTGCTTCAAGAGGCTTACAATCTAAAGGTACTTCCTTTAAAAAAATTTTTTGACGGGCTGGCCCCATGGCCGAGTGGTTAAGTTCGCGCACTCCGCTGAAGGTGGCCCAGTGTTTCGTTGGTTCGAATCCTGGGCACGGACATGGCACTGCTCATCAAACCACGCTGAGGCAGCGTCCCACATGCCACAACTAGAAGGACCCACAAAGAAGAATATACAACTATGTAGCGGGGGGCTTTGAGGAGAAAAAGGAAAAAAATAAAGTCTTTAAAAAAAAATTCTTTTTGAGGGGCTGGCCTGGTGGCATAGTGGTTAAGTTCGCACGCTCTGTTTGGCAGCCCGGAGTTCGTGGGTTCAGATCCCAGGCACAGACCTACACACCACTCATCAAGCCATGCTGTGGCGGTGTCCCACATACAAAATAGAGGAAGATTGGCACAGGTGTTAGCTCAGCAGCCATCTTCCTTAAGCAGAAAGAGGAAGTCTGGCAACAGATGTTAGCTCAGGGCCAATCTTCCTCACACACACAAAAAATTTCTTTTCAACATTTTTCACTTTAAGACTATTTTCTAAATTTAAGTTGCTGCAAGAGATCAAAGAACTTGAGAACACTGGCAAGATAATATTTACTCACTGCTGGTTTTTAACTAAATTTCTGTAGTAATCTGAACCTTGCTGAGAATTTTAATAATTGACTCCTGAAATGTTCCAAAACTGGTCTACAAAGATAGGAATATACATAGTCTCTTTCTTCCCCTTTTGATTTTTTCATCTTCTCACTTAAAGGTTACAATTTCAATTGGAGTAATCCTCATTTTAGAGATTTAATCAACTGGACAAATAAAAAAAATATTGGAGAACCCATGAGAAAGCTGCGCTACTCAAAATCAGGCTTTTTTAGTATTATCTGGTAAAACTTTCTGGTTGAAATTTGAGTAGTCCAAGCTTTATGAGACAGACTTCTAAAATCTCAAAATTATACCAGTCAAGTGCATCTATTAATAGATTCAGTCTTTGTCTTGAGAAAAATCTTGGCCCCCGCCCTCACATGATTGTACAATCTCTCTTCCTATGGAGATGGGATGGTGCTCCAGTAGAGAACACGTCCAGGAGGCATCTATGCGCCACTGCTCATCTGGGATTGCAGGTTCACGCATCCTTATCTATGCATCCACAGAGTACAAAAGTCCTCAAGACACTCATCAGAGTAGACAGCAAATATCTTTTTAAAATAGACGAGGAGAGAGAGGGAGAGAGAGAGAGTGATGGGTGAATGAGTAAGCGGGTGAGTTTTGGGTACACTCACATTTTTCGTTGATCCGCTACACTCCAGTCACTCCCCCACCCCATAAATATTTATTGAGCACAAATATGCACCAAGTACCATGCTCCATGCTTGGAATACAATAGTGCACATGACAGGTCTAGCTCTTTCCTTTACAGCCTACACATTCCATGAGATCTTGGGCTGGTCTGCCTTGTCAACTGTTTACTCGCAGAGCTTAGAATAGTGCCTGATGTACCGTGTAGGAAAGATGAACATTAAGCAGGAAACACCAAATTTTAAATTATGTATTTGAATAAATGCAATGAAAGGGAAGGTTTGCTGTTTTCTTATGATTGCGATATATTTCAGAGACGGTAAACTGTGCCATTTGAAGAGTTTCCCTGGTGTAGCCATCACCTTAATCAAGGTGTAGAACATTTCCATCATCCCTGCAAGTTCTCGAATGTCCTTTTCCAGACAATACCTTACCCACATCACCTGCCAAAAAAACATGGTTCTGATTTCTGTCCCCACAGGTTAGTTTCGCCTGTTCTTAAAATGCACGTAGATGGAATCATACAGTCTGTACCCTTTTATGTCTGGCTTGTCTTACTCAGCATAGTGGCTTTTAAGATCCATCCATGTGATTTGTGTGTACTGGTGGCAATTGTTTCTTTGTATTGCTGAGTAGTATTCTGTTGTATGAATAAGCCATAATGTGTTTATCCATTCTCCTCTTGATGGACACCTGGGCTGTTTCCAGTGAGGGGCTATTTTGAAAACAAAAAGTCTGCTCTAAACATTCTGCAACAAGTCATTTGTGGAAATATGTTTTTGTGACACTCTGGTAAGAATGGAATGGCTGGAACGTAGGAGTATGTATGTTTAACTTTATGAGAAATTGCCAGTATTCCAAAGTGATCGCATCATTTCACCCTCCCACCAACAGTGTTTGAGAGTTCTTGTTGCTCCACGTTCTCACCAACTGGATACTGTCTGTTTATAAATGGTAGCCGTCCTAAAACGGTATCTCATCGTCATTTTAACTTGCACTTCCATGATAATTAATGATGTTGAGCATCTTTTCATGTGCTTATTAGCCATTCTTAGACCATCTTTTGTAAAAGGACTATTCAAGACCTTTTTTAAAATTGTGGTAAAATACACATAACAACATTTACCACCTTAATCGTTTTTAAGTGTACAGTTCAATACTGTTAAGTATTTTCACATTGTCGTGGAACCAGTCTCCAGAACCCCTTTCATCTTACAAAACTAAAACTCAATACCCATTAAACAACAGCTCCGCATCCCCCCCCCTCACTTTTGTCTGTTTTTAATTATTATTGGGTTGTAGCATTTCGTTATATATTCTGGATACAAGTCTTTTGTGAGATATATGTATGGCAAATATTTTTTCCCAACCTGTAGTTTTTCCTACCATTTTTAGACAGCGTCTTTTGAAGGTCAGAAGCTTTTAACTTTAATGACGATCAACTTAGCTCTTTTCTTCTGTGGCAGATGGCATTTTCTTTGGCGGTGACTATATCTCACATTGCACATACACTTCTTAGGATGTGATTTTGATCTTCTTTTTCCCCTTGAATTTCACTGCTTCCTTTGTTCTAATTCAATTGACATATATATGTCATATACGTATACATATATATGTCTATTTCTAAACCCTCTATTTTGTTCCATTGTCTATTTGTCTGTCCTTTTGCCAATACTATACCACCTTAATTAATGGAGCTTTATAGTAAGTCTTGAAATCAAGTAGTATAAGTCCTTCACTTTTATTTCTCTTCTTCAAGATCGTCTTGGTAATTCTATAGCCTTAGGACTTCCATATACATTTTTTATTTTATTTTATTTTATTTTTTTGAGGAAGATTAGCCCTGAGCTAACTGCTGCCAATCCTCCTCTTTTTTTGCAGAGGAAGACTGGCCCTGAGCTAACATCCATGCCCGTCTTCCTCTACTTTACACGTGGGATGCCTACCACAGCATGGCGTGCCAAGCGGTGCCATGTCTGCACCTAGGATCCAAACCAGCAAACCCCTGGCCACCGAAGTGGAATGTGCAGACTTAACCGCTGCACCACTGGGCCAGCCTCCTCCATATACATCTTAGAATCAGCAAATCAATTTCTTTTTTAAAAAATCCACTAGGATTTTTTATTGGGATTTTATTGAATTGTATTTCTTGAGTCTCTTTAGCCAGTGATTTGTTTCAGAAACCAAAGACCCAAATAGCTACCAGATACCTAGTCTAAATAAATCAACGACAAGGATTTCTCTTTAGGTTTTGAGGCTACGATCTATGGCAACTAGTCGACCTAGTCATCCAGTAAAAGCTCACCATGATTGTGGCTTTGCTTTAAATGATAGGTTATGATGCTCTCTCACTGAGCTCAGGCAGACTCTTCACTGTTATATCTTTGTTATGGATTATGCTTTTCATTCATGGCCTTTCTAGCTTTGAATTCCAAATCGTCTGTTATTAATTTTGTTACTCTGATGTCTTCTTGTTTATATTTTATTGCTGTCTTTGCTCAATCTTTGATATTGCTGTGTCATTTTCTTTTAGTTGTGAACTTTTACGTAACAACATGATTGGAATTTAGTTCTTTAAATCTAACACTTATTTACATTTAATAAGAAACAAACTAGACACATTTATCAGCATAAGCGATATATTTGGGTTTATCTTGTCATCTTATTTTATACTTGCTTGCTCTTTTCTTTGTTTCCTGGCTCATGTAATATGAACCACATTTTGCTTATTTTTATTTTCTGTATTGTAGTGGTAAGCTTTAAGGTAAAATCAAATACCCATCACATTTCTGTAATTATGAAAACAAGAACCAGACCATCTTAACCCACCCTGGGTAAAACAAGAAGTTGTGTATGTTTTTATTTCCCCAAGTTTCATCTCAGCCTTAATTTCATCAATATATGCCTCCCTTCCTTCTAGTCTTTGTTAATTTATTTTGTTCAGAGAACTGCATTATTATTACACAATTTGTCTTATCACATAAAAGTATTTTTGATTAATTTTATTTTTGCTTTCAATTTTGTAACCACACGAATAGCCATTATTTATACTTATATTTACCTGTTTATTTTTAACCTCACAGACTACTTTTTAAAGTAGTCACTGACTTCCATTCTTCTTGAGTTCTTAATTTTGATTTATTTCTTATAAACTGGACCATGTCTTTGAGTCTTTTTCTCTTTTCTAGAAGGAACATTATCTTCACCTTGCTAGCCTCGACCTGAGGCCAGTTTAATATTTGTTTGTTGCTCGTTGACCTGGCTTATTTTCCCCGTTTGGATATTTATAAGCTATTTTCTTTAACCCTGAAATTTAAAAGCATCACTAGGATGTGAGTAAACATCATTATTTTATTAATTTCCCTTGAATATAAAGAGCCTCTCTGATCTATAACTTTGTCTTTTTTTTTCAGTTCAAACATGTTCCTTATGTACACTTTTAATGATTGCTTCTGCAGGATTTGTTTTTGCTCCTTTTTTAGAAACACTATTGTAGATTGAATATCTATTTTCTGTCTTCCATAGTTATCACATTTTCTTTAATGTTATGTTGTTCTCTTGGTCCTTTTCCTTGACATGTTGGAAAACCTTTCCAGGTGGCACCCCTCATCAAACTTTCGCAAATTGGTTTCAGGTGTGCCGAGAGAGTGATTGTCCTTGGCCCTCCAGGTAGCAGGGATGGGGGCATTACTGGGGTGGCCTGGACCTCTAACCCCATAGTCTAAGCTCACGAGCAGCCTTGTCCATTTCTCCCAGTGGTCTCTACAAATAATGCCATTTTTGTGTATACTACGACAGGCTAAAAGTTAGGAAAAATTACTCTACACCCTATTTTCTGCAATGTTAGTTCTAATCTTTACTACCTCTAACATTGGTTTGAGTTCTGTTATTGCATAGTTAGCAATCTCCTCATATTTTATGTAAATCTTTTTATCTTAACCTTTTTCTCAGCCCATTCTCTTCTCCTTGTGTAAGGTTTCCCATTCTTAAGCTGTTAATTTGAGGTCAAGTCTCAGTAAGATGGTCCCTTTTGTCTCTAGTCTGAATTTTTTGTTTCTTTCTTCCTTTTCATTTTTTTTTGCTATTAAATAAGCTATGCGTATGAAAAGGATGAATGGAAATACGAATGTACAACTTAAAGAATGATAATAACATGACTACCTGTGTTCTTAGGACCCAGGCCATAAAATGACTCTTTCCATAGGTCAGAAGCCCATTAACACACCCTGTCCATTCGCTCCCAGAGGGGACCATTGTCCTAATTTTTTTCTTTAGTTTTCCTTTACAGTTTTTGTCACCTGTGCATGTATCCCTAAGAAGTATGTTGCTGACTTGTACCTGTTTTTGAACTTTCTATAAATGAAAGAATATAATTGAAAAAAATGTTTGTATTCTTCAGTGATTTGCTCCATATTCTCAACATTACATTTCTAAGATTCATCCATGTCAACGCTTGTGGTTGTAGTTCACCCACTGTGAGTTCTCTATTGCAAGAATACATCACAATTTATCCATTCTGCTGCTGATCAACATCTGGGTTGGTTCTCATTTTTTTGCTGTTGTGAACATTGTTGCCCTAAACATTCTTGTAGTTTCACCTGATGCACACAGATAGTATTTCCAGGTTTTACACTAATAACAGAATCGCTGGTGGTCAAGTATTGGTCTGCTCAAGTCTATGGATGAGCTGATCTGATTACTACAACACAAGTATGCTGGCTTAAATACAATTGAAGTTTACTTCTCTTTCATGTCATAGTGAAGAAATGAGCAGCTCCAGGCAGGAGTGCCCCTGAGGAGCACTCCACAAAGTCATGCTGTACACAGGTTCCTTCAATCTTACTGGTCTGCCATTTCCTAAGATGGTTACCTCATCCACATCAATAAAGGTGATCAACTCCATGTCCATGGGTTCCAGACAGGAGAAGCAGGAGGTGCAAGGCAAGCTTGTTTATCCTTAATGTATGAGACCCAGAAATGGCGCGCACATCACTTCTACTCATGTCCCACTGTCTGATCTCATTGCAAGAGGCTGAGAAAGTGGGCAGCCAAATGCCCAACCAAAATATTACCAAAAGAAAAGGGAAGACCAGATATTGAGAGAAATGAAAGGTCTCTGCCATATAAGGTAAAGCCAAAGCGTTTTCCAAAGTAGAATTACTAATTAACACTACAGCCAGGAGTGGATGCAAGTTTCCGCTGCTCCACGCTGTCTCCACCACTGACCTTGTCAGACTTTATCATTGTGGTCAGTCTCATGATTGTGTAATTGTTTCTCCCTGTGGTTTTGGGGGTTTTGTGTGTGTGTGTGCTTTTGTAATTTGATTTTTTGCATTTCCCTGATTACTAATGAATTTGATTGTCTTTTTACATGTTTATTAGCCATTCAGGCTTCCTCTTTTATAAAGTTTTCAAGTTTTGGTCTTTTGTTTCTCCTGGGTTGTCTTTTGTTTATTTATTTACAGGAATTCTTTATATAACTTGGATACTAGTCCTTCCTCAGTTATATGTGTTTCAAATATCTTCTCCCACTTTACAGATGATGTTTTGGTATCTTTTCACAAATAGATGCTCTTAATCTTAATGTTAGTTTAATAATTTTTCCTTTTTGCCTTTACGTTTTTGTGCCTTAAGAAAACCTTACCTAAACTTTAATCGAAAATATATAGAAGACTCTGGGACTGACCCTGTGGCCGAGTGGTTAAGTTCTCATGCTCTGCTTCTGCGGCCCAGGGTTTTGCTGTTTTGGATCCTGGGCGTGGACATGGCACTGCTCATCAGGCCATGCTGAGGTGGCATCCCACATGCCACAACTAGAAGGACCCACAACTAAAATATATAACTATGTACTGGGGAGACTTGGAGAGAAAAAGAAGAAAAAAAGAAGAAGATTGGCACCAGTTGTTAGCTCAGGTGCCAATCTTTAAAAAACAAAAAGCCCATTATACCTTTAAATATGCATATTTAATATTTAATATATTTATATATATTTAATGCATTTAATAATATAAATATAATGTTTTTATATAGATATATATGGTCTTCTCTATGATCTTTAAAATTGTTTTGTTTTGCCTTTCAGATTTAGAGGTTTAATCCACCTAGAATTGATATTAGTGTATAGAGAGGAAGACATCTGATTTCATTTTCTTTTATATAGATAATCAATGGAACCAGCAACATTTATTGAAAAGTCTATTTTCTCCCCCGATACACAATTCCGCCTGTTATATACAATATTAAGGGTTCACATATGTATATATGTGTATATATATATATATATATATGTGAGTCTGTTTCTCCCTTCTGTTCTACTGTTCGATTTGTCCATTCTTGCACCCATATGACACTGATTTTATATCTACACATTTATTATAAGTCTTTTTCTGATACGGCAAATACCTGTGCCCTGATGTTCTTCAAAGTGCCTTGGCTTTATTGAATTTTTGCATTTCCATATAAAGTTTAGAATCAGATTGTCAATATTCACAGAAAAAAACAAAAACATAAGAAACAAAACAAAACAAAAAATTCTGTTGGCATTTTGATTAGAAGTGCATTAAATCTACAGATCAATTTGGACACAATCGGCATCCTTATGGAACTGAGTCTTCTCATCCTTAAACACGGTGTATCTCTTCTTTAGGCTGGATTTCAATAGAATTTTAGAATTTTCTGCACAGAAATCTTGCAATTTTTAAAAATTTAATCTTAGGTACCTTGTATTTTTATGCTCTAATGGAGGAGATGCATATTTCTTCGTGTAATTGGTATCAGGTTTTGCTTTATGTAATTTGAAGCTGTGTTATCAGATGCTTGATGCTTTAGCATTGCTGTATCCTCCTGGGAAACTGAGCATTTTTCGTTACGTAACGACCTCTTTATCTCTCCAAATGCTTTTTGCCTTAAAGTCTATTTTGGCTTTATAATACTACAGCTGCTTAACTTTCTGTAGGTCATTATTTTCTTGGTATATCTTTTCCTACAGTATTGCTTTCAACCTTTTGTGTGCTTATGCTTTGGATGTGACTCTTTTAGCATATGACTAGTTTTAGACTTTGTTCTTAATCGGGTTTGACAATCTTTATCTTCTAACTGTAATATTGAGTTCGTTTAAATTTATTGTAATCCTTGATACATTTGGATGTCTATTTTCTTATGTTGTGTTTTCTGTTTGTCTTTCTTCTTCTATGTATTCTTCTCCTCTCCTTGAATCCTTGTGAATCAGTTAATTTTTTTCTCATTGTCATTTGGGAAGTTCTAAACTCTGTCTCTATCAGGGAAGTCTAAATTTCCTCTATATCTTTACCATCCTCCTGAACACTAAAAGTTCTTTGAGCCATTAAATTTCCATCACCACCCACTATCAGTCTATTATGCTATTATATCATGCATTCTAATTCTGTTTTCCTTAATCTCCATGGTATATAATTATCATAGGCTCATTTGGTGAATATTTGTTTAGATTTACTTATATACTTACCACTTTCTTTATTCGCAATTCCTTCTTGTATCTCAGACCTTCCCTCTGGGATCACTTTCCTTCTGCATGAAGTACATTCATTAAATTTCTTTACTGGGCATCTGCTGGTGGCTCACACTCTCAGTTATCATTTGATGGAAAGTGTCTTTATTTTTGCTCCTGTTATTGAAAGATATTTTCACTAGGTGTAAAATTCTAGGTTGATGATACTTTCCCTTTACACTTGAAGATATCATTCCACTTTCCCCTGGTTTCCATTGTTACCATTGAAACTTTTTGACCTCTCTTTAACTGTGGTTTTCTTAATGTTAATCTGTCTCTCGTCTCTAGCTGCTTTTAAGATCTTTTTCTTTAACATCCTACAGTTTCACTGTGATGTGTCTAGTTGTAGATTTCTTTTGTTTATTCTGTTTGAGATTCATTGGAATTCATTTTTTCTTTTTCTTTTCTTTTTTTTGGTGAGGAAGATTAGTGCTGAGCCAACATCTGTGCCAACCTCCTTCCATATTTTTGTATGTGGGATGCCTCCACACCATGACCGATGAGTGGAGTAGGTCCACACCCAGGATCCGAACCCGCAAACCCCGGCTGCCAAAGCAGAGTGTGCGGAACTTTAATCACTCGGCCATGGGGCCGCTCCTCATTGGAATTCTTGAAAGTGGAGATTAGTTTCTTTCACTAGTTCTGGAAAGTTTTCAGTCACTATCGCTTTATATTTTCCCTTAGCCCTCTTCTCTCTCTCTTTTGAAACTTTGATTAAATATATGTTATACTTTGTCCCTCTGTCCTCTATATTCCTTTCCTTTCTTTTATATTTGATGTAATTCTGTCTCTCTGAGCTACATTCTGGATAGTATATTCCATTCTGTCCTTCAACTTATTGTGTTTTTTCACATATGTATAATTTTTCTGTTAAAACTGTCCCCTGAATTTTAATTTCAATTATTATATTTATCATTGTAAAAAATGCATAAGTAAATTTTGTTTGGTTCTCTTTTCAAATACGTTTCCTAATTATAGCAGTCCCCTCTTATCCATGAGGGGTACATTCCAAGGCTCCCAGTAGATGCCTGAAACCTCAGATAGTACAGAACCCTATAGAGACTGTGTTTTTTCCTCTACATGCATATTTGAGGTATGACAGCAAAACGAGCATGAATTTCTTTATCCTTCTTCACAATTTCACGGGTAGAAGAGTAGTTCTTACCATAAATCTTAGCAACCTCGGCATATGATTTTTTTTCTTTCCTTATCAAGTTGAGAACTTTCTCCTTTTTACTTAAAGGAAGCACTTTATGGCTTTTTTTTTTTTTTTGAGGAAGATTAGCCCTGAGCTAACATCTGCTGCCAATCCTCCTCTTTTTGCTGAGGAAGACTGGCCCTGAGCTAACATCTGTGCCCATCCTCCTCCACTTTATATATGGGACGCCTACCACAGCATGGCTTGCCAAGCGGTGCCATGTCCACACCCAAGATCTGAACCGGCGAACCCCAAGCCGCTGAAGCGGAATGTGAGCACTTAAGTGCTACACCACCAGGCCAGCCCCTATGACTTCTTTTGATATATCCAAATTGCCAGCATCACCACTCTTGTGCTTTGGGGCCATTGTTAAGTAAAATAAGAGTTACCTGAACACAAGTACAGTGATACCGTGACAGTAGATCTGATAATGAAGACAGCTACTGAGTGACTAACCGGTGGGTAATGGATACTGTGGACAAAGGGATGATTCACGACCCAGGTGGGACAGAGCAGGAAGGCTCAAGATTTCATTATGCTGCTCAGAACAATGACCAATTTAAAACTTAAGAATTGTTTACTTCTGGAGTTTTCTATTTAATATTTTCAGACCGTGGTTGACAACAGGTAACTGAAACCGTGGAAAGCAAAACCACGGATAAGTGGAGACTACTGTATTCACCATCAAGCGTCTATTTCTTATTTCTTGAAACATAGTATACGTACTTATTTTACATTCTATGACTGAAAATTCCTGCATCTGAAGTTTTAGATGGCCTAATTCTACTATCTTTTGTTTCTGCCGGCAACCACTCATGATGTGTGTACAGATTTTGCACAATGACCTGCTTGCTTTCCTTGGAAACTGATTCACAAAAATACTTTGAACCCTTGATTGAAGAGGAATTCTTCTATAAAAGATTTAAATGTGCTTCCTTCAGTTGCCATGAGCACCATCATTCTAGATTTAATTCTAGTTAAAATTTAAATTTTTTCGCTTATGGTGTTTCAGACCATAATTGTGAATTCAGCTTAAAAATGACATGGACTAGTTAATGGTTAGGAAGTCTCAGGAGAGATCTTTTGTCTACTTCAACTAGGGGCCAACCTTGGAAACAGGTGTCTTCCTTGCAGACTGCTTAGGAGAGCCTTGCTTGAAGTTGCGTTATCCCTTGCTGAAGTGGTAGCCTTTTGGTCCCAGATTTATAGTGGTGACAACTCCTGCATACAATCGTGAAGCGTGACAAATGCTCTCAACGCGGACAGTAGCTCCAGGATAGAAGGCTTAGTTTTCCATCTTCTTTTAGTCTTAGATCTGAGCCTTCTTGATTTTTCCTCAGCTTATGGCTACATTTAAGAACATAAGAAGTGAAAGTCTTATGTTGATTTAAATTCTGCTCTTGTGTTTTAATCACTAGTAATCTTTCCACATCACATCCCTAATTCCTTTGCATTTTATCTCAGCTGATTCTTTTCCAGAGACTTCTGCTTGTATTTCTTAGAGGCCATATATTCTTGTACTGTATTGTTGGGGCAAAAAAGCTTAATGAAGTTTTCATCTAACTCTCATAATAGATCATTTTTAAAACTATATGCTTCTTCTGGTTTCAGGATACTGTTTCTTTACCTGATTCTACAGCTTTTTCATAGTCTCTGTTTTATTTACTCTTTTCTCATCCTTGACAGGGTGAGATCTGTTGAAACCCAATTTATCAACTGCATTCTCTTATGTATTGCTCAAATCCCCCTTTCACATTTACACTTGAAAGGCAGGCTGTGTGCACAGGACCTATTCCTGACCCCAATTTTAGAAGATTTTAACTTTACAGCCCTGTCATAGAAGCCGTATTTTCTCCTACACCCGCTGCTTGAAGGTATGAAACAATGGACTATATTAGAACTTAAATTCCCAGCAATCATACATTTAACACACTTCTTTTACCATTTTCATGAAAGACTTCAAGGTAGTGAGGTAGTGACATCTAGGAGAAGAATTATCTAGACAGGGAAGGGACCATTGGAAGGCCCTAAGGTAGCAGTGGGCCTGGTATGTTAGAGAAACACCATGGCATCTGGTGTGGCTGGAGCAGAGTGAGAAAGGAGAGAAAGTAGTAATAAACATGGTCAAAGCATAATAGGGACTTTGATTTTTTTTTTTCTCTATGTAAAATTGAGAGCCTTTCAGAGATTTGAGCAGAGCAGTAAGACAATCTCACTTAACATTTTAAAGCGACAACACTGGCAGCTATGGAGAGCAGAGGCAGGGGGGAAAAGCAGATTAGGAAGCTATTGAAGTGATGCTGGTGAGAGATGGTGGCACGGCTTGATCACCCTGGTAGAGTAGATGGGCAAAGTAGGGCAGATACATGCTGGAGTACTATGTAGTACTAGGTCCTATGCAGTACTAGATTTTAGGTATACATAGCAAAATGGACAGACCTTTAAAATGTAGTGTTTGGTGAAAGTACTTAGTACTTAGTGGAAAAGTGGGAACACAGAACATACAAGGTATACTGTTTTTACTTTGAATCTAAGATGTACTCAACATTGGTTCAAGATTTTATAAATCTCTAAAAGAGAAAAAGTGCTGCCAATGATACTGTGACACTTCATCTATTTTAAGATGCATCCCAATTTTAGGGATGTCAAAATATCAGAAGGCTATGTCTTAGAATCAACAAAATAGGGTATCACATAACGCTACCGGCATAAATTAAAATACATGCACAAAATTACACATTTTTGCAAGAATATATTCAAATAAAAAATACACATAAAATATTTAAATAGTTTCTTTGAGGGGGAGACACAAATGGAGTGGGAGTGGGCTATGGGGGATAGAAAAATACACGCAAACACATTTATGTTCATGCACATATGCATACATACAAACCAACAAGAGAGAAGCCTTGAATAGGGAAAAATCTCACATAAATCCCCAGGGAGCATCCATGGACCTCAGACCTCTCTTTGGTAAACAAGCTTAGTGTACCTTTGACCTTTTCCACCTGCACATTTTTAATGTCGTGATTTCCTTTGCAATATATGGTGTTGGTGACAGTTCTGCTTGCATGTTGCTGCTTCTGAACTCGTGGAATCTAGGGTTTTGCTTTGTCATTGTTCAGTTCCTGGGAATCAAGACCATCACTGCGGTAGCCTTCAGGAGCTAGGAGGTGCTGTGGACGACCCTATGGCACCTGACCAGTTGCAAATAGCAAATATCAAATGGGGTAGGGATAATCCAAAGGAAGCAGAATCAGAAGAGACATTGAGGGAACCATTTTTCTTGAATTTTCTCTCAAAGTAGCCAGAATAAGGAAGGAGCCCATTCCATGGGTTTAAAGGAAAGGATTTCCCCAGCCATATTAGAGCAAATAAGTTAGGAGCATAGTTTTCATTCCTTCGTTAATTAAGCGCTGAAGAACATTCTACCCCCATTGATTTGAAAATTATTTCCCCTAGATAACACAGTGAATACTTTTTGTGTCTTTCAGAAAGTAAAACCTTTATTAGTGCAGTCTAAAGTGAACCTGGCAGAATCTACAACTTCTGTAAATGATTTTCATGGAGCTTTGGTCAGTAGATTATTTTTTCCCTATTAAACGTTTGATCAGGTGATGTTATCCTACCTCAGTAATGAAAATTTTTGGTTTACCTACAGATAGAAAACAAGTACCTGGACATAGACGGTGATCAGATAGCCTTTGTGTCTTCAACAAAAGGTAAGACTCTCTGTTGTTGGAAAAAAGGTTTACACGCAGAATAGATGCTTAATCTAGGTGAACATTGCTTTTCTTCCTTGTCCTGAAGTGCTTGGTATTCTTGGGGAACGCATGACTTTTTTCAGCCATTTATAAAACTAAGACATAGATATGCTGAATAAAAGAATGTTAATATGGATTTCTGAATATTGATCACTGCCAATTGCAGATGAATTTAATCATACTTCCAAACTAGAAAATGTCTTGGTTGGAATTCTGCTTCTTTTTTATTAAACTGCCAACAGACCTGAAGCTCCTGTGAAATTTCTATTTTTCCACTTTACTAATCAGAAGAAAAGTATGACTCTCTCTAGCATACTTTATCTCCCATCGGTCTACAGGACATCACATTGGACTCTTTTGGAACCAGAAGTATCTCTGTCCATTAGTTTCTATACATCTTTTGGAAGCAGCTGGGCTTCTTTTTCTCTAATAAACAAATTGGATTAGTAAAATATGACATTATTAGTTTAAATTGTTATTATTGGTGGTAACCAAAAGGTGTCAATAATTTCTGTTTTTCATGTCCCGGAATGTTTAAAAGTAGACTTTTATAATCTTTATTCACACACAGAGAAGTGTGTGATATGAATTTAAATCCCGGACCCTAACTTTTAAATCTTCTCCTTTTTTTTCCTCATTATTTTTGTTTTATTGTGGTCATAATAGCTTATAACATAGCGAGATTTCAGTTGTACGTTATTGTTTGTCATACACCATATAAGTGTGTGCCTTCACCCCTTGTGCCCACCCTCCACCCTCATTCCCCCAGTAATCACTAATTTATTCTCTTTTTCTATAAGTTTGTTTGTATTCTGCATATAAGTGAAATCGTATGGTGTTTGTCTTTCTCTGTTTGGCTTATTTCTCTCAACATAATACCCTCGAGGTTCATCCATGTTATTGAGAATGGGATAATTTTATCATTTTTTTATAGCTGAGTAGTATTCCATTGTATATGTGTGTGTGTGTGTATATATATAGATATGTATATATATACACACCACATCTTCTTTATCCAATCATCTGTCAATGGGCACTTGGGTTTCTTCCATGTCCTGGCTATTGTGAATAATGTTGCAATGAACGTAAGGGTGCATAAGTCTCTTTGAGTTGTCGATTTCCAGTTCTTTGGGTAAATACCCAGTGGTGGGATGGCTGGGTCATATGATATTTCTATTTTTAATTTTTTGAGAAATCTCCATACTCTTTTCCACAGTGGCTGCACCAGTTTGCATTTCCACCCGCAGTGGATGAAGGTTCCCTTTTTCCACAACCTCTCCGACATTTGTTGTTTCCTTTTTGAAAACTAGATTAAGCTTCAGCAGAGAGGAACCTATCTCTGGGTCTGTGTGTGATGGACAGGCTTTTTCTGTAGTGCTTATATGTATAGGTAGTATCTGTTCCAGAGGTGCCTGTCCTGGGTACAAAGGAATCCTTCAGCAATCACAATGCTGGCTGCCTCCTGGGCCGGCACTTCAATTACAGTAACGCCCAGAGTGGTTCTATAGCATGAAGCTGATAGCTTACAGAGCGGCAACCTTTTAAAGGTATTAGCATTTAATCATTAAATGATTAGATCTCTTGAGTTGTTGGAAATTCCAACCCGTACAGTAAGCTATTTCTAAAACATCATAATGTATTAGGAGAAGATAGAGTCTCATGATTTAGCTTAAAAATATAGATTGTTGAATTTGGAAAGTGTGGTTGGCCTGACATTTTAATTAGAGTTTAGTTAGCAGCATTCTATTCCCCCAAAAATCCACTTGAGGATTTTGCATCCAAAATCCATTTTCTCCAGCCAAGCAAACCACTTTTCAAAGGTCCATTTGAAGTAACACAAATAAACTTTGATGGCCAGCTGGAATATAAGGGAGTCGCAACCAAAATAAATGTTACTCCCTTTCCTCAGTGCTGAAAATGCAAAAGGTAGAGTTATTTCCACTCTGTCTGCTGAAAATCATCCTAAAATTCATTAGCCCACTTTTTTTGCCTAATAAAATTTTGCCTAATAAAGTTGAATGTAAATGCTTTTTTATGATCCATAATTTTACAGTATGCCACAAAGCTCATCATTCTGAATATTAACATGCATTGCAGGGGGCGTGTAGGGGGCAATGTTCACACCAAATGCCTCTGGACATATTCCCGAAATTTCCTTCTACTAACTCTCTCATACAACTTTGACACGTCATGTTCTTCCCCGTGAAGATACTAAGGGGAAAGAATCCAGTTAACGTTTTTGGTTAACTGGGTGGTAGTTAATCCAAAATTTACTAGAAATAAATTTTTAATTTTTAGCGAATCAAAACAAACAAATGAATGCCAGGAAGAAAGTTGAATTACAAATTTACTAATTAGGAGAGGAAATGAATCTTCTCATTAGAAAGCACAGGCTATGGCTACTGGATGGTAGTCACACTAGACACTCAAAAGGCCAAGTTGTCTTCATGACACAAGCCACTCCAAGCTTCCCAGATGCTTCAGAAGGTTGAGTATTCCCTTTGGGCCCCTCGGAAATAGTTTAATGCATTATTAATACTTTAAGCACTAATTAAATACATTATTAAAGTGGCATTTAGCTACATAGTTAGTATGTACCTGATTTATAGACAAATCTTTAGTACTTTCTATAACATGGGGAGTTACTGTGACCTATCTGGTAGCAGACCCCAAGTCAAACTCTGTAAAGTCACTGTTATATTGAGTTCCGTGTTTCAGAATATTAACATTTTAAGCACCCACTGAATGTTTCTCCTCCCTGTTAATGGCATCGTCAATGTCGCATCAAAGATCGAGGTTCTTAGGTCATACTTTCACACCCCAAGATACTTTTAAAAATTATGGATAGCTAACATTTAGTGGGTACAGGTGCCTTTTTAAATGTCTGTCATGTCTTAGCTCTAATCTTCACAAAACCCCATGAGGTCTGCATCCTTGCTTTCCCCCAGTCTACAGGGGAGACATTTGGGTACAGAGGTTTACTAAGCTGCCAGGGTTACACTACAAGTGACTGGAGTGGCAGGATTCAAACTCAGTGTGGCCCCAGAGCCCAGGCTTGTCACCACTCGAGTTACCCCAAGACTCATGCATGACAACGTGTTGTCCCATTCTCAACAACACACAATGGGAAAGCATGTGATGTAACAGAAAGATTTTGCAGGCCGACAGACTTTGGTTCCCATCTCAGTTCCGGCCGCTTACTCACTGGGTGACTTCATCTCAATTCCCTCTGCTGTGTAAAACGGGGATGGTGACCCCACTTCGTAGCTTTGTGATGAGGAGTGGATGAGATAACCCATGCTATGTGCCTAGTTAACCCCTCTCCCTACCTTTCCTCCTGAGGTGTTGATAATATTTTATTATAAAGTCTGCAAACCTGCATTTTAGCCCACTGCATGACTGCCACAATGTCCTCAGCAGTAGGCTAGTGATTTAAAAGAACTAGTCTCTCCTTTAGTTCTTTAGTAATTAATTTTCTTCCAGGCATAAGTATAAGAATAAAATCTATCATTATTATCAAAATATACAGCATATATTCTGAAAAGAGTGAAATAAAACATAAAATATAATTTAAAATAATGTGATGTCGAGTGAGGTATCTTTTCTAAGCAGATTGAAAATGACCTTTTTTTTATGTTGCAAGTTTTAACCCAAAAAATTCTAAAAAGAACAACAGAGAGTCACTTAGGCAACACAGGAAAAGAGATAAATATGTAAAAAGAGATAAATAATTGTTCCCTTGTTAATATAAGGGAATAAAAAATGAGGTTCAATACTGTCTGCAAAATTTCAAAGCAGTTTCTTACGCAGTGGTAATTATCCCAAGAGAGCCCAGGTAACATTATTAATTTGTTTGCTGCTTAACTGTGATAAAATTTGGGATCTGAGCTGCCCATTGTGTAGTGTGCATGGCCACAGACTTTATGTACTCAAGAAGACCTTTCTCACAGTCCAGTAATTAGGTGCTATTGACATTGTAATCTTTGGAAATGTTCTTAATGAGCCCCGAAGACACAAATCTCATAGATAAAATCTCAAAGTAACAGAGGCTCTTTAAGTGGCTTGTCGGTAAGAGAAAGCTCAAACATAAATATCTGAAACACGGGAGAAAGCCAAATTTAAACCTAGATTACATTGTGTTGTTAATTCTCTGAGACTTTTAAGAAAGAAACATTGAAGAGGTGATTTTAAAGGCTAGGAGAATTCTCCATCGCAATATATTTGAAATAATTTAAAAACCTTTCTTTTTACCCTTGGAAAATTTTGATCTGAAAGGTGTTTTTTCACTAAGTGTATTTTCCATCAACTTGTAAAAATAAATATTACTTGAAAGTGGAGTTCAGTTGCCCCTGTTTTTGTTTTAAACACAAAAATAATTTTAAAACACACAAGAAATTGGAGCTTAGAAAAAAGAGAAAAAGAAATTTTAGGCATTAGTATTGTTTTATATATTGTTTCCAGACTTCAACTATAATTAATATAATTTACTAAAGTTTTCAAATTCTTATTCAAATGCATGTTTTACAATATTATTGCATATACTACACATATATAAACAACATATAACATTGTTTAGCATGTAATTGATGGCTATAAAAAAGGATAGAAGAAGGAATTAATCAATGAATGATGAATTAAGTACAAGGACTAGCCTGATTTACTATATATAATGTATTAAGGTGTCTGTAAATGTTTGTGATGTCACCACCACCAACTTTTGTACTAATTCCCTTATTGTTATCAATTACCTATTATTCAAATGCTGTATTTCTAAGTTGTATATGTCATCCTTGTCTTTGAGATTTGAACTGATTCTCAACTACCTTTTCTTAGGAATTTTCCTTGCTCTTTACACCTATATTCTAGAGATTGTTTTCTACTCGAAGCATGGGATTTAGAATTATTAGATAATAAATTAAAGCCTGGAGGATCAGCAGCCTGTCCCTTAATATACCTTTCCAAATATAGAGAATTCTCAATGGCATAGAAAAGAGTCAAGGTGACCAATTGGATCAGAATATTAATCACAAAAATCAGAAGTTCTCTATCTAGTTGAAACTCTGTCTATAGGTCAGAGATGGGGTTGAAAAATGTGAAAACGAAAACAAAAGGTAATCCATGCTTTGAAAATACGGTGTTAATTTTTGAAATAAGTAAGCAAGCAAATTACTTTGAATTTGTAAGATCGTAAAACTTTAATAGAAAAAAAGACTAATATCTACTAAAAATATACCTTATTAACTTGAGGGATGTCTTGTATTAATTCAGGTTAGTAACGCTTTTAAGTATATGTAGACAATGCTTCATTTAACGAATGCCACTAAGCACATTCCTAATTATGCCCAAAACTGGTACTTAGAGCTCCCCAAAGCGTGAAGCCTGAGACAAGGATGCTTTCTGCTGTGTGTTCCGTTGTTGGACCATGAGTTGGATTCCAGCAGCCTCCCTGGATCCTGTGGCCACTGATTTCATCCCAAACCTCAGATTTCATCCCAACCTGCCCGGTTGCTGCCCAATTACTCAAGAGGCATTATAAACCATATAAGCCTTATGGTGGTAACAAAATATTAAGAAAGGGTTTAATTAGTGTAGAGACAAGTGGACATTAATTTTTTAATTTAAGAATGTCTCTGTTACAGAAATGGCAAAATGTTACAAGATACTGTGCATGGATTCATGCAAATTCATGGACATATCAAGTGCACCCTAACTGAGCTAGAAATTACATCTTTGCACGTGAAAGATGCCATATGAATATGCCATCCAACTGGAGGGACCCCAAGTCTGGGATTTGAAGGACTAAACTGAGATCAGAAAAGCAGATATTTAGAAATGCCAGTGTATAGAAATGTCACCGGACTCCATTCCTCAGCCTGTCACATTCCTAGCCAATTCAACTTCTTCAATGTAGACTCCTCATCTTAACATCGACAATCGTGTGGAAACAAGTAGGTCAGAGGAAGAAGTATGTTGCCTATTGTTAACTCTACACAATGTAAGCTAGAGGCAGCAAAAGGTCGTAAAATAATTTCATTATTGTGTCTTCATAGCTGTAAGAATGCAATTGAGGAAGGGCTTAATTTCCTCACGGATGTATTTGATATAGAAACTATTTTTATTATGAAATATTTCAAATATTCAGAAAATATGTTGAATACCACCTGGCTCTGTTAGATTTTGCCACTCTTGATTCGTAAAAGAAATAAAACAGTGAAGATAGAGTTGAAGCCCCCTGGTAACCACGTTCCTCCCTCTGTCTCCAGAGGTAACTACTCCTCTGATTTTAGCATTTGTCAATCTTGTATATTTTATAATATTTCTATACATACGTACATACACACGCAACATATATAACATCTTTTGGCATGTTTTCAAACATTATATAAATGATAGTGGAATGTATGTATTCTTTCCCCCCTCAACACATGCTATGTTTTTGAAATTTAATTATAGTATTTTTCTGTATGGAGCTTGAGTTCATTTATTTTACCTGTTATACAGTATATTCCATTGTATGACAAACTACAATATATTCATTCTCCTGTTGATAGGAATTTAGAGATTTTCAATTGGTTGCAGTCATAAACACAGCTGCTATTAACATTCCTGTACATTTCTCATAGTCATATGTGCAAGAGTTTCACTAGAGAAAATACCTGAGTTGAAGAGTATATACATCTTTAACTCTACTAGACACTGTTAAATTGTACTACTAAATTGTTACACCAATTTGCACTCATACCAGTGGTTTATGAGTTTGTATTGCTCCATATTCTTACTAACACTTGAGGTTGCCACACTTTTTAATTTTTGCTGATCTGACGGGCAGGAAATTATATCTCATTTTTTTATTTGAAATTTCCCCGATAACTAGTGAGAATAATTTTTTGTATGTTTACTGATCATTTTGGTTTCCTCTTCTGTGAAGTACTTGTTACTAGCAATTGACCATTTTTATATTATTTGTTTATTCTTCTTTTCCTTATTGATTTGTAGGAGGTTTTTATAAATCCTGAATATTAATCATTTGTCAGTTTTATGCTTTACAAATACCTTCTCAATGTCTGTGGTGTGTCTTTTAACTTCGCTTTTGATGTCTTTTGGGAAATAAAGTTTTTTTTTATGTAGTTCTATTTTTCAATCTTTTGGTTTATGAATTACTCTTTTATCTTTTTTAGATAAATTTTCCTACTCTGAGTTCATAAAAATAATCCTACGTTGTCTTCCACAAATATTTCCAATTCGGTTTTCTCACTGTGGTGCTTTAAGGCATCAGAACTTATTTTTGCGATGATATGATTTTGGAATCCACCTTTTTTGTTCCAATAGAATAGCAGATTATCCTGCCACCATGTGTCTCCCCACCCTCTTCTGATTTGTAATGCTGCCTCTGACATCTGCCATGTATCCACGCAAGTATAAACTCTTTCTAGGCTCTCCTTTCTGTATAATTGACCTATTCGTCTTTTCTGCTTTGATACCAAAGAGTTTTAATAACTCTGGTTTTAAAGTAAAACTTGATATCTAACACAGCAATCTCCATCTTGTTCTTCAAAATTGTCTTCGCCCCTCTTGGTTCTTTACTTTTTCATAGGAATTTTAGGTTTACCATTTCAAGATTCATGAAAAAGTTGTTGGTATTTTGATTTAAAGATTGACCTGAAAAAATGAACATTTTTATGACACTGAGTCATCCCAGCAACGAATATGATATAACTGTCTATCAATTTGGAGATTCTTTTATCTTCTTTACTAATGTTTCATAATGTCTTAATAATGGTCTTATACATCTTTTATTAGATTTATTCCTAGGTAACTTATCAGGACAAGTAAGTTATAGTTTTTGTTACTATCATAAATGGATTTTCTCTATGACGTATCCTAAATGTCTATTACTGTTGACTATTGAATTTTGCATTTTTGATCTTGTGTCCAACAAATTTGCTGAACTCTATGGCTTCTAATAGCTTGTCTGAAAAGTCTCTTGTCCTTTCTGTTTAGACAATCATGTCATCTATAATTTAAAGACTAGTCTCTTCCAATCTTTATATACCTCTTATTTTTTCTTTTCTTATTGCACTGGCTAAGATTGTCAGAATCATGCTGAATAGAGCAGCTAGTGGCACCCTTGTCTTGTTTCTCTCTTGATAGGACAGTTTCTAAAGTGTCAGCACTAACTCTGATTTTCCTTGTAGGTTTGTCATGGCTGTTCTTTCTCCAGTCAACAGAGTTATCTTCTATTTGCAGGTGCTAAGAGTTTTTATAACAAATTGATTGCTAATTTTTATCTCTACCTCTTGAGCTAATAATTGTGATATTTCTTCTTCAATCTATTAGTGCTGAAATACATCATAAATTTTCTCATATTGAATCCTACTTACATTTCCAATTTTTTTGTGTACATAGATAACTTTAATTTTTCAATATCTTATTTAGGATTTTTCTTCTGAGTTTCATCTATAAATTTTTCCCCTGAACTACCGTTACCTAATTTGGGTATAAAGGTTATACTAGACTCATAGAAAGAATCACTAGCTCTATCTCTTCTTTGAGACTGCTAAAATTTGTATAAAACAGGTATTATCTGTTCTTTGATGATACAAAAAATTTATCTGTCAAACTGGCCTCGTGTCTTTTACAAAGGCAAGAGAGATTTTTGAGTACCACTTTAGTTTCTTTAATGGTTATTAGTTTTCTATTTTTTATTGAGTCAATTGCAGCAACATTTGTTTCTGGGATAACTAATCCACTTTATCTAGGTTTTCAAATACATGGAGAGAAATTTGTTCATCATCTTCTTCTGTGAATTCTACATCCTCTATAATTATGTCCCCTTTTCTGTCTCCAATATTCTTTTATGTGTTTACATTATTTGTTCTTAATGCTGCTAACGTGTTGCATAATCTTTTCTAACACACTAATTTTTGGTTTGTTGATTTACTCTACTACTTTTTGTTTTCTGATTTGTGTGTTTTCTCTGTTATTTCCTTCTGTTTTTGGAGGATTTTTCTATTTTTGGTCTAGCTTACTCATTTTTTTCATTTTTACTGTATTTTAATAAATGTATTTATGACTCTAAAAAGTATTTTAGTTGTGTCCCATAAAGTAACATATAGGACTTCAATTGTTGCTTAGTTCTAAATATTTCATTACCACTATCATTGCCCCTTTAACATGTGAGATTTTTAAACATGTTTTGTTGAGATTGCTTTATTTTTAAGTAATGATTTCTAATTTAATTGTATTTAAGTCAGAGAATGTGGTCTGTAAGACATTGATCCTTGGAAATTTGTACAGACTTGCTCTTGAAGTACTTTGTAAATATTGCATATGAACTTGAAAATGATTTTTATTTTCTATTTTTTGAATGCAGAATTCTATATCTATTAGGTCATCTTGGTAGTTCAAATATTTTTTTATTCTAATCTATTTTGAGCTTAATCTCATTTTTCTGAAAGAAGAATATGAATTTTTATTTTGAATTCTGAGTTCTGAAATATTTATTTCACTATGACTAAGAATTCCTCAGTTTCTCTTAGTAGCTCTGTCCATTTCTGTGTTTTTGGTTTTGTTGGTTTGTTTGATTTTAAGATGGGCACTGGAGCTAACAGCTGTTGCCGTTCTTTTTCTTCATCTCCTTCCCCTCCTCCTCCTCCTCCTCCTCCTCCTTCTTGTCCTCCCCAAAGCCTCCCAGTACATAGTTGTATATTTTCAGTTGTGAGTGCCTGTGGTTTTGTCATGTGGGACGCCGCCTCAGCATGGCCTGATGAGCGGTGCCATGTCTGCGCCCAGGCTCTGAAGCGGCAGCACCCTGGGCCCGCCGAAGGGGAGTGCGCGAACTTTAACCACTCCGCCATGGGGCGGCTCCCTGTCCGTTTCTGTTTAACATATTGCAAGCCTATATTGAATGAACCCTAAGTTATTATTTTTTCTCGGTAGAACGTAGCTTGCAATGTTCTCTTCGTCCCTAGTAATTCTTTGATGCCTTAAATTTTATTGTGTCTAATGTAAATATCGCTATAATTGCTTTATTTTTATTAGTTTTTGCATTGTATCTCTTTCCCCATCCTTTTATTTTCAATCTTTTTACAATTCTTTATATTTGATTTTCTCTTTTAAGCAACTTAAAATTGGATCTTTTTCTTTTTAGTTCTCTCTGATAATATCTACTTTTTAACAGATGAATTTATTCTGTTTTCAAAAATTGCAATTATTGATAAATTTGGACGTATTTCTACCATCTTCTTTTTGTATTTCCTGATATTTTGCTTTACTTCCTATTGTCTTCTTTCATGTTTTCTTTTGGATTAATATTTTCTGTATTTCTTCATTTTCCCCTCTACTGGGAAAGGTAAAAGTTCTATTTCTTTTCTTTTAGTGTAGGTATATGTGTATGTTTTAGTATGTGTGTATGTTAAAAAGTATTATTACTTGGATAATTTATTCAGTGAGGGCTCTTAATGGTAAATTCTATTTGTTTTAATTTTTATTTCATTCTTGATGGTAGTTTAGCAAGATATGAAATTTCAGGCTGGTAGTTATTTTTTCCTCCAGATTTTGTTATTATACCTTTGCCTTTGAGCCTCTGCTCAGGGTTAATGTGAAGTCTCCTGTCAATGTGTTAATGATTTGTAGTCATTTTATGTTTTCCCTATGGTAACTTTTAAAGTTTTGTCTTCATTCTTAATAGTCTGTAGTTTTCCTACAATGTACTCAATGGTGTATTTATCTTTATCAGCATTCACAGCACAATTTAGATCCAATGATTCATATCTTTTTTTACTTCTAGAAATTTCGAGGTTGCTATCTTTTCAAGTATTGCTTGGACAACATTCTCTGCATTATTTTCTTCTGAAGCCTCTTAATCTCTTCTCTAATCTAAATTTTCTAATTTTTATGTTTATTTCTGTTGTGCATATGTATAGATTCCTCGATATTACATTTTTCAATTTTCTAATCCTCTCTTCAGCTGTGCCAAATTTATCCTATGTTTTAATGTTTCATTTCATGACTTTTTATTTTCAAGACTTTTCATTAGCCAACAGTTCTTATTTTATTCTGGCCTGTTTTGCATCATAATTTGTTTTTCTTTTTTTAATGGATACTATCAATTATTTCTTTGAACATACTAAACACACACATTTTAAAATCTTTGTCAGATTACCTCATCAATTCAAATTTACCTGTAGTGAATTCATGTTCTAACAGCTTATCTTACTGTTGTCTTTCCTAGTACTTCTATGTCTTTGTTTATTTTGGAACTTTGGTTATTAGGCTCAGGTTTTCTCTCTCTTAGTCATATTCTCTCTCTCTCTCTCTGTCTCTCTCTCTCTCTGTCTGTCTCTCTCTCTCTCCCTGAATACAGTATTTCCTGAGTACAGTTCTGTGACTGCTTCCATTTGTTTCTGTCTCACTCCCAGTGTACAATTCTTATAAGTTTGGGGGTGCCTGTTCTGCTTTGACATTAGGGTCTTGAAGCCCCTAAGCCATCATGTAGCTTGTTCAGTTCCCCTGTGTGAAGTAAGTTTTGCCCTTTTCTTTTGTGAGGAAGATTGGCCCTGAGCTAACAACTGTTGCCAATCTTCCTCTTTTTGCTTGAGGAACATTGTTGCTGAGCTAACATCTGTGCCAATCTTCCTTTATTTTATGTGGGATACCACCAAAGCATGGCTTAATGAGCAGTGCTAGGTCCACGCCCAGGATCAGAACCTGCAAACCCCAGGCCACCGAAGCAGATCGCATGAACTTAACCACTACACCACCAGGCCGGCCCAAGTTTTGCCCTTTGAGCCTCCCTAGGCCCATAGCTTTCTGTAGAGCCATAGCCCCAGGTTAGAAACTGGGTTTTCCTCCAATTTTGTTTCATTCAAGCATCTGGCTTCAAGGAGTGAATTTATTATTTCACCCAATGTAGAGCACATTTAGCATCTGTTACCCAAAAGGAGCTTTATTCCTGGCTATCAGTATGAGTTTCTGCAGCTGGAACCAAACAAACCTGTGGTTTCAGCCAGTATATTAGTTTCCTAGGGCTACCGTTAAGGAAGTACAGCAAACTGGGTGACTCAAACCACAGGAATTTATTATCTCACAGTTCTGGAGGCTAGATGTTTGAAATCAAGATGTCGGCAGCGTTGGTTCCTTCTGACGGCTGTGAGGGAGAACCTCCCGGCCTCTCTCCAAGCTTCAGATACCTCCAGTGTTCCTTTGCTTGTAGATGGTGATCTCCCTGGGTCTTCACATGGTCTTCCCTCTGTGTGTGTCTGTATCTCTGTCCACATTTCCCCTTTTTATGAGGACACAGACATATTGGATTGGGACCTCCCCTAATGACCTCATCTTACCTCAATCATCTGCAAAGACCCTATTTCCAAATCAGGTCACAGGGACTGGGAGTTAGGACTTTAACATCTTTTAAGGACACAACTCAGTTCACAACAGCCTGGTTCATTGCTTCACGTATCTTTACCAGAGAAATGTTGATCTTGTTTTTCCCAGTATGTCTTTTTGTTTTTTAATGTTTAAATTTTACTTATCACGCCCATATGGTGTGCTAAATTGGGAACTCACTACACCATTATACTTCCTCTTCCCCACACCAAAAAATCCTATGCGTTGGAACCAGTCTTCTTCATGTTTCTGGACCAAAGACCCTTCATTTGATTTCAGCCCTACCTCATGTATACAATCTATTCTAAGAACAATTTCCCTTTGTAAACAATGGACATAGTTATCATTATTTTATGCATCTAAAGCATGTATTAAATATCTATCAATATCTACCAGTTTTTTTAAAAAAAGAACATTTTAAAAGTCTCTGTTGCATCTTAGTAAAAGTCCTTTCCCCTGGTGTTCTGTCTGTGAAACAGGCAATAGGTACCTTGTCCAGAAAAGGATGTGTTATAAGTTGAGCTATGTCCTCTCTCCCCAAAAGATATGTTGAAACCCTAACCTCCAGTTCCCGCGAATGTGACCTTTTAGGGTCTTCGTGGATGTAACCACGTTAAGATTCTGTTATTAGGGTGGGTCCTGACCCAATATGACTGATGTCCTTATAACAAGAGGGAAATATGGATGCAGAGACACACAGGGAGGATGCCATGTAATGACAGAGACAGAGATTGGAGTAATGCAGCTGCAAGCCAAGGACACCAAGGATCTATGGCCATCACCAAAAGTTACCAAGAGGCAAAGAAGGATTCTGCCCAGAGTCTGAGAGGGACGACAGTCCTGCAAATGCCTTCATTTTGGACTTCCAGCCTCCAGAACAGTAAAGGAATAAATGTGTTGTCTTAAGCCACCAGTTCATGTTACTCTGTCACAGCAGCCCTAGGAAGCTAACAGAGGATGACAATTTAATAACTTCCATGATGTCCACATTACCTGGACAGACAGCCACGGTCCCACATGAGCTCAGTGACCTTATGTTTCCAGTTTGCATTATGTCTTAGGGTAAGGAATTCTGCCATTTACTCCCCATGTAAAGGAGATGTTTCCCCTTGACTGGTTAGGAAGCTACTTCTTCCAAGCTCCAGAATATTGTCTAGCATTGAGGAATCAAATGTGATAAGGCTTGTGTATAAATGTGCCTGCCACTTCCACGGCAGTCAGTAAGTATGCAATAAATGTTTGATAAAACTGAATCTGAAGTTCACTCCACTCAGACTCAAAAAGCTATGAACTTACGTTACAACCTGACAACATCCCTATTTGTCTTCAGACTTGAGTCCAGCCATGTCCTAATGCCCACTTCCTCTACACATGTCCACGTCTCATTTTCTCACTCTTTCCTCCTCTTCCTCTTCAAGCAAGCATCTTCTGGTCCTCTTTACCTCTAAGGTTGGCCCTCCAGAGAGAACTCAGAACTGGCTCTCTCCCCTTCTCTAGCTCCAGGTGACTCCACTTGCCTTCTGGCTTCACATCTCACTGACACAGCTCTTCTCTGGGTCACCAGAATCGTTCATATGTGAAACACAGTTTCCAGTCCTCCTCTCACTTGATTGCCCCCCTGCATTTTGTTACTAATGAGCCTCCCTTAATTCTTGAAATGCTCTCCTCTTGACTTCCAAGACCCAACCTGTTCTAGCTCTCCTCTTACTTCTTAGAGCATCCTTCTCATTCCTCTCCTCTCAATGCTGCCCCCACTCTGAGTATTAAGCGTTGGAGTCATGAAGGATTTCACTCCTTGGCTCACTTTTACACATTTTGTTATTCCTTTGTTTGATCCTTCAATAGATGTCCATAGCTTTTAGGATCAAACCAAGATCTTCAGTTTAGCATACAAGATTATTCATAACCCTTGCCTCTCCCCTACATGAGCTCTCTAATCTAATCATAACAAATGACTTGCTGTTCCCTGCTATTTCATGCTACTCCATGCTTCTGTGCCTTTATACACGCCTTCATCTAGGTGGTAGATCTTCTGTCTGGTCTTACTGGGGCTCACTCATATACTACGGTTAGCTGGCCATCGATGGCCTCATGCTGGCTGTCTATTGGGCGGACAGGGGTAACAATACTTGTATTTCTCATCATTGAGCAGGCTAACCCAGTCTTGCTTTCACGGTGGTCTCAGGGTTCTCAAGAGCAGCAGAAGACAGCGAGTTCCAATGCTCAAGAACGGGTCAACTCTCTGCTGGCACCACAGTTGCTCCTGTTGCAAGTCTGATGACCAAGAGCAGAGTCAGGGTGGGAGGGACCTGCAAAGGCCGGGGACCCCAAGGGGCCACACTACTTAACGTTCTATGTTTCGCCTTCTCTTTGTTAACCCGTTCATTCATTCATTCCATGACTTTATGGACACCTCCTATAAGCAAAGCCCTGGGCTAGGCACCAAGGGTGCAGAGTCTTCCCAGTGCCTGCAATTTATGTTCAAAGACTGACGCTCGAAGACCAGCATATCAATAAAAGTAATACCAGGTTTATAGAGGTCCCATGGGGTAGGGTGGGCCTGAGACAGCCTCTCTGCATTCTTTACCATGTCTGCAGAAATTGCTAGCTTGTTACTCAGGATTATCTATTAATAGCCTTTTCCCCCATAAGGATAATAAAAAACCAAAATATAGAAACAAGACATAAAATATTTTCAGTGCGTATATTTTAAAAATTGTAATTGGAAAGTCACTATATTTCTTTGGTAGCTTATAAATTCAAACATGAAATTGCATGAAAACAGCATTTCCACTAAATAGCCAAATGCCAAAGGTAGGTTAGAGGAGCAGTTAAATTTTAATCCTTAGGCTCCAAGTCATTGCTTGTTTATAGGAACAAATAGTTGCTTGTAACTTCAAGTTCATACTTGTGCAAATTATGCGGACTAAAAGTCCAAATGAAAATCCCTTTTAAAATAACTGTCTAAAGCTTCCATATTAAGTATATTTATTTTTTCCTAGGATTAGGACAGATTGCTTTGGGAGCCCAGTCTTTCATAAAGACGGGGGAGGGGAATAGAGTTGGGCCTTCGTTTTCTCACAAAAGGCTCAATGTGAAGCCCATCTGTGAACATTGCATAATTTGTTATGTTCTACAAAGAGGTGGGTTTTTGTTACACACATACCAAAGCTATTTGGTACTGTTTCACCAATGATCTCTATTCAGGTCCAGAAAAGAAATTGGCCTCTGAAGAGTGAAAGGAAAGTAAATTTTTCTTTAAAAATTAGATACAGATTATCACTTCAAAATGCAGGAGGGAATTTTACAAGTGAGGGTGTACTGATTAGCTTTCCAATGGACATCCAGTCCTTTATGAAACGCATACTAGCTGTGGTCAACTGTGACCAATGTGGTTTATTACTCTCCAGAAGAGCTGAACTGAGATTACCCATCTAATTTAACTGAGAAATGTTGGGTGAACTTGAACTGTTTCATGGACATGAATGACCAGAGAATTTATTTGATAAGACATTAAAGGCTGAATGTGGTAACTGTCTCTTTGATAGTTTGATACAGTCATTTCTTTAGTTCATTAACATGTCTTTCATATTTTTTTGTGATTACTCTTCTGGTGATTACATGAATACCCTAAAAGAGAAAGGGAAAAAAAGGTTCTGTACAACATCATTACAAAAAATTAGAAACTGTATCTTTATTGGTAAATATTCATTACAGTTTTTATGGAGTTCAATCTTTAAAAAGTGACATCAGTTTTCAAGGAAAGGAAACTAACAGTAATTAAATTGTGGAAAAATTAATAAATTCACTGTTTTTTCATGTGATAGTTTCTAAATTATTTTTAAATATTGTCTTCCAATTTCATTAAGATCAAAAGATGTCATGAAGTTGACATGTTATTCACCAATCCCCTTTACATTTTGTTGTAAACTGGGCAGGGTGAGCTATCATTGGTGGCATCTCAATGAAATATAATGGTGACTTTATCAGTAGTATGACATACAAGGTGACAGCAGATGATAAAGTGCGTTCTCTTCATATGTCAGCTAACATTTAAGATCAAGTCTGCTGTATTCCCAATGGCTGATGCTAAGGTATAATTTGGATATATGCATAGTTTTTTACCGTATTTAAATTTTACACCTTTTAAATTATTCACACACACTCAGAGATAGAAACTCTAAGAGTAAATTACAAAATCACACTTCATGTTACTAGCAACTCTTTAAATGGAATTTTTCATTGAAACTTTGTCATTAAAAGAGAAAGGCCTTTGGGTTGTGCCCATACGAGCATAATAAATTGTATATGTTTGTGATACTGAATGACTCTGGCCCATATGCTGCACTGCAAAGCTACATGAATGAGGCATTTACCAAATCAGGCCCACCACATTAAACAGAAAAACAATCTTTATTCATGGTAACTTATCAGTTTCAATTAATCAACCTGAACAATGGAAATTCTGATGTGTTCAAGCAACTTGAAAGCAATAGGTCATCTCCAGGGCAGCCATGTTGTGCCTTTGTGCCTAAGGTTTCAAACAAAGCCACATCTCCAATAAATATACATATGTATACATACATACATGTGCATATATATACATACCAATGGATGGCTACAGCTATGCCACGTCACGCCGATAAAAATGCATGTTTATTGTTTATGATTTTTATCATAGCAACTGTTTTCCTTCAAGTATTACTTTTTGAGCTCTGCAAGTTTAAACAAAAGGAAAGAAATTTCCATTGGATGACCATCCTTTCAGTTTCTGTGCTGCTATGTGAATAGCATTGTGCAAACCATTCCAATGGTTTTGAAAAGGGGTAACCATTGGTTTGATTTGGTTACACGGTTTAGTAAAGCGCTCCCTCCCACTGCCTTAGGGTCTGTGAAAGGTCTGTGACCTGTTTAGAACTGCCAAGTGAAATGTCATGTCGCCCCTCCCAAATGGGAGTATCTGCATTCATTTGATCAGTATAAAAAATGATTGGGGATGGCGAGATCAGCGCTTTTGAATTGCAATTTATAGCAGTTTACAAAAATGCACATTGTTGGAAAAGAAAACATGGAAGTGTTTCTTTCTAAATTGCATTACCTGTGAAATGTCATTAGTCTTTTAAGGATATTTACATCCTTTTTTTATTATTTAGGAGACTTATTTCAACTAAGGAAAATCAGAATTTTATTGCATTACCATTTTTTTAACCTGTTATTTTGCTTTTAATAGCAGAATTTAAGGAAAACAATGTGTCTGAATTCTTACAATAAACATAATTTGTATCATTTCCATTAATTAGTTCTCTAAGATAGTCTTTGCTAATCAGTTGCATTAGTAGAAGATTTCCAATTATCTTTCTCAGATTATAGAGGAGATTCATTTGTTGGTAAATGCTTTGTCTGCTGATTTCTAACAGTGAGTCTGAAATCACAGGCATCCTTAATTCAACCAGGTGTCCATCATTCCTTTAACATTTTACTACTGAAACTTCTTTGTCAGATGAATACTTTCGAAATTATGGTACCCATAGACTCGTTCACATGCATGCATAGTATCATAAAAGGAAATGTTATTTCTTTTGCATTAAATGTGTAAAAGAATACATGAACTTTATCCAAAAAGTTGACATAGGTTGCTCAAGTTCATAAAGGCTTAACGTGGCCACTTGAGTCTCTCGGGTGCAATGACCAATGCCCTTTATGCTGCATTGGGGAATCTTCAAAGCTCCATCTCTTCACCTTAGGCAGTGAGGAATTGGACATTATTTTGAAGAGTTCTTCATTTAGTAAGAAAAGTTACCTTGAGCAAAGGGCCTCAGAACCTCCCAGAGTCATAGTTGGCTGAAAAAAGCAAGGCCTCACTTCAGAAAAGCTTTGCCCCAGATCGACTGGCTAGCACTCCACTTTGAACCTCCCAACCGCTGAAAGCCGAGGTTGTCACTTTGTTATCTTTGTTCCTGTCGAGCCTAGGAATGACAGCCTGGTTCTGTGTTCCCCTCTGCCACTGCCCAGGCTGTAAGTGTCCACATTGACACCTACCGGTGACCGCAGGCTGAAATTCTTTGTCGCCTTCTCCACGCTCCTGGCTTTCACAGGCATTAGCTCAGGGCCTTTGTTCCCCTTCAAAGCTGGAACATCACATCCCATGTTGTGGCTTTCCTGTCCCAGACCCCCAACGCTTTCCTCACAATTTACACACCAGGTAAACGTCCCTCCCTACAGAGCAGGGAGCCCAGCCTGGGGGGCGGAGGACACAACCTCCCCATCCCCCAACTTCACAACCCCTGCCAATTTGGTTTTCTTCCCTCTCGTGTACAATTTTCTATTTCATATGGGGGGAAGATTGAAAATGCAAATGGAAATGTAAATCTTAGTTAGATTCTTGGACCCAAACACAAGACAACCCGTCCATTTTTAATTCTTTTACCACGGCTCCTAATTCTAGGGAGGGAACTCTCAGTAGAAGGTCATTTACTGACCCTGGTCACAGGCACCCAAGACCATTTCTACAGTCTGGGGCGGCAGGAGAACTCTCTCCGAGGAAAACGTGGCTGGCACACGCTATTTTGAAGGTCAAGGAGGGTCTGACCCCGTGATCTCCCCACCCCACCCCCCCTTCTCCGGGTTACCGAAGAGGCCCCCCAGCTGGGGCCAGGCCTGGGAGGACCCGCTAAAAGTGAGGCAAACAGCTACGGGGGAGAAGTGGGGAGTGGTTCATGTACAGTCACCAAAACAAATTTCACATCTATTCATCTTTCCATATTTTTAGCGAGGTTGTCAGAAACCCTGGAAAAAGAGGCTTTAGTGAAGCCATCGATACCACAGAACACCCCGGTGAACGACATGGATGCTACTGAGTAACGGGGCAGACCCCTGGGCTGCGCAGAGTGGGACCACAGAAAGAGGGCCCTCGCCATCCTGGCTGTGGGGCCTGCCTCCCCGGCGAGGGATACCATCTCCAAGGCGTTTCTGAAACAACTGTTCCGTCTCTCCGGATGATGTACGCTAACGCGAGCGCAGCTCTTGAGAACGCGAAGCGCGCCCTCTGTGCGCACCTTTCTGGGCCCTGAAAGACACCTTGCTCGCTGCTGCTGGGGGAGTGGGGCGCACGGATCCTGAAGGGCCGCCAAATCCATGCCGGCGTTCCCCAGGCTCAGCAGTGTGCCCCGGTGCCTTATGGTGGGAAGGAACGGACTTCAATTAAAAAGTTTAAGGCACTAAATTCGTTTCACTCCCTCTCTAACCCATCTAGTCTCTCTATAACACGAAATCAAATGACTTGCCGCCTCCTTGTCCGCCACCTAATCCCGCTGAAGGGTAGCCGTAATGCCTCGAAAGGGATGTTAAATTTCCTCTAGGGCGGTCCACTCTTCTCTGACATCCGCACGGGGCTCCTAGCCGTATCTGAAAAGCCATGAACAATTCGTTAGTATGTGGGGAAACTCTAGAGTCTTGCTTCTCGGTAAGGATCAAGATCCAGATTCACGTACCTGTTCTTTCCGGAATGTCAGGTACCATTCACTGAAAGACTGGTTTGCTTTCTTCCGTGCGTAATGTTCAGCTTGATCCTTTCTGTTCCCCTAACTACAAGTTAGGCCCAGACTCTAGCCCAGTTTCAGGATCGTAGACTCTGGATTACAAATTTCTAAAGCTATTTATTAAATCTCAAGAAATATATTTGTGGTAGCTGTCACATAAAGCTGATATATTCTGGCGCAAAAGAAAGCTAGAGAGGCGATTTATTTGTGCGTAAAAGGCACTACATTTAATTGGAGCGAGACTTGTTACTTTCAACGCAAGTACATGGGGTGGCATAGCGCCGTGGAGCATTATTCGAGCTTCATCTCCTATGCACTATATGCCACCGTCTCCAAAGCGGTGTTGCCCTAGAAACTTGTTTTAAATCTGCTGCTATATATCAACACCTTGTTTTAGCAGTCCTTGGCTGAATTACAGTTACACAGTTTGGCGCTTCTTTCAAATTTCCTCCCATCAGTTTGGCTAAAGAAAGGAATTTTTCTCCTTTAGAAATGAATTGGCTTAATTAGTAAGTAGATTAATGGCAATTGCTGGTGAGTTGGTTTCCAGCAGAGTTTCACCAGAGAGGGTTAATCGGAGTCAGGTCTGGAACCTTTCCCAGAACTGGCTGCCAGCCATTTCCACCAACCAATCAACCCTACAAGGAATGGAGGAAATGAAACAGAATGTATATTCTGTGTCTTAGTATCCTGGGCGGAAATTCCTTGGAAGCATCCTCCTCGTTGGGTGCAATACAGACTGTTTCATTTTAGGATTTTCACAGAAACTTTGAAAGGTTTCACCTTCAAGATTTATCTGGGTACCAAAGTGGAATTTCAAATGGCACAGTGAGTGTCTCCACAGAACGCTGAGGGCGCACTGGAAGGGCCTGAGGCTCTAATCAATTTCAGGTTTACAGAGTTGCAAATCTCTCTCAAGTCCCGCCCTACATCAGTTATCCACCAGACGCCTTAAGAAAGTTTAGTTGTATGTTTTGCAGCCTTTTCACTTACTTTTTCCAGAGTGATAAAAACGCATTCATAGTTTAGGTTGCAGCTGCATTAGTCTTGCAAAAAAAAAAAAAAAATCCCTGCTGAGAAATGCATATAATAGGAAAAACAGATCGGCTGGACAGCAGTGTAATTAATGCCAGAAAGGGCTGAGGCCGGTTTCATAGTTTGTCTTTTGAGGATATCAAGACGAGACCTGGTGAAAAATGACGCACGCTTTAGCATTTCAGAAAGCTGGCAACTGGCAGCGCTTTTCCTTTTTTCTTTGACTTTCTGCCTCGGAACAAAGAGGTCGGCAGAACTAGCTAGGTTGTAATGAGTTCTATGTCCCTAGCACATTAAGTGCATCATGGAAACATATTGTATCGAAATAGTTTGGAGGAGAATACCGGGGATGAAAGAGAATGGGTGCTTTGATCAGCTCCCTGGGGTCCTGAGCGCGCACAGACTGACTTGCAAGGAGTTATTCAGCTCCAGCTAGACACACTTCCAACACCATTCAAAGAAATTTGCATATCTGTAATTTATCACACTGGTCCAGAACATTTTTGCAAGGTAAATAAAAGTTGGCTGAATAAAAAAAAAAATCAATCATCGCAGATATAGAGGAAACTGTGCAGCCAGTCCTTCCATTAAAAACATAAATAAATATGCCCATAAAACACGATGATTTAGAGGCTGACTTTATTTTAAAATGTCCTTAGAGAGACAGGTTATGCGCTGACAAAGACAAGAGTGGCCACAATTTCTTTGCACTTCTGCTTTAGAGGAGTGTATTTGCAGCTTCCCACTGGAATAAAGGCAGAAAGTTCAATGAGATGCGTGTGGCTATAACCAGCTCGCGACATGCAGAGAAAAATTAGTACACACTTTGAGAAGATGTGAAAGATGGCTTAATCTCCTTGGCGTCTGCGAGGGCTAATGTTAAATCTCACTTCTCCTCCTGTTGATTTCATTGCCAAGCCCTGGTTGCTGAATTTAGAAGCTCAAGAGGATGAAATGTCCCGACAGCCGGTCAATAGGAAAACTTGCTTTGGAATGCCCCATGAGAACAAGTGAAAACTTAACAGGCAGGCATTGTTCTGAGTTTTTAAACAACTCAGTTAAACAGCAAACAAGAATCTTCAACTTGACCTTGGAAAAGGCTGTGTGCCTGGAGATAATCTATCAAACAACTCTGGATGACAATGATATATTTCAAAGTATTGTCAGATGAAAAGATTGATAAATTTGCTGCCGCAAAGAGAGAGCTCTGGAAAAAGGCAACAGGGAATTTAGCACGTTGCTTCTGCCGCCTCATCCCCACCCCTCCACCTCGGCCTCGGGGCCAACCCAGTGGAAGAGGGCCAGTAAATCAGCACTGTAATATTTCTTAAGGGGCACAGAAAAGCTGTGAACAGTGCTTCTCATATTAAACGCAATATTTCTTTGCTTTCGTGGGGAACAAAAGTCATAGCAAGACGCCTTTATGGCTAATTCAGTCAAAGGCACATCTCAGTTCCCCCCGCAGAAAGGTCAGTGTCGTTGTGTTTGGTCCACTGAGGGGGTGTTTTCACACTGAAAACTGAGCCAGCTGTCCCTGTCATACCCTCGCCATTGGGGAGCACGCACTAGCCATGGTTATTAGGCGCATTCTACACCTGCAAAATATACCGATTTCCAAGACTTTTCAAGACCCCCCCTCAGTTCTCATGCCCCCTCCTTTTTCGTCTACTAAACTTTGACAACACAATTCAGGCCCTGGATGAAAGCCGTGCAAGCAACAGGAAGGCCGGGGAGGGGGCAGCTCAGCTAGCTCTCATGGTGTCTATTGAGCAGCCATCAAAGAAATGAGGCATCAAGTATGTTTTCAAAAGTATGGAAAAACTTCCAAATAATTGCTTAGAGGAATCACACACTTGCTATTGGCACGAATGCTAATTGTTGAACCTTACTACTTAATTTTATGCACCAGTGTTAGGTGTGGGGCTGCAGGCCGGCGTCCTTCATTTAGAAGTGGCTCTTTTTACAAATTGTATTTGTATTTAGCATGTCACGGATGGACGTTGGAAGATAATTTTTTTCTGAGTTGCTCCAATGCGAGCCCACCTCTCTTTTTGAAAACCCAAATGCCAACGCGCTGTTGTTATGTATTTCACAAGGCTTGCCCAACTAGATTTCGTAATAAAACTCCTTGTAGAAACATCCGCTAGCTAGCCTTAGCACCAGAATCCAATTCCAAAGGCTTGCACACTAGAGGTGAGCTGTCTGGGAGACGCTCAGTTGCCCAAACAAGAAAGGAGCAAAAGGGGATCCTCTGCAATCGCTGAAAAGAAATCGTAAAACTAGAAATAATTAAGAAAAATTCACTTTAAGAGTGAGAATACCCCCAACTGCCACTTCCCCTGAGACGGGAGTGCGAAAGCAGCTAGCTTTCTCTAGGAGCGCTGGGAGGTGGGGGTGGGGAACTAGAGATTCTTATCTGGCTGCAGGGTGGGGGAAGGAGGGACGAGGAAGAGAAAAGAGAGGATTTAATTAACCCTTGGTGTGTCTCTAATCGCGATCTTTGTCTAATCCTTCCGCCCAAATTGCAAAGAGCTACGTGAGAAGTCCCCAGAGTGGGCAAAGCGCAAGAGTGCCCAGGACGCCTTGGGTGCCCCGGACACAGGCAAGGGTGAAGCACGCTGCGCGCCACAAGAGACGGGGAGGGGGTGACTCTCACTATCAGGGAACCCTAAATTCTCTCCTGGCGTCTGGGGGCCTCCACACACACCGCCACCATCCAGCAAAGCGCCGGCGCCTCTCCAAAACAATGTCAGCGCAACCGGCTGTTTGGAACAGGTGCCGACCCCCCAGAAAAGGGGTTGATGCGAAGCTGCGGGGATAGCCAAGGGCCAAGAACCCCCGAGAAGCAAGGGTAGATCCCCAGGGACCCGAAAGTAGAAGCGAGCCAGAAACCTGCGCCCCCGCTACTGCCACTGGTAGCGCTGGCACCTCGGCCCAGAGGCAAAACCAGCTCGCCACAGCCTGCGCCCCGGGCCACGGGGCCCTCTGCAGGCGGCCGCCCGAGGGCTTCCCGCGCGGCCTGGGGGCGTAGCGGCCCCGGGCCTCCCCAAAGGAAGCCTTGCGTCTCATCTCCTGCCCTCCTTCAGGCCGTTCGCGCCTCTCTCTGCTCGCCGCTTCCTGGAGCGCCTCTTGGAGACTTCCATGCGCAAAGATAGCAGAACTGCGGAGAGCCGGGCGCCGGGCAGCCACTTCCAGCCTCGAGGGCAGACAGACAACACCCGATCCCCGACTGCCCTGGGAGCAGGGGCTAGACGGGCCTCCGGGGATACTTCTCCGACTCCACCCCGGCTCGCCCACACTCTGGGAACACGGAGCAGCGGGCGGGGCGCATGCGCGCCTCCGGCCAGGGTCCCTCCCCAGCCCGCCGAGTTTGGGGAAAGTTTGGCGAGAATTGCCTTGGCAGAGGCGGGCGTCCCAAAGGCCAAGCTGCCCTGGGGATGGGGCCAGGAGCCCCCCCAGCGTCCCGGGAGCCGGCTCGGCGGGGGCCCGAGGGCTGAAAAGCGGCAGAAGGTGGGGAGAAGGAAGCCTTTTGTGTGTGGCACAGGAGAGTCACTTGCGCACAAACGCCGCAGCGCGCTCCGCCGCCGCCGCAGCCTCCTCCGCTGCACCTCCGCTTCCGAGGCGCTTCATTACAGCCGAGCCTTTTCCCCGCCTCCACCCCGGCCCAGGCCTTTGTTCGGCTTGAAAGTAATGCTGTGAATTAAAAGAAATGACAATATTTTCTATCTGCTTGAAAGTCCAAGAGAAGAGCCCTTGAGCTTGGCAAAAATCAGGCAAATCATTCATCATGCCACCCCGCACCTGTGGTCTTGGCATTGAAAACCCTCCAGACCTATTCCTATTAAACTTAATTATTCCCCCAAAGCACACAATGGTTGAAATGGAGCAGGTTGGAGTCTGTTTATTGGTGGTAAATGTTTTTCTGAAGATCTTCTGAATCTCATTGTTAGCTCGTTGTTTGAGGCTGCCCTCTTTCTTTCAGAGGAGAGTAGCCTTGGACTTTTCAATTTTCAATCGTAACATCTGCTTAATCGTACGGATCAAAATATGGAGACACAAAACATATGTAATGGTTGATTTGTTAAATCCTGGTAATGAGTTATTAACAAGGGAAAACAATAGGCCAGGATGGTGAGAGCCTGATGGTAACAGAGTCACTTTATGTAACGGCCTGACGTTTCCTTGTTGATAAATGGAACTAAGGTCTGAGCGCCAGGTGATAGCAAGAAAATCAATGTCTTTAGGGGCCAGCACGGAGATTTTTTTCTATGTGAAAAATTAGGAGACATAAAATTTAATTGGCTGATCAGGAGCGGGGGGGAACAGTGGTCTTAAGTTTAATTGCCAGTAGGCTTAGCCAGGGAGACAAAACAAGATTTGGGCCTGTTTGTGTGCAGCACCCCGGCTTCAAGTCCAAGTGTATCATTGAAAATGTGTTTTATTATAACACATGTCATGCTTTACAGTTCCCATATTGTGTAAAGACAATAGTTAATGGTACATTAAAGACAGGCAAACCATGCCAACACGTCTTGGAGACATTGTAAGGGCCTCTCTCTTTGCTTGTTTTAGGCAGCTGCAGCCCAAGACCCAGAAGCACAAAAAGAACAAGTTTGAAATACCAGGTGCATCCTAGAGAACCACGACAGGGATTGATATGTTATAGCCCAGGACATGAACCTAGCAATAAAGATATCATTTCGATTGTCTGCAGCTTCCACGGCCTGTAAAGCCGGGAGCAGCCTGCTTTCTGGCAGCCCGTCTCCCTCCCTGGGTTTCCCCATCTCCCTGGGCCAACTCCGAACACCTGTTGGCCAGACCTCACATCCCGTCGTGGGAATCGCTTCCTCCCAGTGGTTCCAGATCTCAAAAACGCAATTGGTGGTGGAATTATTTAGGACCATTCCCACAGGCTGCAGAAGGCTTTGGAAAGGCAGTGGGAGGGGAGGGCGAGGGAGAGAGGGAGGGCGAGGGCTCTTCCCAGAGAGGTTCACCAGGGAGCGCTCAACTGGTGTTTGTTCAACCTCGCAGCTGGTACTCGGTGCCACCGCAAAGGCCCATTAATGGAAATGGGATGAGTTTATGGATTTAAGAGGCTTCACACCCTCTCCACCGAGGGGCGTTAATCCTGGTCCTGGCAGATGAGCAGTCCTGGGAATCACCCGCAGCCGATTTCACAGGAGTTCCAACAAGGCTCTTTATGCGCTCTGCTCCCAGCCTGGGGTGGCAGACTCACTCTCTTTCCCACCTACTGTTTCTGCCTTATGGGACCTACAGGCTCCAGATTTCAACTTTTTATGAGAACTTTTAATTAATCCATAGTGTCTCCTCCATGGGAAGCAAGAAGCTCCACAAAGGGGCTTCAACCCACAGGCCACCCAGCTCAGGATGGGGAGGTGGCTCCCCTCTCCTCTTCTTGCCTTTCCTCCTTCAGCTCCCCCCACCCCCACACGAACAACCCCCACCCTACTTCACCTCCAAACTGAGAACTCCCCGACGAAAAGCAAAGAGAAGAGGTGTGGTGTCTCAGGTTCCAGTCTCTGAAAATAGAAAGCCATCTTTTTGTGACATGTAATATCTTTTAAGGCAACCATGAGAGGACCCTGACCCTACTGCCCACTGGAAAGGCAGGAAAGAGAGGGATGGGGAAAAGGGGCTTTTACTGAGTAGAGTCATTGGTGCCCTGACACCAAGGCCAAATGGCAGAGCCAGCTGGGAAGGAGACCCGCAGGATGGGCTGCAATTGACTATTTGTATTTGGCAGGAGGGAGAGTGGTGTGTGGGGAGGGAAGGGACCCCACCCAAACTCTCTCCTCAGAAGACTTTGTCAAACCCTCTCTAGTACTCCCTCCCTCTACGACCACAACAGAGGAGTCTTGACCACTGGGAAATGATTTAGCCAGCTTGACAGTAGAGATGGCAAAGTGCACCCTGTTCTGGGTTTGCAGCTTCTTTATTATGCTAAATGGACAAGGGCAGCCAGAGAGGACTTGAAACTCTTTCTCCTGGTGGTCCCAGGCTGGGTTTCAGGGTAGGGGCTGGTGGGTGCTCAGAAGAGCAGGCCTGAGCAAAAGATCTCCACAGCATCCAGGAGCTGGGCTTACTCAATTATTTTCATACACTTTTTTTTAAAGTTGGAAGAAAAGGGTGGACTTAGAAGGACCGCTGAATACCTGTCACTCAAACTGCCTCCACACTGATCCTTCCAGTGCCAGGCTGTGTTTACTGGCCAGAGATGCCCCAGGCCAGAGGCGCTCCAGCCTGGCGCTGCCACAAGGACAGCCGCTCCTGCACGGAGCGCAGCTCGGGCCTCTCTGACTCCAAAGGAGACTCTGAAATGATACGTTTGTTCTGCTTTTACTGCCGCATTTTTTTTTTTTTAAGAATTGCTACACTAGAATGAATGGATTATGAGTAAATAAAAAGAAGCTGTCAGTCTCTTTGAAGATTGTGTTTAAAGGGACTTGCCAAGTCAGGACAGAAGAATGACAAGATAGAGACCCTGGTGTTTTACACTCTCGGCGCGGCTCTTCCGCTCCATCTGCACCGCACTAAAGGATGTGTTGACGCATTGAATCACAAAAAAGTGGCCCGCAAAATAAAAGGTGCCACATCACAATGATTGTAGTGTTTTAACCGCGGAGGGCCCCGTTACCCAATCCCATTGCAACGCAGGTCTACACAGCCCAAGAAAACGGCACAAGACTTACATAACTTACCATTAAGTTGAAGTCTGCCTAACATTTGACTTTCTAATGAGCGTAATGAGATTACATGCCTGATAGAAGCATTTGTGCAAAAGCAACTTTCGTGTTTAATGAGGCCCTAATACAGGACAAAATCGAATTATTTTTCTCTCCTTCCCAAATTCTGCCTCCAGTGTGAAATCTCCATCTTTTAGGAGGAGAGACGGGAGAGGCTGCGCAGGCTGAAAGGGCGAGAGGGTCCATGGCCAAGGGCCTCCTGGGAGCTTCGCGACCCAGAATCTCCGCGTGTCTGGCCAGGCCGCGCTGCGGGGTCGGGTTCTCGGCCTCGCTTTAATTGCTCTTGGACGACGTCCATGGCACCCGCAGCGCGCGGGGGAACCCCTCGGTGGGGCTGAAACTAGGTTAAAGCAATTAGCATGCTGCCGACATATTGTCCTTCGGCAAGGCCGTGGGTACCAGGGGAGATCTGCGATTGTACCTAGGCTGGCCAGGCGCCTGACCCGGCCTGTGCGGCGCGGGGGCAGCGGTGCCGCCAGGAGGTGCGCGCCTGGCGCGCGGCCCCGCGCCGCGCCTCCCCGTCCGCGCCCCCGGTGTCCCAGCGCGCGCCCGCCCCGCCGTCAGCCTCCGCGCGCCCCGGCTCCAGCCCGCAATTAGGGGCGCCCCCAGGGTCAGGGAGGCGCCCAGTAGCTACAGAGGAAGCTAACCAGAGCCTGGGCTTCCGGGGCTTGCCCAGCCGCACCCTCGCGCCTCTCCCCTTCGCTAGGGGGCGGCCCTGCGCCCTCCGCCCAGACTCGCCTTCTCTCCAAGCTGCTTACCAAGGGGGACGGGATTCTGTTGCAGACAAAAAGGTCAGTTTTAGAAGTAACCCAGTCGCAGAAGTGGTGGAGAGACCATGCTTCTGCTCCCCTTACCTAAAAGACCCTGGGTGGCGTTGGGAGGCATCCGAGGGGTCTCCGGGCTCAGCACCGTCGCCTGCCCTGTCTCTTGAGAGGGGTACATCTGAGTTCCCTGTACCTGATGCTGTAACTGGAGAGGGTGTCAGTCGCGGGGCAGCTCCAGAGCCCCAGCCGGTGGAAGCTGAACGGCCCCTTCCCTTGGCCAGCCCGGAAACGGACCCCCTGTTGCCACCGGACACAGCGCGTTTGCTTTACGATTAGGCAGGGTGCGGGTGACCTTGGGTAAGTCCAACATTGTCTCTGAGCCTTAGCTTTCCCCTCTGAAAAATGGGAATAATAAATACTCCATGACCTATTTGCCTTAGGGTATTTGGAAGATAGGCTAAAAATGCAGGCCAAAGGTACCACTTAGGGCAGGCGATGCCGATGGACGAAGGCTCTTAGAGAGTGGGGGCCTAACCTCTGACCTACTTCCTTTCAGTTAAATCTAACTAAAATGTGGTTCTTACTAGATAGCTACGTTTTGACTTTCCGCTTCAGTTATTTTTTACGAAGTAAGTTAATTCTTCTTTTTAAAGATATAACCACCCCCCCATCACGTACTAAACAAACAACTTTTAGAAAAAGGTGTACATAGTATTTATTAACATCACTTAGAAATAAACCACATCTGGCAATAAATTAGCATGAAGTTTTCTGGCCAGAGTTCTTCCAACAATGCAGAGTTCTGCCAAAGGTGCTGGGGGAATCATAAACTATTGCATATTTTTAGAAAATCAGGATAAATTATATAAATTATATATTTAAAAAGAGATCATCTATTTAATTAACTCGACAGGATAATAAATAGATAAATAACAATTGATTGCCATTAGAAAAATGTGATTCTTAAGTTACATTTACATTATAATTTACATGTACAATATGCACAGAGACATAATCAGGTTCTCAGGCAGGTCTGGGACCTCTCAGGACACAAACTCAAAGGGCGGTTCGTTTTCTATGTTGCTGAAGGAAGATTTGCTGTTGAGTTTTCTGGGGTCCTCTGGGGTCCACACTTTGGCTGTTCGGATAATATTTTGTTCTTTGAGTTGTTTTTCATCTGTCCAAGAGAGAGAGTGTCCCGCAAGAGGGGGGAGGCCATAATCCGGGTCGCTGGGGGAGGGGGACCCTGAGGAGGTGAGAAGAGAAAACAGACTGTGAATGTCCAACTCTATTCCCAGCGGTGCCCTCCGGTCCTTTAGGATCCCCTCTTGGGCGCCTCGACAGAACAAGCATCTTAGGTTACTTTAGAACCACCTTCTTTCTCCACCCCTCAAGCCCCCAGCGCCCCCTCCCCGGAATCCCAGGAGCTGCAAGTCTGTCGGGGACGTGCGCCCTCCGAGCTGCGGTCAAAGTGGTGGAAAAAACCTGAGAAAAGCCAGCTCGCGCTCAAGGTCGCCGGCGCCCAGGGACCATCTGTTTGTCTGTCAGTCAGCTTGTCCGACTGTTCACCCAGCCCTTCCGGGCCCTTCCCGCGCCCGTCCCCGTCTCCCTGAGCTGGCAGGCGGACGCACTTACGGGTGCCCCGATGGCAGATGATGACTTTCTGGGCCTGGCTGCCCGGGCTGTCCCCACCCAGGCGCCCGCCGCCGCCCAGCCCGCCGCCGCCTCCCGCGCCGCCGCCGCGCAGGGGCAGGTCGGCCTGCACGAGCTCGCTGAGGAAGTTGATGTAGCCGATGGCCAGGCGCAGCGTGTCCACCTTGGAGAGGCGCTTCTCGTAGGGCAGCGTGGGGATGTGCGAGCGCAGCCCCTCGAAGGCGTCGTTGATGGACTGCATGCGCCGCCGCTCGCGCACGTTGGCCGCCTGGCGCAGCTGCTGCAGCTCGGCCTCGGAGCGCACCCGCCGCCGCCGCCGCGCCGCCGCCGCCGCCCCGCTCAGGCCGCGCAGCCGGGCCCCGGGGGACAGCGCGGCCGCGCCGGCGCACGGGTAGGCCAGGCACGAGGGCGGAGAGCCGGGCGAATAGGGGAAGCCGCCGGGGGGCGCCCCCGCGTCGCAGCAATAGCCGCCGCCGCCGTCCTCCGGCTCGCCGGGACCCCCCGAGGGCGGCGGGGCGAGCGCGTGCGGGGCCGCCGAGGGCGCGGGCTGCAGCAGCAGGCACGCCCCGTCACGGTAGCAGTACTCGTGCAGCTGGTGGCTGAGGAACTCCACCTCGGCCTGCTCGTCCGCCAGCAGCTCATCGCCATCCTCCAGAGGGTCCCGAGAGGACTGGTCGGTGAAGAAGTCCTCGTCGTCAAAGTAAGGAGACGGGAAGGCGTCCAGGCCCCCGGGGAAGTGCTCTAGCAGCACCGCGTCCATGCTGTGCGCCGCCGCGGGCCGAAGGGACTGGTGGCCCGAGGGGATTCTCTGTAAGTGGGTTGTGGTAGTTCTTGCTTGTCTGGCAGCCCCCTCCCTCCCTGGCCTGGCGCGGGAGGCAATGAGGACGGCCCGCCCGCTTCCCGCCCCCGGGGCCTCCCTGGAGTGCCCGCGGCCGCTGCGCTCTGGCCAGCGCCCGCGCTGCGCTGGGGAGGGCTGTGGCCGACTTGCTGAAGCTGAGGGCCGGCACGCGAGGATTCTTATAACTACATCCACAGGCGCGTGCCAGGGACCCGCGGCGCCAGCCAATCACCGAGAACGGGGTGCCGGCGGGGAGGGGGCAGGGAGGCCCGGCCGGCGGCGCGGGGGCTGGGGAGGCTTTCCTCCCTGTGGGAGCTCCCGGGGCGAAGGAGAGGCGGGGCCCTGGCGGTCTGGGACTCCTCCTGCCCCTCCCCACCCGCTCCGCTGGCGACCGCTCTGTACCTGCCAGGCACGGGACTCCAGAGGCACCTGTGGCCCGAGGCGCCCGCCGCCTGCCCGCGCGCTCGGCGCAGAGCCCGGCCTGTCCTTCCCGGGGCTAGGGCATCAGCGCGCAGTGTCTTTGCGCAGCCACAAAAGGCCATAAGGGTGCCAGCCTGCGGCCTAGACGGCAGGAGCGGATTGCTGGCGGAGCTCGCTCCTCCTCGGGGGTCGGCGCGGAAGGTGCCTGCAGCCTGGGCAGGCCGGGTTGGTGCATTTCACGACCCCCATACCCTGGGCGCGCGCAGGCCTGGTTCCATTCGGGGCTTCTGTCTCATCACCGGACCTTTCAAGGATTATTGTAAAGTTTGCACAGTGTGTGCCGGGGGGGGGGGGGGGGTGACAGGCGACGCGGTCCAGCTCCCAAGGCGTTCCAGACGCTGCGCCGGGTCCAAGGGCGCGCGCCTGCGGGACGCCGCTCGGGAGCTGGACTCTGGTGCCGGGTACCCGCGCTGCCAGTGACGCCGGCCCCGCTGCCGGCCTCGCCTCCCCCTCTCCCCCTCCCGGATAAAGAAACGGGGACACGGGAGGGCCTGCCTCCGAGAGCAGCTCAGTGGGGCGCGTTTCTTCTGAGAGCAGCATATCGAGACCCTGGGGGTTCGGAGCAATAAAACCGGATACAAAAGGAGTCAATTGAATCGTCTGCTCCGAGGCAGTCCGGAGGGAGGGCGTGGACGTGAAAGGGCAGAGTGCGAACCGTTTTCAAAGCCTGAATCTCTCACCTTTCTGGCTGGCCACCGGGACCATCCTTGAATGATTTTTTTCTCTCGACCTTTTAAAAAAACAAACACAGAACGTATACGCTCTGCCCCATGACACAGTTTATCACAGACTCCGATGCAACATGAATGCCTCAGTTTAAGAGTAACAAAGAAACACTTGCAAGGTCGGGGCAATTGCCGTTAAAAGCCGAGCTCCAGCTTCCAGCCCCGGAGAGTTAAGAAGTCCCGCCGATGGCGCGCGCTCTCTCAACGCAGGACCGAGAGTCATCGTCTTCCTGGCTCAGCCGCTTCCTTTTCCAGACACTTGTCCCAGCAGAAGCTTCTTGTGGGTGTTCAGACTCCTCTGAAAATCCAAGTCCATGACCAAGAACAGCGACTTAAACACGCTCCTTGGTTTTAGACATGACACTTTAACTGAATTCTAAAACCAAAAAGTTAAGGGCAAAAGAGACATAGATTAAAAGACCAGAGATTGCCCTACCTTGAACTGTCAAGAACTCCAGACATTTTAACCCACACACTCACTGATTTCAGCAAGTTCTTTCATGCGTTAGCTTCTCAGTCCGCGCTCCTTCACAGTGAGGTAATTATTCCTAACGGGATGCAAATGTGGAGAGGGTCCCTGTGTCAGAGCCCAGAGCCACAATTTCCTGCTTTGAGATTTATCTTTCTCACCTCAAAGAAAGGGAAGCTCTCGGGGTGGGCTTGGGGGGGGAGGGTAGTTCAAGATGAGAGATCCAGCCCCCTGGTGGTGTGCACCCAATTCTCTTTACATTTAGACGGCCCGCCTCCCCTTCCCTCACCTGGTTAGACTAAAACCAAGTGGGACCATCCCCTCGGATCAATCTGAAGACTTGGAAGAGTAATAAATGACCAGACTTCAAAGCCTTATCCAAAATATCGATAACCATTCCGTGAAGGAAAGACTGGATCCTGACAGATCTAGGCGGTTGTGGGGAGAGTGTGTTAGTGGCATGGATGTGTTGGGGAGGAGGCGGGGGGATGTGGGAGGCAGTAAGTGTGTTATCGGGGTATCTTTTTAGTCAGTGTGATCTTCACAGTCAGCTTCTGCAGAAAGTCATCTTGCATGTGCTTGATGCGTCTGTAAACGGGCACAGAAACTTACCCTGGGCTTTCAGCTTAGCTGCTGGGAGGTCCACTGCTGGTAGGAAACCTTACTGTGCCATGAGGCTGAGCAGAGCTGGCATGGACATTCTGGGCAGCTACTGGGGCTGCATGGATAAGCATGGGGTAGGAGGAAAAGAGAAGAAGTTCACTTGTTCTGGACACAACCCTCCTCGCGCTCCACCTCCTCACTCCCACGGGTTTTCTTTTACAGAATTGTTGGCTGTCTGCAAACTGCTTCCGTTGGGAAGCAGGGCCAGGCCTGCAGACGCTGATGCTGGGCTGCTGGTGTGGGCATGCGCACGCACACACACACTCACACACATACACACACCCTGTCCTTAAGTAAGACATGATCGTTCTTTTCTCTAACAGAAAGAAGAAAGACGTCACCGCTAATAAAGGAAATTTTCTCTGGGTCACTGGAGGTCACGACAGTGTGGACGGCTGCCCTCTGCCTCTCGAAGCAACAGGTCGGATGAGGAGATGGCTGGGACAGAACCCTAGCTGGCCTAGAGGCCCCAACTCTCATTCCAGCCCCTCCCTCGGCACTCCCTGGGTCCCTGGGCAGTGGCGGACAGGCAGAGGGACTAGATCAAAAGGTTCCAGGTACTTCCTGGAGAGAGGGACAGAGCTGGTCCCAGACCTGTGAGCCTCTCCAGCCTCTGTCCTCAGGAGACATGTCCCCACCTTATAAAGAACCCCTGCCTCGTTATAAATAACCTCCACCCCCTAAGGTAGGCAGGGGCGAGGTCACTTCCTTCTTTTTAGTGCCAAATCCTGACAAACCCTTGAGCCTTTTTCAAATCATTTGAAAGGGGCTCGGTGTCACCTGTTGTCCTGGGCCAGGTAGACTCCACCATACCTCTTTCGGGGCTGCTGCTCAGAAGCCTCACGTCATCTTCAATGTTCTCAGTTTCAGGAGAAATTCTACAAAAGGCTGTCAGGCATGAAGGAAGCTTTGGTGTTCTCTCTCTCTCTGTCTCTCAGCTCTGTCAATCTCTCTCTCTCAGCTCTCTCTCCCTCCTAGGAGTCTCAAGGGCCTGAATACCTGTTCATTTGTTTCCCATCAAACACTTCTAGAGTTTTCTCCAGCTTTTGGGAACAATGACTGGAGAGTGGGGGCGCAGGTCCCAGGCTCCTGCCCAGGATGGATTTCGGGCAGAGACCACTAACAAAGAACGGGGCCTCCAGGCTCTCCATCCTTCAGTGTCCCCTTCATACCTCCCATAGAGCTCGATGCCACGGGCATATGTCCTCCCCGCTGGAGCCCAAACTCCACAGAGACCAGATACACCCGTCTCGTCCTCACGGCATTCCACCCTCCTCGCTTAGTGCTTGCAAGCGGGTGCTTGTGGATGTGACTCATGGTCTGTCTGCCAAATTGAAAATGGCTCCATGTTAATTCCTCTTGACCCAGATTGTCCCCTTCCCCACTCCTAGACACACAGTTGATGTCACGCGGCTGGTTTAACCTCTCCTGTGTCTATTTCCCCTTTCTTTGTCACTCCTCCTTCATCCCCCATTCTGTGAAACCTTTCTCCTACCCACTTGAGTGCCCTCATCAACCCACCCTTTATCCCTATACTGTTAGGAAGAGATTTGGAAAATAGAGTCATGGGGTTTATGTTGAAAGGCCTCTGAAGCCCAGAGAGGTTCAGTGACTTCCCTAAGGGCACACAGCATGTTAATGTCAGTCCCAATCGACCTCAGCCCACTGCTCTTTCCACTGCCTTCTGAGAGCAGACTCTAGCCCTGCTTCAGCCCCCTCATAAAAGGTGTAGTTATACTGATGTGCAATGTAGTCAGTCCAGGCTCAGTTCTAAGCTGGCCCAGATTACCAAGTACCACCTTCCCAGCCTGCAGATATCACAGCACCTCCTGATGTGCTGAGGAAGGAGTCACTGAATGGGGCAATTTCCAGCATCAGACAAAGTATGCAAAGGTAAACATGGCATCATGGGACTTTCGTGGCCCCCAAAGTCACACCATATAGATTCTGGACAATTTCTCCACTCAGAAGGCCCACTCTGATCATGTGACATTTGATTCCATCCTGGCAATGACTGGCCTGGATGCTGCTAAGCGCCTTGAACAGCGTACCAGGCCTTCCCTGAACTAGCCCTGCCCTCCTCTGCATCCTCCTCCTGTGCTCTCTACTTCAGCCTTAATTCACTCCTCACTTTCTCACACACCGTGATGCGCTCTCTCCTTGTTCTGCTCCTGCTCTCCTTTCCACTAGTCTGAGCTCCTTGGTTTGGTTTGAAGATCTTACACTTATTCTGTCCTAAGATAGGAAGAAGTGATACTGCCCATGTGCTAGAAAAGGTGGAAGTGAGCATTTTGGAGGACTCGCAGACATATTCATCACTCACCCTCGTAATTCTGCAAGCCGAAAGCTGTCCTCTTTACTTCAGCCGGAGGATAAATGAGGCTCGGCCTTAAGTCCTCGGCTGCATGGCCGGTAAGAGAAGGGGTCAGAACTCAACAGCAGGTGTGGCTGGCTCTATGTCTCATCCATGTTCTGTGGCATCTTTCTGCCCTTCCTTTGTCTCTACCCGTAATGTAGCTGATTTTCACATGGATTCGCTTCTTTGCTCCTAAAACCCAGCACTGTGAGATAAACTGGGCAGGTATTTTATTATTTGCCAATAATACAAGTCAGAAAGGCTAAATAACTCTCCAGGAGTGACACAGCTGGCACCATGGAGCCACAAGTGGAAAAAAATGGATTTCTAACATAAGGAGTGGGAAGTCAGCATCGTTTTCCAGGGTTTCCCATCAGACACTCTCCACTCTGAGGCTGCTCAGCCTAAAAAAAAGAAAAATGTGGGCCATGTCCCATCTGGGAGTGAGGGCAGGAGGCACATGGCTGCCATGAGACATGGAGAAAATCCCAATATGGAACACCCACCTCCTTCCTTCTCACTTTTATGTTTCGAGTTGTTAAACATTAATCTTTTGAGGGAGAAACACTGAAATGCTGATATAATTATCCAAATAAGCGTTTTCTGACATGCCAAGGTTTATTTGATGACTAGCAAAGCTTCTGAACTTGTCCTTCAGGCTTGTTATTCTGATGGGTGTTTGACCTTTAGTCTTGTAAACACTGCAAGTCATTACCAGACTTCTTGGTCTTGGCTCCATAGTGAGCACTGAGAGGGAAAAAATGAATTTAATAGAAACAGGAACTTTGGGCTTTTTTTCTGCTTATTTCTTCTTAAAGCTATATGTGTTTTCTGGCTTCCTATCCATCTGCAGGGCCTTCAGTGAATTATGGTACATCCACGTAATGGAGTATTCAGCAGCCGTAAAAAAGAGTGAGAGCGCTTTTGATGTAGTGATGTGGAATGCTCTCCAGGATACATCATTGAGTGAAAGAAGCAAGAGTGGCTAGTGTGCTCCTGCTTGCATTTAAAAAAGAGGACAGTGAACATGCTTGAGTACATTTGTGCAGGCATCAAACATTTCTAGACGGGTACACAAGAAAGCGACGATGTTAATTGCATTGAGAGAACAACCAAGTGGCTAATGATAGAATTTTTCCCTGTATACTCTTTTGTATCTTCTGATTTTTGAAACATGTGAACTTAGATGCAGAAAATTTTTTTAAAAAAATTAGTGAACTTATTTTTTTAAAAGAAAAATTTTGGAGTTTATGATCTCTTCATATAAGCTGGGGCGGAGCCCTCCGGAGAAACTGGATAATAGCTTGTGCTGTCTCCAAAATTCAGCAAGAACCCTCTGGTAGATGGGACCAGTGAGGGCTGGCAGGGGCAGCCAGACACAGGTGCCCTGCACATGGGCCAGGTCCTGGAGGGCCCCTTCTGTAACTGTCTAACTCCCACATGCAGCACAGTTGAAATGGGATGGCATTAGGTGAAATGTTATTCCCTGCATGAAATCAACATCTGACAAAAGTTAGAGGAATTCAACAACATAAAGGAAATTTGAAGTTACTAAATACTCATTAAGACCACCATATTGTCTGCATTGTCTAGAATCCCATAGGCTACAGGTGACTACTGTTAACATTTTGGTCTATTTTCTTCCATGTATTTCTAATTTTGTATCTTGCGTTTTTCACTTGACTGAATCTTACCATAATTTCTCCATATCTTTCCTGACAGGCTTTAACGGTGGCGTGATGGTTCATCGTATGACTTTGCCGTCGGATAATTTCATTGTCACTTGAGCACCACTCACTCCTGGGCACTCGCAGCTCAGGTCATACTTTCCACGTCTCTTAGAACATCTTCATATTCTGTCTGTGCTCTGACTCATTCCTTGCTTGGCAGGCTGTGGTTTTGGTTCCCTCAGATTTGTTTCTACCTCGTATGGATAATACCTTTGCTTTCGCTCATATCAGTGGTCCTGAAGATGTTGGGGTACGGCGTGGCGCTATCATTATTTCTCCCTGAAAATCCTATCTAGAGCAAAAACTTGTCCTCAGCTGGGTTAACATGTGCTGGAAGAAGCTTAGGCCAGCCCATGCCTGGTTCAGGCCGAGAGGCACGTACCGTTAGTCAAGAAACATCAGTTATTGGAGAAAGCTGCCAAAAAGTCTGGAGGTCCACTTTTCATGCTTGTGCATTCCAAGAAATAAGCACCCTGTGCTCTGCTGTGTCTCGGCTTTGCCACCCCAAGACCCCTCTCAGATTTGACTGCACTAGAGACTTGAGCATGTTTTTGTGACGTGGAAAATAGCACCCGACTTTCCATAACAAAGCCCAGACATCCAGCCCGACAGGCTGGGGAGGTGGAGCTCCTTGCGGGGGGGGCTCTGGAGCCTGGCTGCTCCAATTCCGGTGGCTCTGCCACTCACCTGCTCGTGGGGCAAGTGGCCTAAATCATGTGTGCCTCCGTTTCTGCAGATGCAGAAAGAAATAATAAGAACACCGCCTGGTTGGGCTATTGGGAGGATTCAGGGAGATGACACAGGCCCAGTGCACAGTGGTGGTTGCTCAGGAAGCTAGTTAGCAGTAGTGGGTACTCAGTAAGCAGTGGTGGAATGGATGAGTCTAGACCGTCAGTGAGAGGTGGGAGCCTGTTAATCACGGGGAGTCATTCTTCTCGGCTTTGCCCACCCCGACCCAATCTCCTAGATTTTAGTGGGCAAGTCTTGACAAATACGTCACAAACGATGGGGCCGGCCTGATGGCACAGCAGTTAAGTGCACACGTTCTGCTTCGGTGGCCCAGGGTTTGCCAGTTTGGATCCCAGGTGAGGACATGGCACTGCCTGGCAAGCCATGCTGTGGCGGGCGGCCCACGTGTAAAGTAGAGGAAGATGGGCACAGATGTTAGCTCAGGGCCAGTCTTCCTCAGCACAAAGAGGAGGATTGGCAGCAGATGTTAGCCCAGAGCCAATCTTCCTCAAAAAAAAAGCCCCAGAAACACTGGGCTTGATTCGCGGCTGACACCAGAAGAGGCAGCGCACCTGGATTTAACTGTTCCCACAACTCTTGGAGGCGTTTAGGATTAGGCCTGTTTGTGGGCTTTGGCTAATGCTCACGGCTATAAATGGGGAGCTAGAAAAGTGTCATTTACTCAGTGCGTCCCACAGGGAAAAGCTGGGAAGGGGTGGAACAAGACCACAGCACACAACTGGGGCATTTGCACAGGACAGTCCCTCCTGTTCTCTCCTGCAGCATCTCCCTCGTCCCTCTCGAAGACACCGCCAGACCCACACCAAGGCCCTGAGCACAGGAGACCACTTTCTCCACTCACTTCTCCATCCTCACGGGCCCTGCAGAGAAGCCCGAGGTCTTTCCTCGCCTGGAACGAGACCGAAGCCGGGCTCGTTCCAGGAGACAGTCCTCCCCAGTCTGCTCGTGCCTCTGCAATGGGTGGACCATCGCGCAGCCTTTTCTCTCTTCATAACAAGGGGGCTGTTTCCACACCCAGGAGTTCAATTTACCTGCTGAGGACCTATCTTGCATCTCTCATTTTCATGGACCTCTGATTTTCAGGATCCGTATTTTTTAAATTGTCTCTACAAGTTAATTACAACACTTCTTTTCAATTTTTTGACCTCGTTTAGATGCTAATCTTAAAAAACAATGACAATAAAGTATGAGCATATTCTGGTCCGGCTGGATGACCACCTTGTAACCTGGCCTTGCCTTTGACTCTGAGCCTGAATCTGCGTTTACACTGGTGTTTAAGATGGTGGTGGTGCCCAAGAGACTATTTTAATCGCTTCAGACTAAAGAAAATACACAGATGTTGTGTTTGTGCCAAGAAAAGACCAAATAATCACAAAACAAGATAACAAAGTTATCATGGGAGTTTACTGAAATGGGAGGGAGCACTGAATCATCACATGACACAGGTGGGCTGAAGATAGGGACCAACATCAAGTGGGAAATGTCGTTACAACACAGTCATATCAGCTTTCACATCAAATTCAGGTTAATTTGAATTTTATTGATTTATAGATTTTAAAACACTTTTAATCTGTTTGGTTTTGTAGTTATATAAGAGCAACACATATACATAGTTTATACTAACTTTATATTTGCAAATATTTAAGCAATTTTATATTAATCATAATTTAAGCTGACACTGAGGGCCTGTAAAAGCTTTTATTGGTTGTTATTTTGTTTGTCTATGAAAAGGATGGAGATTTTATATAGAAGTGCATATATGCGCTTATGTGTGTATATAAATGTGTACACACATATAAATATACAGATATGTTCAAAGTCAAGTTTGAGAAATACTGTTCCAGATGGTTATCAAATACATGTTTGGCTTCAGGTGAAGGGGTTAGAAGGCAGAGAGGAAGCGGACAGGGAGGTAAAAGGGAAGCGAAGGAAAATGAGAGAAGAACCAAGAGGAAGAGTTTGGAATATGAAGCAATAGAAAATGGAAAAACATGGACGTCTGATGCATATAGATCTGAATACAGATTCAAATATCTGCTCTACTCCTTACAGTTGTCAGTTCCTGGATAAATTGTTTCATCTTGCTGAGCTTTAGTTTCATTGGCAATAGAAATGGGAAGAAATAATATCTACTGTAAGGATTGGCGTGGAAAGTAAATGAAATGATACGTGTAAAGTATCTGATACACAGTAGGCGCTCAATAAACGCTGCTTCTCATGCTGTGCCCCCTACCTTGGTGGCTTAATTAATAAGGGCCCCCACCCCCAGCTTTATTGAGATGTAATTGACACACACCATTGTGTAAGTTTACAGTGTACAATGTGATGATTAAATACATGTATATATGGTGAGTGTTCACCACAATAAGGTTAGTTAACACAATCTTTGCTGTTGTTGTTAGTGCTGACTCCAACTCCCAGCGCCCCGTGGACAGCAGAGGGAACCCGGCCCCGTCTTTCTGAGCCATCCTCTCCCCGCCCGGCGCTGTATCAGACATACTCCACTGCTGTTCACAGGGTTTTCATGGTCACTATTTTCGAACTGGGTGGCCAGGTACTTTTTCCTAGTATGCCTTAGTCTGGAAGCTCTGCTGAAACCTGTCCACCATGGATGACCCTGCTGGTATTTGAAATACCAGTGGCAGAGCTTTCAGCATCCCAGCAACACGCAGTCATCACAGTATGACACCCAACAGACGGGTGGTGTGGTTCCCTCAGCGGGAAATGAACCCAGGCCCAAGTCTTAACCGCTAGACCCCAGGGCTGGCTAACATGTTCTTCACCTCACATAATTACCCTCGTGGTGTTGTGGTGGTGAGAACATTAAGGCTTTACTCTCATAGCAACTTTCAATTATACAATATGGTATTGAATACGTTGTTTGTTAAATATCTCAATTATAGAAGAAAGAAGAAGACGAAGAGACATGCCTGAGAGGTGATAGCACAGGCATTTAAAAAAATGAGTTCTTGGGGCCGGCCCAGTGGCGTAGTGGTTAAGTTGATGGTCTCCGCTTTGGTGGTCCAGGGTTCGCCGGTTGGAATCCTGGGCACAGACTTACACTCCACTTGTCAAGCCATGCTGTGGCAGGCATCCCACATATAAAGTAGAGGAAGATGGGCACAGATGTTAGCTCAGGGCCAGTCTTCCTCAGCAAAAAGAGGAGGATTGGCGGCAGCTGTTACCTCGGGGCTAATCTTCCTCAAAAAAAACCCGAACAACAGGGTTCTCTCTCATTGGCATCTTTCACCTTGAGCCTTGATAGTCTGTATAAAGGAATCAATTTAAAAGTTAATTGTCCACCAACTTTTTTGACTGCACACCTTACATTATTCTGGATAAAGGTCTGGCTTCTGTAACAAATATCTAAATATAAGAGTGATTAAAATGTAACACTTATGTCTCTCCCATGTAATAGTACAAGCATAAGCAATTGGAAGTTTATATGGTGGTTTAATAAATTGGGGGTCCAGCTTCCTTGTGACTTGTTACTCTATCTTCCTGAAACATGGCTTCTAAGTCCAAGTCCAAGATGGCTGCTCCAGCTCCCACTATTGTGTCTGCATCCCAGCCAGCAAGAAGAAGGAAAGAGGAAGGGCACACTCCTTTCCTTTCAAGAACATGAGCTGAAGGTTGCACACATCGCTACAGCTCACATTCAACCAGCCTGAACCATCAGATGGCCACATCTAGCGACAAGGGAAGCTGACAAATGTGGTCTTGAGCTGGGTGGCCACGTCCCTGGTTAAAACTTGGAATGTTATCAAATAAAAAGAGAAAAATATTGTGTGTCTGTGTGTGTGTGTGGGGGGGGGATAGGATTAGCTGTACCTGACACACTTCATGATTGCCATTTTTGAGTATGTACTCTGTGAATTTATGTATATGTATATATTTAAAATCGTGTGGAAATAAGAGTGTGTTAATACATCGCATACATTTTAAATATGCACAAGAAGAAATTTTAGGAAGATGAGTAAAAATGTAATAGAAGTTCTAAGATTTTCCCTGTTTGTCTCATTATTATATACAACGTTATAAGCAATGTGGAAATACTGAGAACATGTAAACACACCATGTTTTAAGACTTCATTTATCCCTTTAAGAAACATGTTTTGAGCATCAACTTTGTTCAGCTGCATGTTAAATGTTAGGAATACAGAGAGGAATAAGATGCAGTCTCTGTGACTTCCACATTCCGGGGGGTAGTGAGGGAGGGGAGCGATTGTTATAATCCAGTGGGGAAGGGCTATGTCGCTGTTCAGGGGCTCAGTCAGCAGAACAGTGAGGGAAAGGAAAAGGGCTTATAAAGGGAAGGATGTTAAGCCGGGTGAGTCCTGAGTGAGTCTGCCCACACCAGGAGAGGCAGAAGTGTGCTCTTGGGAGGTTAAATGATTTACAAGAGCCCAGGTCATGCAATAGCCCACGGTGGCCCCTGCTTTAGGGGAGTAATTGCCAGCAAATCCATGGGGTGTTACAGGCTCCATCTTAAGCAAGCCCAGGGTTAGCATTCCCATTTGCCATTTTGCATCTCCCTTCTCAGTCTGCCTCCACCACCCCCCCATCCTCATCCTCGGCACAGACTGGCCTCATGCTGACCACAGATATGCCCCACCAAGATCCGTGTCCTCAAAGAATGCCCAGTGCTCCAAATTATCCTTTTCCCCATCTTTAAAAGCCAATTACTTCAGGGCCACTGATCCCAGCTAGAGGCCATAAAGGGAAACAGCTGCTCCACTAAGGTGTGAGCGACACGTAGCAACCGATCGGCCTCTCTCTGGGGTTGTATGGCTGCCCCTGAAAGGTGATGCCTTGAATCACAGCAAGGCATCGCCCTAAATCACAGGAGGCATCTCTAAGACGTGGCCTTGTTCAGTCTTGGAAAGCCTTTTGAGGGTAGTTGGAGATTTCCTCAAGCTCCCTGGATCTCGCCTTTATTTAGCCTTTGCCAGCGTTGGAAGCCCATTTTCCTGGATTTACCATGTGGCAGAATGTCTTCCTGTCTTCTCTGATGCTCCTGATCCTTGGGTATTTTTTAAAGAAGCTCGGAACCTACACGCCTGAGTACAAACCCATTGTAAAAATCCCAGATGGAGCCAGGAATGTGTGCAGAGACTCCTGGGAGTGTTAAGGGGCATCCCGGGTGGAAACAAAGCTGCCAACACATCATCCATTGTTTGACATTTCCCTACTCTGATTTAAAATGCCGTGAGGGACTTGTGTTGTCATTTAGAGGTCCCCAGTGCTTAGGGAGCCCTTTTCCTCTTCAGCCGGGGGTAGGTTTGAGCAGAGAAGAAGGGAAGGCATGGAAGGGCCTCATTATACTTTCTGGCTACTCTACAATAAGAGCTAACCTAAAAAGCTCCCACCATTGCACCACAGTAGAAGTGCCTGGTGGGCCCCCTGGCGTGGTTGCTAGTAGGACGAGCCACAGATGCTTAGTGTCTTCTTCCAGGCAGACGATAAGCTTGTACTTCCCTCCTCTCTCCGAGGTGAGATGCAGCCATATCACTTGCTTGGGCTACTTAAAAATGAGTGGAAACACGTCACTTCTGGGAGGAAGCCTAAGAATCACTGTACGATTGGACTCCTGCTTCTCCCTTCTCCAGTGATGGTGGAAACACACCTTGAGGCAGAACACCTGTCTGCTTGGGACCTCGATGACTACGATGAACAGGGTCCCCCTGCAAACCCCCCTAGAACAGGGAACCCGGGCCAGAAAGAAACTTTTGTTGTGTTAAGCCACTGAGACTTGGGGGCGGCCGCTGCAGCATAACCAGCGTATCTGAGATCCCCGCGTTGCTGCGCTTGGTATTCCTCACCTGTGCCATGGTGCATGCAGTAAATCTGGGTGTTAGTTTAAATCTTTTGATTTCCGGTAATGGAAACCAGCTTGAACTGTCTTAAACATTAGAAGGGGACTATGGCACAGGATACAGGCCATGTCCCGGAATCCAAGAGTGGGCCTCAGAAAGGTGGCAGTACCAGGTGTCTCAGAGACCGAATATTCTCCCTGATAACCATTCTCTCCTTCTTCCTTTAGTAATAGAACCCCAGAATTGTAGCTGGGCCCATGGCCGCCGAGAATAAAAACTACATTTCCTAGTCACCTTTGCAGTTTAGTGTGGCTATAAAACTAACTTCTAATTAACGAGATGTGAGCAGAAGTGATATTCACCTTTGAGGCTCAGTCTTTGAAGGAGAATGACATGTCCTACATTGCCACTTTTCTTCTTCCTATTGGTTGGAAAGCAGATGCAATGGCAGGAGTTGGAGCAGGCATTTTGAACCATGAGTTGAATGCTACTTGTTGAAGATGGATGAGTAACTTGATAGAAAGAGTCTGAGTCTCTCATATCATTTAGATTACACATCAGACCTGGAATACCTATCCAGTTTTGTTTTTGTAAGAGAGAAACTTCTGTCTCTTTTAAACCACTATATTTTTCCACTCTTTTATAGAGCAAACTAACCTGTATCCTAGTTAATACACCACGATCTGGAAAGATGCCTAGACTCTCTCTCCATCTTTCCTGTGTTTCTTTCTTTCCCCCTCTGCATATCTGCTTCATTCTTTTCTTTTTCTATAGACCAGCTTTCTCTAGTTTTCATTCGCTTTATAGAAAACATGGCTGCCTCAGAGAAGTTCCACGTTCATTTATGAAACAAACATTTATTAAACACCATTCTGTGCTGGCAACTGTGACCTGCATTAGTGACAGAACGGTAAATAAAACAGACCCTTTTTTTCGTGGCACTTACAGATTAGCAGTAATGGAGAGTAGAGGTTGAAATCAATGTGAAATAAGGACCGAGAATGATTATCACGGCATTCGAAGAAATAAAAAGAACTTTACGAAGGAGGAAGGAAAGAGAGATGCTGAGAATGGAAATATAGGCAGGGTCTAAATCAAGGACGACCTCACAAGCTGTGTCAAGGAATTTCGCCTAATACAGACCAGTCATTTCCAGAGTTGATAAGAGGATCCACTGGGCATGGGAAGAAAATACTAGAATTACCACCCGTATTTTTTTCTCATGCTTTTAAAATTTGTATGTCTGGTTCATTCTTTATAATGTATGCACTTGATTAGTATAGTGGCCCTACGGCAGTGCACGTTTGTAAGTTACAGCTAACTAATCACGTATCGGACGGGTTTCCGCAGGGGGTTGGTTGCATGAACTGGTGTGCCATTTGGACAGGATACTTGGGCTGCTGTGCGGAGGACGGATTGGAGCAAAGCAAGATGTCAGGCAGGGAGACCAATCAGAGCACTGCAGCAGGACAGCAGGGATGATGAAGGCCGGAGCCGGCTGGAGAGAGATTTTGGGGAGAGAATTGCTAGAAGTTGGTGACTTATTGAATGTGGGGCTTGGAGAAGAGAGAGAAACAAAAAGTGACACCGAGGATGCTGCTCTTGGTATCAGCGTGAATGGTGGGCTTGTACACTGCAATGTTAGGCCAGGTAAGGTCTGCAAAGTGTCCTTAAACTTGGGGACATGGAAGTTACTGGTGAAATAACTAAAAAGAGTTTCAGGGTGAGACTATGGGCCAGAAAGCAGTGTGTTGAGGACTGAATAAAGGAGAGGAAACAGACACACATTTTCTGGGCAACTTATTCAAAAAATTTACCTGTGAATGTGATGATAGAGAGAGCAGGGGTAATTTTTTTTAAATTCTTTTTGAAGGGAAAGACTTTCTTTCACCTTGTAAGGAAACTATTCTCTCCCCTTCATTCTCCTTTCAAACTATTCTTTTCAGACACACACCCATCTTCTTCATCCTTTTCACCATTCCTTGTCCAATTTCTCTGTTTAAGGAAATCACTCTGTTTCACTCAGTCAAAAGCTAACTCTAATAATAGATGATGCATGTAAAAGAAATGATGGTGATGCACGTGCACTGAAGAAAAGGAAGTTTCCAGGTAATATTAGAGAAGGAAACAAGGCAGACAACCTCTAACACTTTGGGGAGTACCTAGACGTTTCCTCGAGACACATCTAAAATTTCTGTCTGCCTCATCCTCTTTTTCAAGTTGGCCTTCAAAATGATTAAACATCACTTGTTAATTTTTTTATTACTTAATATCTTGGCAGCATTTTTTGGTGCTATCTTTTATTTCAGTATTTCGGCCCCATAAGGGCTTTTGAGGCTCATCTAGGAAGTAAACTCCCTTAACAACCTCCTCCTAACGGAAAAAGCATTTCGAGGTTTTGCTCTATAGAAGCCAACTGGAGGGGGTGGAGTTCTTGGCCTGCCAGGTCTGTGGGGGCACAGAGGGGCCCACGGGAGTGACCCACGAAGGGTACGGTGCCTTCCTTGGTTTCTCCCGGGCAGGGAGTTACTCTGGCGCTGGGGAGAGGCAGGTGAGGAGGGGGCCACTGCTTTAACCAAGAACACTGGCTAACCGCGCGCACAGGCTCAGGCCCATCTTTGCACGGGAAGACAGACAAGGAGAGGATGGACCTACGTGGGAAATTCAAGTTAAATCCGGGCAGGCCCCTGGGGGCCCAAGCAGCCCAAGAAGTGGGCAAAACCTCCTTTCCCAGCACAGCGCTCGCTTCCGCTGGGAAGTTCCAGCCTCCTGTGACCTCCCTCTGCCCTCAGCCTTGAAACTGGGTCGGGACTGCGAAGAGGCCCAGTGCCTCCCCGACTCCCCTCTCCATCAAATGAAGCCCATAAATAACGTCCTGTGGGCCCCTGCCGCCCCGCTGCTTTCTTTACCACCCCCCTAGGAGCTGGGTCTGCGCCCCAGGCTGGCTGCTGTCGCTGCCGCAGAGGAGAAAGAGCCAAACCGCGCGAGCGGCGGGCGCGGCCGGGCGCCCCTCCTCCGCCCCCTCCCTGGCGGCCCTCCTCCTCCCGGGGCGTTTGTCGACTTGACACCTGCAGGACGGGCGGCCGCCGGGGCTGCCCGACACAAGGCGCTGGTACCTGAGCCCTTGACTGGTAATGCACCATAAACGGCTCCTTTCAGGCCCTTTCAGAGTGGGAGCGCGGAGGTCACCATGTCTACAAACCCCTCTGTGTCCGCCACGTCTCCCGGGCCCCGGGTGCCCGGGCCTCCAGCCGCAGAGCCCGCCGGCCCGTGGGAATCCCAACACTTGTGCTCCAGCCGGGCCGGCGGGGCGGGCGGGGCGGGCGGGGGAGGGAGACCACCCGGCCTCCCCCAGCCCGGCCTCCTCCGCCCGCCCCGCGCTTGTTCACCGAGCGCAGCGAGTGGAACGAATGGGTGCCAGCGTCTTCGGACGCTCGCGGCAATCCAGTGCTAAGGCCGGAGGGCCCCCCACCCCGGCCCCACAGCCGACGCCCACTCGCCTCCGAAAGGTACGGGGCTGGCGTGTGGCTCCCGGGCGTTCGCGGCCCCAGCCCCAAAGGCCAGGCTCGCGGGGGCGCGATCTCCGCTGGGCGCGCACAGCCCCCCCGAGGACCGGTGGGTTTGGAGAGGGGATCGTACCTGTGGCGCAGGTGACCCAATGAATGCGACCTAAGCCGGTGCTGTCAGCAGATAAGTGTGTTTTGGGCTAGCGTGGTCGCCCGAGCAGCTGTTGGGAAAGGAGCTCCCCGGCCGCGGCGGCGAGGCAGCCACTGGCCATCTCCCAGGCCCTGCTTTGTGCCCTGAGCTTAGCGCCCTCGGCGCTGAGACGCAGAGGCGAATAAAGGGGGAAAGTATCTTCAGTGTTTCCCCTAAACACTGTCCCGAAATGGAGGAGGAGGAGAATGACCCGTAACGGAGAGAACACCCACAAACAAGACAGCTACGGCCGCTGTCTTTTGCCAACCAAGCTTCCATCTCTCCAGCTGGCCTGGCAATGGGGACACTCAGGCGGGAAGAGGGCGCAGCGCCGGAGAGCTGGCCGCGCCGCGGGGGCCGCAGGCGCCGCCTGCCGAGGCCACCCCAGCCCTGCAGGCGAGCCGTCGGCCCGCTGAAGAGCCGGCCCCGGGGACGGGGAGACGCCGGCGGCGCGGGGGGGAGCGTGCGGGCCCAGGCCGGTGCTCAGGCTCCGCGCGCCCCCTCCCGGGGCCGCAGGGAACCGGGGTTACCTGGGGAGCTGGGCTTTGTCGGCCACGCTGGCTCTCGTCGGCCCCATAACTAATTAAACGCCTCTTTGGCCGAGGGAAGCCTCGCGTCGGACGGGGGTGGGGGCGTGTGGGGGCGGCATGTGGGCACGGGAATAATCAACCCCATTCTTGCGCTTCTACAAAACCCGCGGCGCAGCGAGAAGTGAACAGCGGCCTCCTGGATGGCGGTTTCAAAAGGCGACACCTGCAAGCGCGGCCGGTTGTGAATTGAATGGAGTCAAACGCGGCGCCCGCTCGTACCTGAGCCGCGAGCTATTAGTGTCAGGCGCGCCCGGTCGCCGGGGCGGGGAGGCGCGCTGCCCGGCCGCCCGCGCTGAATGCGGCAAGCTGCGGCGCGCCCGCTCCATGGGAATGTGGCCACTTGTGCCGCTCGCGGTCGGGAGGGGGTGCGCTGCCCTTTCAGAGACAGACACAATTAGGCAAAATGCTCAATGAACATTATAAATGATGTGCGATCGCTCTGCAGATTGCCTGGCAAATCAAATTATATGGTCGCTCGCGGGCGATTTCCATGTGCTTTTAAAACTTAAACAGGTATTCGCCGATTAAAAAAAAAAAAAGAAGAAGGAGGCCGACTCAGGGATTCCGGAAAATACACTGAAAGACTCGGTGTTGAATATTCACACGTCTCCTTTGTTAGCGGTTGACTTTCACAATGGGCTTAGGGAGGGGGTGCCTTTGGACGAGACACATTTTTTACTGTCTTACATACTGCAGAGGAAGGCACCAGAAGTTTGCATTTATTACAACTCACAATTACAGTGGGACCGTTTTTTTTCTTTTACTCCTAAAATTCTTCTCATAATGAATGACTTGAAAGCTACTGTCATTCTAATCGGACAGAAGAAACATTCTAATCAGATGGAAGCTGGCCTGCGTGCGCTTGGGGAGGGGTTGGGGAGAGACCTGCGCTTCTCCCTGGCACTGAGTGCTAACCTAGGAGGGAGCTGGCTGGGGGAAGCCCTTGCTCCGTCCTCCGCACAGCCCAGGCTCCGGGCCTCGGGCGCGGTCCCGCGGCTCCTTGGATGCCCACCGGCCTCCTAGTCGCCCGCTGCGCTCCGGGGCGAGCAGCGCTCCAGGCTAGCGAGAGAAAGCAGCGCCTGGCGCGGTGGGCCCGGGGCGACTCCGGCAGCGGCACCTCCTCGGGCATCCCCGGCAACCTTGCTCCGCCCCAGTTTGGCCCTGCGCTCTGCGGCTGGCGACGCTCGGAGGAGAAGGGGCAGCTGGAGGCGCCCAGATTGCTCGGACCCCCGCCGAGGTCCGGAGCCGCGCCCCAGGCCAGGGGCTGTCACCGAGGAAGAGCAGAGTCGATTGCAGCTTCTGAAAAAGGAAGCAAGGAAGCGGCAGCAATCCGCTGCCTCCCGTTCCTGCCGACTCCCATCTCATTTTCGATTTTCTACTCTTTTGGTTTTCAGATAATTGGGCCGGAGGGAGGGGTACAGAATTGTGGATCCGGGAGACGAGGGGGCAAATATATGTATCTTGCTGAGGAAAGACCAGCAGAAAAGAAGACTGGAAATCCGGCTTTTTGTCACTGCCTCACTGTGTTATCTTGGGCAAGTAGCTTAACCTCTCGAGCTCAATTTCCTCGTCCACGAAATGGGAATAATATTACCAATGTCCTATTTGTCTTCCTCACAGCATTTTTATTACTTTAGTTGGAAACGAGAATCTTCTTGGTAGATTGTTATTGTTTGCTTTTAGCCCTAAAATCAAGCGCTATACACAAACCCCAGGGATTAGGAGTACTTAAAAGGACAAATCTCAGAAAACCAGCATCTTGAGCGCTTGCGCTCCTCCCCCACCTCCCCTCCCGGTCCCTGCGCAAAAGTCACTCCGTGTTTGGACAGGAGGCAAGGAATGCGCTTCCTAATTGCTTCCCCGTGCCAAGAGGTGCTGGGAGTGAGGAGAGCGGAACTCAACCATCACACAGCCCATGTGGCAGCGTGTGTGTGTGTGTGTGTATGCGCGTGCGCGTGCCTGTGTTCAGGAGAAGGTCTCCAATAAGTTGACCATTTTCATCTCCTGTTGCCAAAAACGTTTCCTGCTGGTACCAGTGACCACTCCATGAAAGTAACTTATGAAGTGCGTTTTAAGAATTAGGAAGGCGCGTTTCGTTGACAAGGAACATTTCTTTATTGCAGTTCTGGACGTGAGTTCCCGAACGAGGAAGGTGCGGGGACCCCCGACAAGCCAGGTGCGCTGGCCTTGGTGCTGAAGCTAAAGGCCGCGCCTCTGGAGGCAACCTCCTTCAAATCAACGGCCTTAGGCAGAGGCTGCCAAAAGAAATGCGGTCACGTCCTCTTAATACTTCCCAGAGCACGTGCTTGATTGTTTCTCTGTGCGTGTGTGTGTGCGTGTGTGTGTGTGTAAGATGGAAATAACACGTGAAAGCCGCTAGCACAGTGCCTGGAACATAAACAGGTACTCAATAAATTCTAGTTAATTGAATGGATGTTTGGGTACCTTTCTCTCAAGCCCCTCCATAACTTACTTGTTAAATTCAGTTTGGGCAACTTTTACCAAATAATTACCTTAGAACGTCTTAAAGGTACCTGAATTCTTTCTCCCTTTCTGTCCACCATTTGATTTAAACATTATTGTGGGGAAGTTTGGACGGACAGTAAAATTTACCAAAGCCAAGAGCTGTTCACTCATTACTCTACTCCTGGATTGCATTTAGCTTCTGTACTATCTCTGGGCCCAAATGGAGTGATTCTATCTCAGGAAAAGTGATGATGATGGGGACAGAGGGAACTGGGAAAGGTACATCTGGTTTTAATTAATTAATCTATTCTGAGGTCTCCGAGAAAACTCAGTTGGTACTGGGTGAAATGAAGAAGGCTTCATGCATGTCATTTGTGGGGAACATTTCCCTCGGGCTAAAACATGGTCAAAAGACAAAGAACCAATATTTCTGTCCACTTTTCTCTCACATATCATATTTAATAATCAAAAGTCAATTTTGACAACCTGCTCATGGAAAATAGATATCAAGTGGCAGATGCAAATATGCACACTTCAGCAAGATAAGAAAATAAGTAAGTGAGAATATTTGGGTTAAAAGTAGAAAAATAAGGTGTAACTGAGATTAAGTTCTGTACGGTTGCTAGAGATGGTCTAAAGTTTTGCCTCCAAACTTCCCAGCAGCCAGTGGAAAGAGGAAAGACAATAAATGTCATGATTCAAAGTGTGTAAGATACAAGTAAACTGGTTCCTCAGAGAAAAACAGCTATTTATGGTACTGATACCTGAGAGAAATTTCTTCCATGTATCCCCATAAAATAATATCTTGAACAGTGATCTCAATAATGTCCCTAAAGCAAATAGATTTGAGTTGTGCCTGTGGGCTGGCTCCTATTTGTGTCACTCCTTTGTGCGAGGAAGAATTAAACTGCAGAGTGAAGGACCAGGTAAATGCCATGCTTACCCACGATCTTAATGGGATGCTGGATTCTGAGTGTTGAGGATGAACAATCCTGGGAGTCCTTACACTACAGTTGTTGCAGCTTCTGAAAGATTTGCCAAAATACTCTGGGTACCCAGCCTGGTGTCTAAGGTAAGACCAGTGACAGGGCTATCCTTGGAAGAGGTGTTACTCTTTGTGCTGGAACCATCAAAGCCATCCCTAGGCCAATGCTCCAGCTTCAGTGCCTGTGAAAAACACCTGTTCAAACTTCACATTCCTAGGCCCCAGAGATTCTTATTCAGTAGGCTTGGGTAGCATCAGATATGTATATTTCGGATGCCACCTAGACTCACAGAAAAAAATATTTTTGAGTATAGTCCAAATATATATAGTGAAATATGTATATTTACAAGCATTCCAGGATGCAATGAGATCACCAAAAATGTTTCCTTTTCCTCTTGGATAGAGAAAAACTTTCAGTTCCCAGACCTCCTGCCACTGTGCAAGACTGTGTAATTGAGACCTGACCAATAGAATGCAGGCAAGCGTGATGTACATCACTTCTGACACTGGTCCCTAAAATCACTCTTCCACTCTTGGAATCCTCTACGTTGACATTTTCTTCTCTTGCCATGTGCTAGCTGCATACAGAGGACTGTTAAGGCCCCAAATCATGGCAGAGACAGTAGGTGGAGGGAATCTGTGCCTCTGGAAAACTGTTTGGGAAGACCATGCTTTACAGCCTGCTAACGGATATTGAACTATGAGATGAACAATAGCTAAATCTTTATGCTGGTAAGCTACTCAGATTTGGGGACTGTTTATTACAGCATCTCGCTTTACTTACCCTAATAACCAGGTGATTCTAAAATGGTCCGATAACCACATTTGGAGAAATACTACCCCCGAAAAAACTGTGAGGAAGCAAATGACCCAGCCTTCTGGTGACAATTCTTTAGCTTATAAGAATGACCTAAACAGTGAGACTCCCAGGTATGGTGGCAGTCCAGGTGAATGCAAGATTTGAGGTAAATGCCTCTCTAATTACGTTCTATAAATGTTGCCACTTCATAAAATATAGTTAGAGTTCATTATTTCCATAATATTACTTTGTTTCCTGAATATGCCCCTCTTCTTTCTCTTTCTTCTTTGATCCTGTCACAACTCAAGGAAAAAGATGAGTCCCAGGAGAAAAGGACAGAACAGCACTCACTTTAGACAGTCTGTTATGTGGCAAACACTATACTTAATACTTTTCATGCATTATCTCACTTATGCTCACATATATTCCATCCAAATCGGCATTAATAGTCTCATTGTACAATAAAGACTCTGAAACTTTGTTGGAATTGTTGCTCTGAGCATTTCGCGACTTAATGATGAGCTTATAGCTCTGTTCCTTTGAGGAATCTTACTGGGTGACACTCAGCTATGCATCTCAGTGGGAGGACTGAGAAAGGGACATGCACTCCGTTTCAGCGGCATCGTTGAACTGGGAGAGCAGCTTGGAAAGAGCAATAGACCTGTTCTAAATGGACCTACGACAAGCCTGTTTGGACTTAACTTCCTTGAACTCTGACCCTGGAAAAGGGACATGCTTTGCATAAAAAGCCTTAGAAAGCTACTATTTTTGGCTCTTGAAACTCCATTTCTAGAGTTCAATTCTAAGGAAATAATTTGAAATATGTAAAAGACTTACACAAAAAGTTCTCCCATCACACTATTTACAAATAGAAAAACAGGAAACAACCTAAATGCTGTTCACGTTGATATGGCATTTAATGAAGCATCATTGAGTGAAATACGTGGTCATCAAACAATCACGAAGAGGGTTTGTAATCGTTTTGAAAATGCTTACAGGACAAGGTTAAGTGAAAAATATTAAAACATAAATTTGAATAAATATAGTTATCTACCATGAAAAATAAAAACATCAAAACTAGTCATAGACAAAAGATCGGAAAGAAATGTACCCAAAATGTCAACAGCATTTGTCTACGGGAGCAAGAATTAGAGGTGATTTTTTCCCCCCACTTTTCTGATTTTTTTCAAAAAAATCTTATGCTCATGAATATGTTTTATATGGAAAATCATAAAATGAGAACATTTCAAATGTAAGAAATTTGTTTTTAGGGAAAGAATGTAGAATAAAAATTTTAAACTTCATTTTAAAAAGTGCGAAACATAGCACACAGAAAAATGTATCAAAAACACAACTCAAGATTTTACCACGAGGCGAGCACCACCAAGGTGAGGAAATGGAGCATGGCCAGTGCCCCAGGAGCCCCTCCCGTGGCTCCTCCCAATCTCCACCCCTTCCTGGCCCCCAGGAGGAATGACTATTAAACTTGGTGGTAACTATTTCCTTTCTTCTCTTTAGAGTTTTGTCTCCTAGGTCTGAATCCTTAAACACTATGATTGCATCTACTTTTTGAACGTTATGTAAATAGAATCATGGGACATTTCTTTACATCTACTTTCCTTTATTCAACACTATAAATGTAAGATATGACCACGTTGCTGCGGTAGCAACATTCATTCATTGTTGTGTAGTGCTGCAGTGTACGAACACACCACTCTTTGTGTAGCATTCTGCCATAGATGTTTCCAGGTCGGATTGTTATGAATAACGCTGTTATGCACATTCCTGTATGTGTCTCTTAGTGCACACATGTGGACATTTCTTTGAATATAAACCTAGAAGTGGAATTTCTGGGTCATAGGGTACGCATATCTTTAACCTCGGGAGATGATGCCAAACTATTTTCCACAGTGGTTCTAGCAGTTTACACTCCCGGTAGCAGGAAGCACGTGCTTTAAGTCTTTTTGGAGTGGAAGAACATGGCCCATAAAAGAAGATTCCAAGGAATTTGTCTTCAGCTCCTTCCTTCCCAGGGACAGACTGGGGAAACCTCTGTATCAGATTATGGGGTCCCCAAGGCTCACAAGAGATGTCTTCATTGCTGTAACTAAGCTGACTTTGAAGTGACTCTACAATACAGTGAAAAAACCCCGCCCCCCACAGGGCCGAAGGGCACTCAGAAATAACACTTGAGTGAAGAGTTAGATACTGAGGAATAAAGTTCTGGATCTAAATGCATCACACAAATGAAATATTTTTCAGTAGTTCTGTCTGAGGCCTTTAGGAAGGCATAGAGGTAGGAATGGGCTTCCCCAAGTATTTTAAATATCAAATAAAAGCTTAGAGGAATCAAATATTGACTGAGGATCAGACCGGGCAGGATTTCTGAAGCTTCCTGGCTTTGTTTTGCTTGGAATTCTATGAACTCATCTTGAGAGCTCTGGCCACTTCATGCTAATCACAAGCTTTGGTTGGAAGTCATAAGTATCTCTGATGAATAAAAACAGGAAAAATAGCTAAAAATTAACAGATACATAATCTTTTAAACCTTTGGGCCCAAGGGACCCATGGCGATGAAGAGATTAGGAAGCACTAAAGGGTTTATCAGGCAGAACGTGGGTGCTCTTGGCAACTCCTGAATATGCCCACAACTGCCAGCTCCAATGGCTCCTTCTTGGCCATTCTCTACATCTTAGGGCAGGCTCCCACTGAGGTTCCCATGGTGATGACGATCTTTACCCATATTTGCAGGGCATAGGGGCTTAGCATTTGACAAGCCAGTTCCATCAGAGTAAAAGAAAAATCATGGAGCTGACACGTACCACCTCTGTAAGACATACATCTTGGAGGCAAAATGATGTCGGCAGATGACGGGCAGAAAGACCCTGTATTAGTTCTCTGTGGCTGCCGTAGTAAATTACCACAAACTTGATGGCTTAAAATAACACAAATTTATTATCCTACAGTCTGTAGGTTGCAAGTGTGACACAAGCCTCATTGGGCTAAAATCAGGGTGTTAGCAGGGCTGTGCTCCTGGAAGCTCTGGGGAGAATCTGTTCCCTTGCCAGCTTCTGCAGGCTGCCCACATTCCTTGGCTTGTGGCCTCTTCCTCCATCTTCAAAGCCAGCAATATTGCATCTCTCTGACCACTTTTCCTTCGTCACACCTCCTTCTGAGTGTTGTCTTATGCATCCCACTTCCACTTTTAAGAACCCCGTGATCATCTGGGATAATCTCCCTATCTTAAGGTCAGCTGGTTAACAACCCTAATTCCATCTGTCGCCTTAATTTCCTTTTGCCCTGGAACCCAGCAGGGTCGAATGTTCCAGGGTTTAGGGTGTGGACATATTCCTGGGCCCATTTTTCTTCCTACCGCAGACCCTTTGTAACAAAAGTTTGATCGGTGTGCCATGCGGCTGTGAAAAGAAGAGAAGGCCCTGGGTGGAAGTGAGAAAGTACCAAATGACAGCCTCCTGCTTCCTCCTGGCGAGCCGGAGTGCACAGGACGGTGAGCAAACCCTGTAAATGGTGTGACTGTGCATTCAGTCCTGGAAGGGACATCCTTGGGTTTACTGAAATCCCTCTGCCAATTTCCCAGGTGTTTTCAGCCCCTGCCTTACTTGTTGCTGAGAGCTGAGAGCTGAGCAGTGGCTGAGCTCTTCTCTTGCATCTCGGGAGACAAGTTGTTGGAATGCTGCCCGAGGGCTGGAGGACTAGAAATACCAGATGGAGGGACTAAAACTACTAGAAATCAAGGGTCATAACAGCTAACAACGAAACTCCTGTGTGCCAGGTACCAGGGGTACCACTTTATGTGCACTGTCTTAATCTTTGCAAAAGTGGATATGATTATTATTGCACTGATTTAGAGACTAGGAAAAGAGACACGTAGCCCATGTCCTTGGCCATCACAGTCCCGCAGTCGTGACCAAGCAGGGAGGGCCGGGAAGAAGAGCTGGGCACATCCGGGTTTTTTTTCTCGCGAATGCCTGTCATTCTGAAGGAGGTTGCTTCTGGGTTGCACTGTCTCAGCTTTTGCTAAGCAACGCCGAGCGCATCCGGCCGTCTGTGCCTTCTCCCTGCCAGCCTGGCGAATGGAGGCAAGAAGTCGTTACACTTCTCGCTGAGCAGATTAAAAATGCCAGTTCCCAGGAGCGGATGGCAGATTTGCCCTCAGTGCCACCTGGCCCCTTTTGAGGCCACAGCGATGCTGAGAGGGGCCGGGGTCGGGGGTGGCCGACGGATTTAGGTCTCCTTTGTCCCCAAACTCTCTTGTTTGGGTGGGGCTGCATCTGTTGTGGGGAATGGCTGTTCTGTAATGAGGCCTGTGGCGTGGCCGTTTCTGCTCCCTGGCCTCGTTGGCATGGGACCAGCCTTTCTAGGATGGCTGTGAGCCTCCTTATGGAGGAGGCTGGTCAGAACTCTTGAGACTGGTTCCCAGACCTTCTTTCTGACTCTTCTTTATTTACCACTGCATTTCTCGTTGGTCTCTCCTTCTGGAACTCCTACACAAGGAAGGGAAGGTGCCTGGCTGCCTCCCACCCCAGTATCCAAGTTTCTATAGTGTCACATTTCAAATTATTTCCTGTGTGTATTACTGTTACCTCCCAAAGAAGTTTCTAGAAGGCAAATACCATTCTCATTCTCTGGTATCTCTTCTTGCATTCACTCCAGTGCTGTGACAGAAGAGGTACATAAATAATTTCTGGTGTTCTTTTTTTTTTTTTTTTTGGCTGAATTGTAGCAGAAATGAAGCTATTTAAATGGATTTCTGACATATGTGGACGCCTGGCAGAAATAATAGAAAGACCAGCCGCTTCTGAACAATACATATAACTACAAAATGAAATGCTTTTTCTGCTTTATTGAAAAATGATTGTCCATTACCTGGATTTTATCCTCTAAAACTAAGAGTCATGTCAGAAAATTCTTTTAGCTGCTAGTCAGTAGATCTTTTATATCCTGAAAATGTGGTGTGCTTTCTCCTTCCTGTGGATGAGAATGGTTTCATTAATTCTGTTTTCTTCCTGCCAGGCAGCTCAAAGGTACACTCAAAACCTGGTTAGAGCAACGATATTAAGTCCTTTCCGTGGCTCAAACTTTCCATTCTGTCCTCAAATTATTTTTGGTGACGGTCGGAGTGCAGATGAAGACGAGTGAAGCTGGCGTTTCAGGCAGTGTAGGGAGGAGAGACTGACTTGACAGATAAGGAAGCATAATTGGGAGCTATTTTAAAAATATTATACCTGTTATGATTCTGATTTTCTTCTTCTCAAACCCACTTGATTCCTGACTCCCCTGCCACTTCTCTTTTTGTTGGCGTCCACAGGAAGCTGGCAAGAGGGTTGCCAATGCAGACCCCCCGCCTACAGTCCCGAACTGAGGGGACTTCCTCACTCGGATCCGTGCAGCCCTTCCTCCCTAAGACCTTGGTAGAGACACGCCGGGGCACAACCATGCCTGATACCAGCAAGTCACACCATCCGAGGCGGGAAGGTGCCTCTGACATGCAAGCCTTGGCAAAAACTGCCATTAAGATGCCAATTTTTCGTGCTAATTTCTCCTACTAGTGAGTTGTGAATGATGTCTCTGTCCACTGTTTGTGGCGTGCCCCACGCCTTAAAGCTCATAACAGCCCCCGGAAGCTCCGCTGGGAGAGGCAACCTTTGATTCAGCAGCGTTAACTGATCTGGCAGCTCTGTCGTGCTGTTTGTTCCTACTGAGCTTAAGATAGGTTGAAATCCTTACTCCCTTTCCCTGGTGTCACTGTCAAGCCACATGTCTCCCATCCTGCACTTGTGCAGCGGATTTTCAGAGTCTACCAGCTGGATACGACATGGAGCTGTGATCAATTTCATCTTGTTCGTGGGAGCCTTTGTTCCAGCTGCTGCTGATGTTTTAACAGCTTTATTGAGGAATAATTAACATGCCCTATACAAGTCACCTATGTAAAGTGTACAGTTCAGTGGCTTTTAGTATATTTAGTATACTCACTATATACCACGTCCATCACCACAATTTTAGAACATTTTTGTTATCCCCAAAAGCAACCCCACACCCCTTAGCTGTCACCCCCACCCCCGGCCTCCCCATCCCCCCAGCTCTAGACAGCCACTAATCTGCTTTCTGTCTCTATAGATTTGCCTATTCTAAACATACCATGTAATTGGAATCATGAATATGTGTCCTATATAACTGGCTTCTTTCACTTAGCTCAATATTTTCAAAGTTCACCCATATTGTAAACGTGTTAGTACTGTATTCTTTTTTCCCCCAAATAATATTCCATTATACAGATATAGCACATTAGTTGATGGAAATTTGGGTTGTTTCTACATTTTGGCTATTCGGAATAATACGGCTATGAACATTTGTGTACAAACTTTTGTGTGGACGTATGTTTTTATTTCTCTGGGGTATATGCCTGGGAGTAGGACATGGTAACACTATGTTTCAATATTTGAGGAACCGCCAGACTATTTTCCAAAGTGGCTGCACCAGTTTCCACTTCTACCACCAGTGCATGAGAGTTCTGATTACTCCACATCCTCGCCAATACTTGTTATTATCTGTCTTTTTTATTATAACTGTCCTAGTGGGTGTGGAGTGGTATCCTGTGGTTTTGATTTGCATTTCCTGGTAGCTAATGATGCCGAGCACTTTTCCTGTGCTTCTTGGCCATTTGTATATCTTCTTTGAAGAAACAGCTATTCAGATAGTTTGCCAATTTAGAAAATTGGGTTAATCGTCTTTGTATAATTGAGCTGTAATAATTCTTCATATATTTAGATACAAGTCCCTTATCAGATATATAATTTGCAAATATTTCCTCCCATTCTGTGGGTTTTCTCTTCATTTTCTTGATGGTGTCCTCAGAAACACAAAAGTTTTTAATTTTGATGATGTCCAGTTGATCTATTTTTTCTTTTGTTGCTTGTGCTTTTGGTGCCACATCTAAGAAACCATTGCCTAAAGTTATGAATTTTTTAAAAATCCTCATCATGCAATGTATTTTTTTCTCTTTTCCATAGTGGTGTCATCCTCTAATTTAAAGAGTAGAGAACTAACATCTGGCCTTAGGAAAGTGAGTAATAAAGTGTTGACCAGCACAGGCTTGAGAACTGAGTGTGGTGGAGAGAGCTAACCTCCCATCAAATCCCCCTTTGCCTTTCTCCATGGTAATGGCCTTGGAGCTGATGCACAGCTGCCCAGGGGGCCCTCATTTCCCAGCAGTTACGTGTGGCCATGTGACTAAGTTCTCCCCAAAGACGGGGCATTTTAGAGAGTGAGTGTGCCTCCCCCATGCTCCCTTCCACCTTCCTGCTGGTGTGACCTGGACACAGTGTGGTCCAGCCCCAGCCACCCGGAGGACAACAAGGCCCTTGGGAATGGCAGGGCCCCAGGATGGGAGAGCCTGGATCCCTGGATGACCACATGGAGCAGAGTTGCCCACTGGCCTGGAACACGCACCCAGATTATTATATGAGTCAGAAATAAATGGTTTTCTTCTTTAAGCCATTGTATTTGGTGGTGTGGGGGGCTTCTCTTGTTATAGCAGCTTAGCCTTTGCCCTCCCTAAGACATGAGGTAAGTTGCATGTTACTCTGGTCAAGGTTTCCTGAACTGTGAATGAGTCGGGACCCCTAGCGTAGTCATTAAGCAGGTGCAGGTCTGCGTGGCCACCCTCTTGCTCTAATTCCTGGGTGCAGTTCTTCAGGGTGTCATGGCTGGGTGTTCCAGCTCTGACATTGGCCTCCCAGGGTTCGAACCCCACTCTCAGTTTATACCACTTGCTGCCCTGGGCAAGTTACTTAATCCTCCTCATCAATCACCTCAGTTTTCTCAGCTTTAAGTTGTAGATAATGGTACCTATTACCTATTCCATAGGGCATTTCTGAGGGGGAAATGAGTTAACACATATCTAGTGTCTAGACCGAGGCTGGCCCAGAGTAAATACTTACACTTAGTTCTTATTATTTTACACTTTGTTCATAAAGTTATTATTATTATTACTTTTTATTGCAGTAACGTTGGTTTATAACATTATATAAATTTCAGGTGAACATCACTATATTTCGATTCCCGTGTAGATACATCATATTCACCACTCAGAGACTAATTACCATCCATGACCACACACATGTGCCTAATCACCCCTTTCTCCCTCCTCCCTCTGCCGTTCTCCTCTGGTGACCACCAACCTAATCTCTGTCTCTATGTGTTTGTTTGTTGTTGTTTTTATCTTCTATTTATGAGTGAGATCACACGGTATTTGACTTTCTCCCTCTGACTTATTTCACTTAGCATAATGCCCTCAAGGTCCATCCGTGTTGTCACATATGGCCAGATTTCATCCTTTTTTATGGCTGAGTAGTATTCCATTGTGTATATATACCACATCTTTATCCATTCATCCCTTGATGGACATCTAGCTTGCTTCCAAGTTTTGGCCATCGTGAATAATGCATAAAGCTATTACTCCATAAACATTGATTAATCCTAGTGTGTGCCTTGTAGTCTGCTGGATTCTGGGGCTATGGAGAAAATTAAGACAAAATTCTTTCCTCAAGGGGCTGAGAGTTGAATAAGGAAGTCAGATTTAAAAAAACTATAAAATAGAATTGAAGCTATTATATGTTACGAACAAAGTGTGTGGGATCGAGGAAGGATCTGTGAGTTGAGAAAGTGAGAGTCAGTGTCAAGAAGGAGGGAGGATATTTTAAGAACTTGGCTGAAATTCAGATACACCGTTTTCCCGGCAGTTCCTGGCCCACAGCGTGCCCAGTCACGGAGAGTGCCATTGATCTCGCTGGACAGTCTCAGAAGTCTAACACAGGACGGAAGCAGGAAAGATGTATTTGTCTAGGTGGTTCCTAACGCAGAGATAACCCCTATCACAACGTAAGAAGAAAAATTCACTGTCAAGTGTCTCTTTAAAACAGACGCCTAAAATGTAGTTAGTTGAAAATATAGAAAAGTGGTCAGCTCAGTTGGGTACGTTGTTTATAATCGTAAATCATTCTCCCGTCTTCCTCATCCCCTAGCCTGCCCATAGACTTGACTGGATTTATTCCTCACGGTGAATCCACAATTTTATTTTCTTCCTCAGGCAAGATTTCTTTAATTATTTTACTCCCTATTAAGAGGCTAGAGAATCTTCACGTGGTTAAATACTTTACCACAGCGGTATTATTTGTTTAAAGTCTGTGTGTTGTAAAGAAAATACAGACTATGCATTTCTAGTGCTTTGATTGCTTCTGATTTTTTAAATAACTTGGAGGAGGAGGAGGAGAAGGGGAGAGTGGAGCAGGGGGAGGAGGGGAACCCAAAGGATAGTAAGAGGAAACCCAAACCTGTTATGCGTGGTTCTAAAGCAGTCATTTGGCTCCCTCTGGTGGACCTTTGCAGAATTACTCATGCCCCACGTGTAATCCTGGATGTCACACATTAAAAAAACACTTGTTTGGAAAATGGAAAGATGCTACGAAAGAATCGGTCAACCTAAACTCTTGGCTATATGCCAAAGGTGGGGGGATTGGCTAAGGACTTTAGGTTCCATCGAGGCAGAGCTAAAACTTAATTGAAGAGAGAAAATTGATTCAACTCTACCCCATGCAAAAGAAATATGACATTTTAGCAACATTCATATGTTAATATTGTAGTTACCAATCCCGCCCCCACCCCCACCCCCAGCCCCACCACTGTGGTGCCTTAGTCTACAGCAAAAAGCCCACTCAATACATCTCAGCATCTGGCCCTCTTTCCCCTCTCTCCCCCTTCCCCCAAGAAAGTGCCCAAGAGCCTGTAAAGGTGATGGGCGCCCTCTACTGGCATGGATAAGTCCCACATGTGAGGGTTTTTTCATTTGGTATTCCTCAAACAGAAGCTGTGCCTACACAGAGCTATGTTCCTGAGCCTTTAAGAGTTCCAGGACACCGCCCCCGGCCCCCACGATATTAGTTGCACATTTCTAATTGGTTGATACAAACATATCTAATGATAAAAAAAATCATATGAAGTTAATGTGTAATTTGCATTCTATTAACCACGTGTGTGTGCATGTGTGTCCACACATACACTTTCTAAACTACACACAGTTTCTAAATGACAGCTGGTTGTGTATTCAAGGCAAAATCCGGTGGCTAACACAAAAGGAGCCCACAGACATGGAATACAGCACTTACCTCTTGTATCATCGTTATTTGTTTGCATGCCTGATCCTTAAATGAAAGAGACCCAATTGTTCCTTTATCCTTCCCTCTTTTGCTTTCCTTCTTTCTTATCAGCAGGCACAATTCAGCGCACATCGTAAGCATGCGATGATTACAACAAATACACATTAAGTAAAGGGGATAGGTTTGGAGGAGGGCTGGCTCACATATGGTGGTAGAGGGTAGAGCGGGGTAGTTGCTGGGGGCCTCCTCTTCCAGTCGGTGTGTAGCTGTGACCATGGGTGTCCCAGTCAGCACTGTACCACCATCTAATGAGAGCTCCCCTAGTCAAGTCACAGACGGCCAGTCCAGGCTTCTCTGCCACCTCCATCCCTGTTCCTTTCTGGCTCCATCGTGGCCAGTCTAGCAGATGGATACTTCTCATCTTGCCTTTTTGGGGTCATTTCCGGTTTGGGACTGTTATGAATATAGTGCTGCTATGACCTTTCTTCTATGTCTTTTGGACATAAAAGAGAGACAATACAATAGAGACAAGTTTTGGACATACAATAGAGACAAACTTAGTTAGATATTTATCCAGGAGTGGAACTGGTGGGTCATAGGAGGTGGGGATGCTCAGCTTTTGTGGATGTTACTTGTTCTGGTGATCTATTCTTGCTTAACAAATTGCCCCCAAATTTAGTGGTTTAAAACCACCGCCATTTTATTGTATCTATTTTGTGGGCCATGAATTCGGGCCGGCTTGGTGGGGCAGTTCCTCTCTCCATGTGGCACTGACTAAGTCACTTAGGTTCAGCTGCCGTGTGGTCTGGAGGGTCCCACATATCTGGTGCCTCAGTGGGGACAGCGGCGAGGCTGGGCTTGGCTGGGACTGTGGAGACCCTCAAGGAGGCAATTCCAGGGGGTAGGATGTCGAACGTGGCAGCTGGCTGCCCCCAGAGCGAGAATTCAAGAAGACAAAGGCAGAAATCTACAAGGCGGCTTCTGACGGAGCCTCGGAAGTCATGCAGCATCCCCTCCACCCCTTCCACGGGCCACACAGTCCCCGAGGCCGCCTCAGGGTCACGGGAAGGGGAACCAGACTCCACCTCTGCACGAGAGAGACAACAGAGGGTTTGTGGCCACTGTGACTACCGCGCTGCCCCAAACCTTCCCAAAGCGGTCCGTCGTCCCAATTTCCACTCCCGCCAGCAGTTCACGGCACTGCCAAAGTGAGGTTTTTCATACTAACTTTGGTTGCAATGAACAAAGCCTGTTTACACGTGTCTGGAAGCTTCCTTCGTCTTTCCCCTGACCCACTACAGGGCAGAGTTGCTTTCACTGCATCCCAAGAGCCTGGCTCAGCCTCTTCAGGAAAAATTCAGAGGCAACTGAGTTACCTGTCTCAGCTTTCTACCCCTCAGGACAAACTTATCAGAGGGTCCCGCGGCTCCTTCCCTCCCTCCTGCTCCTCGTCAGGGCCAGCACCTCTCCCCACTCTGGCCTCCCCGGGACTCGGCGCCAGCCCCATGCCCCATCTTCCCTCTCAGAGACAACCCTCAACTGGACTATCTTAAAAAGTATTGAAAACTCAAAGTGGACACATTAAGCATTTTGGCTTTTTAAGGTATTTTTAGTGATCAACTCTGAATTGTAAAGTTGACCTCAAATCCCAACACAGAAGGACCCAAGAGGAAAGAAGCGGGTGAGAGAGAGGGTTTTTTTTGTTTTGTTTTGTTTTGGTGAGGAAGATTGGCCTTGAGCCAACATCCATGCCGATCTTCCTCTATTTTGTATGTGGGACACCAACACATCATGGCTTGATGACCGGTATGTACATCGGTGCCTGGAATCTGAACCTGTGAACCCTGGGACGCCAAAGTGGAGCATGCGAACTTTAACACTGTGCCACTGGGTCTGCCTGAGAGAGAGATTTTTAATCAAACAATTTATATACATACATACATAAATATACATCCATATATACATGGACATGTGTATATAATAGAATCTATAAACCAAATAGATTTTATATATAAGTTCTATTTTCTTCTAGAAGGGTCTTGAAAGGGAGTGACATTTTTCAATTTATCGAAATATGAGATCCAGCACTTCTTCTTATTGTAACCACAAAGAAAGTGCAGAGAGGGATGTCCAGTGGTTTACAGATTTTTAGGACACTTTCCTCGATATCCCAGCATGGGGATATACGGTTGAAAAGAATCTCCAGAAATCTCGTTGGTCATATTCCTATCTTTGGATAATCTGCTGGACAGCCAAGTGATTTACCGTCAAAGGAAAACTGTATTAACTGATTTTTGGAAATGTCCCTGTTGTCCATTTTAGTGACAAAAACCCAGGAATTATCCCCAAACGGAACATAGTAAGTAGCAGGAGTGGGAGAAAGGCCTGTGGAGAGTGAGGACCTCCAGCTCCGTTCCCAGTGGTCCTGGCCGCTGGCAGTGGCCCCACTGTGGGACCCCACCTCCACCTGCGGCTGGCCCGGCCCAGGCTGAGCAGGCCCCGAGGTCCAGTGTGCCCCAGCTTGCTCCTGGCAAGAGAGCAAATCATATGAAAAGCCACACAATGTTTGGGGTCACAAAGGGTTCCATGCTGCCTGGCAACTCGCACATCTGGACTGTGCCCACCCCACCCCCCTGAGGATTCTCTGACAGACAATTAGGGCCTTTGACTTATTAGTGGCCACAGCCAAGGATCAGGTCTCCTGTTTCCTGGCTCCAGTGAGCAGAACACACAGGGTTTGGCACCTCCAACACTCTGGGATCCCAGGCTTGGCGACAAAGTGCTCAAAACCTCAGGTTAACACCTCCTTTGTCATGTCCTGGAGCAAATCTTCATCTAGAAAGGGTGGTAGCCAGCAAATGCTGCAGGACCACCCACTCAGAAGAACGCTGGTGACTCCGTGGAATGCAGGCTGCTGAAGGGGTGGGTCTTCTCCTCTGCAAATTCTTGGCGTTCCAGCTTTCCTCGTCACAACATGGCCTGAATCACCAGAGAAAGCACACTGGTGGCCACTCTCAGTTTGTTTCCACAAATCAAACGGACAGCAACTAGCTGTGTGACCTCAAGCCAATCACTAATTCCTCTGAGCTTCATTCTCTTCATCTGGGTGATTCAGACTTGACTATGAAGATGCTTTTGGGTACCCACATTCCATTTGAATCCAATTAGATTTGAATAGTTGGCATATAATGAATGCTAGTTATTATCGTATGCCAGATTGTGCTACAATCATCCATTATACTGCATCCTCCTCCCAACAACCATGTGAGGTAGGTCCTGCTATTATCATGTCCACTTTTACACATGAGGAAACTGAGGCACAGAGAAGTTAAAGAACTTTCCTAAGGCCACACAGCTAGCAAAGTGGCAGAACCAGGATTCAAACAGTAGCTAGCCTCCGAGGCTGCACTTCAGCCACCCTGCTGGACCGTGAGATCCTGGAGGGTCGTCTTTGAGGGACCTGCCCAGGGCTGCACAGCTGGCAAGCCGTGGTGAAAGCCAGGTTTTTGTCTGAATCTAAAGTCCATCATCTTTACTACTCTGCTGTTGTAGCTCCCGCGTGCCGTTTATAATAGCAAACACTTGGAAATGTAAGTTTACCTGTCTGATGGCAGGGCATTCGTTGCATAATATACAGCCATACAAAATAATACACCTTCAAATTATAAGGGAGAATATTTATTTATGTGGGAAGGTGTTTAAGATCCATTAAGTGCAGAAAGCAGTTACAAAACAGTGTGTGGCCTAACTTCACAAGCAATCGTGGAAAGGGGAATAAAAAAGAAGAGTGAAATACAATTTCTAGCCTGTGAGATTGGCAAAAACGTAAATGGTTTGGCAAGACCAAGTGCTGATGAAGATCAGTGGAAATGGGAGTCTTTATACACTGCTGGAGGGAGGGTCTGTTGGCAAAACCACTTTGGAAGTCAATTTGGCATCTTGAAATATTTATACTCTTCAACCCAGCAATTCCAGTTCCAGATACACACCTTAAGAAACCCTTGAAGAAGAGCACAAGAAAACTGGTATGGGGGGTTCCTTGTAGCAATGGTTGTAATAGTGAAATATTGGATACAATTTCAACAATACATTTTAACGATAGAGGAATAAATAAAATGTGATACATTTCTACTACATAGCTGTTTAATCAAATCAGTGCTACATATATCAACATGGAAAGACCTAAAAACCGTAGAGTGCAAAAAGTAGGTTTCAGATTAATATGCACAGGAATTACCTCTTATGTAAATGACATAAACACATACACTACACACATATACATACAAACAGCCTGGAAGGAGACACAGCGATTCCTGCTATTGGTCGCTCTTGGGGAAGGAGGAAAGGGATGGAAGTGCAGAGAGAAAACAAGGGGATGTCAACTTCATCTGAAATAGTCCATTTATGTGCACACGCACATGCACACACACAGATACACACACACACAATGACCAGATGCTCACACTTATCAATGCTGCTGGTGAACAGAACAGGTATGTTGATTAGATCACTCTCGACTTCCTGTATCAAAATGTTTTCAAGCCCCTACAAGTGTGCTTTCATCTTTATAAAATAAAAAGCATGTATTTTCTTGGGGGAAAAGTGATCTCAAACTATTCAGAGTGGCTCTCATGGGTGTTGGGATTATGGTGATTTAGATTTTCTCCTTTGGCATATCCGTATTTTCTAAATTTTCCAAATTGAAACTTATTACTTTCACAATAAGGGGGAAAAAAAGTGCGATTTACATGTAAATTCTTGTTGAACCTGGAATGGATGTGAGAAAGGGGTTTAGAAGCCGGAGTGAGGTGTTCCAACCCCCGCTCTGTGGTGGCCAGTGTTTCCACCCAGGCCGTAAGTGTTAGCTGCTGGAAAAAATGAGAATTATGACTGACTCCCTTTCTCTTCAAAAAGAAGAGTTTGGGGTGAGTATGGGCCTTAATAAAACACGTGAGGCAGGGCAGATTGCTTTCTGCAGACAAGAGAAGAGCAACTTCCATCTTCATTTCTAACTCAGAGGTTATGTCTAAAAGATCTCCAGCAAAACTGTGTAAAAGTTGGTTTGAAAATATGGATACCTTGAAACGATTTTGATTTCTTCATAAAGATATTTTTATTGAATAGGAAGAAGCATTTGGTACTCCCCAGGAACTGGTACTTCTGCTAGGGCATCCAGACACATGGTCATCTGAACTAGGACATTTTTGGGAGGGAGAGGACAACTGACACAGATCAGGACATTTCATCACTCGGGACATAAGGTCATCCTAACCACGACTACAGGAAGTAATTTGTGCAGCCCGTGACCCAGAGTGCCAGGCACCCAGCATTCATTTAGTCGTCCAATGGAGTATTTATTGAGTGCCTACTGTGAACCAGACACTCTGTGGGGCCCAGAAAAACAGCAATGAAGGTGACAGACTTGGGTGGCCCCTCTGAGCCCATCACCTCCACATAGAGGACTAGCCCTGGCTTTGGGGATGTCTCCAGGGTCTGCTGTTCTGAGGCAGGGTGACATCAGACTCTGGCTTTTTAAGCCATACATGAGACTTGCTATTTAAACCTGCACATCGTTCCTCCCTGGGAGGGGCAGGGGACCACAGTGAAAGAGAAGCTGGGAGACCGTATCCAGATGCTTGCAGCCCATCATCAGAGGGGAAGAATCTTAAACAAGTGATTTGAGAGAGTAAGAGATTTGAGAGAGTTCAGGGTGTATACCGGGAGGATCTGACCGGGTCCCGGAGCTTACAAGGATCCCCAAGGAAGTGGCAGTGAGCTGAGACCTAAGACAGAAATAGGAGGTAGGCTAGTATGAGGGAAGGAAGGGGGTTCCATGCAGAGGCCCTGTGTGTTTAAAAGCGAGAAGGAGCACATGGCACATTTATGGATCCGAATGAGGCCAATATGGCTGGAGTACAAAAAAGGGAAGTTCGTGGGGCTGGCTGGTGGCATAGCAGTTAAGTTCACAAGCTCTGCTTCAGCAGCCCGGGTTTGCAGGCTCGGATCCCAGGGGCAGACCTACACACTGCTTGTCAAGCCATGCTGTGGCAGCATCCCACATACAAAACTGAGGAAGACAGGCACAGATGTTAGCTCTGCAACAATCTTCCTCAAGCAAAAAGAGGAAGATTGGCAACAGATGTTAGCTTAGGGCCAGTCTTCCTCACCAAAAAAATAAATAAATAAATAATTTTTTAAAAGGGAAGTTCATAGTCTTGGTTTCTTTCTTCATTTTCCTACATTGTTTTTTAAAAATCACATCCTGGTTTGGAGAGCTGTGCTTCATTGTGAGCATTTGACACAGCAATAAAAGGCATTCTGGTACTTTACAGTAAAGCAGTCTGCAGATGCACTGTTTCCTGGGAACGGTGCAGGAAGCACCCTGTGCAGCCAGGGAGCAGGCGGAACAAGCCCCTCCTAATGCCGACCAGACCACCGGGAGAACCAACTTCTGCTCCAGCCCTTGAGGCCCCTCCCCGTGCCTGACGCTGCTGGGGGCTCGGCATCAGCTGCGGGTCAGCAGCTGTGTTCCGTCAGGGCCCTCCGTGCGTTTTTATGAGCTGACTGGTTTTGAGGTCCCAGACTCCCTCTTGCTGCTTCCTGTGTTAGGGTTTTATCTTTCAAGCGGCCTAGAAATCCTGCGTCTGGGTGTGTTCACAGTGACGGGGCCCAGCCCAGCTGATCACTAGGAAGGGACAAATCTTTCTCTGATAAAAGCAGGCTTCTTGTCCGGCAGGGCTGGCTTTGCCATTTTTTCTGGGGTGGCAGCTTTACTCCGGGTTTGGTCGTGAGTATGTACGGCTGTAAGCGGGGAAAGAGCCATTTGGGATGTTTGATCCATGACACATAATTTGATGAGGGCAGAGGGTCCATCAGAGCAATGAACAGAGCTGTTTTAAAGACCCTCAGGGGCCCCCACCAGGCAGCACCGCCCAGGACTGGAAGCTGGGACCCATGTCACAGGGTCAGCACACAGACACCCACAGCTCCCGGTGCCATGGCACAGGCCCCCGCCCTGCCAACCACAGCTCCACACACAGAAGGACAGCAAGTAGGGTGGGCACGCTGCCCCCTGTCATCCTGCTCTCTCACGGTCTCTCTCCGGCTCACGGGGAGGAAAACTAAGGTAGTTACATAAAGTAGTGCTAAAAAACGTGGATTTTGAAATTGGAAAGATCTGGGTTTGAATCCCAATTTCACCTCTTTAACTCAACTGTAAAATGGGATTATTGTTGTGGGATTAAATGAGATGATATGTATCAAATATTCAGCACAGTGCCTGAGATGTTCTCAATAACCAGCTGAACCGGGCAGGGGGGGATTTATTTTTTCTCCTCAGCAAAGCTGTGCTGGAGCTCATTGGCTCTGGAGCCTGGACCAGGGACCCCCAGGTGTGTGAAGAAAAAGCCAGCCAAAGATGTTCAGACTCTCCCCATCACTATCCAGGGGCTTTTAAAACTCTGATGGAGGGAACTTTGGGGAGTTGGTCCTCCTCAAACCTGAAATAGATTCTCTTTAATTTAAAGCTCCTTCTATCTGCACTGTGCCCTGCTGTCTGGTTTGATAAGATCCTCCGAATGACAAAAGCAAAAACATAACCCCAGCCATGTTAGTGAGGTGAGATGTGAAATCAAAAATAAAAGAGGTGGTCATCAAGACTTTTTAAGGCAACCTTTTTTTGGTGACGAAGATTGGCTCTGAGCTAACATCTATTGCCAATCTTCCTCTTTTTTTTTTTTCCTCTCCCAAACCCCAGTACATAGTGGTATATCCTAGCTGTAAGTCATTCTAGTTCTTCTGTGTGGGACGCCGCCACAGCATGGCTTAATGAGCAGTGTGTAGGTCTGCGCCCAGGATCCGAGCCGCTGGAGCAGAGCGTGCAAACTTAACCAATGGGCCACGGGGCCAGCCCCTCATCAAAATTTTTCAACATTTAATGCATATTATAAATTTCTTATGCCTCAAAAAATATGTATATATATATTTTTCAAAGCTCCACCAAAATGCAGTTATTATGATGCACCCAGCTGGGGGACTCTGCCACTGGCGAGGAGACCTAGGCACACAGGCTGAGTTCAGTGACCTGGGGGGACATGTGGCGAGTGAGGTTGTGGCAGCCGGACTGTGGTTGGCATATGGACACTGAACAAGCCCTCTGACCCCCTGGCTTTCTGCCTGGGTCTCAGTTATTTGCCTCACAGGGAATGGTTGATTTCAAAGTTATAAAGGTACCCAGGGTGATGCTCACATGGAATGAGAACCTTGAAGCTACAGAGGAAGATGAGTAGAAGTCTTTTATGGATCCTTGAGCGACCTCCTGTGGGATGTGCTCCGGCCTTCCTTCTTTTTGAGGGAGAAGCCGCATTCATGCCCCTCTACTGGGGTGAATAGATGGGTAAGCGTTTTCTCAAATTGAGAGAGCATGGTTTTCTTGGCGTGAACAAAGAGTGACCTCAAAAGATAACTAGTCTTGGTGTTCCAGAACTGCCAACAAAAAGGGCAACAGATCCAGTGTCCTAAAATGCGAGTCATCATTTTTGGAACTTAACTGGCTTTCCTTAATGATTCTACGTAGTCATTTAATTCATTTGATTACCTGCAGGCTATGTGTATGTGAAAAATTATTACAAAATTAATATATTTGTTCAAGAAAAGTGGAAAAATACCAAATAGAACAAAGTCAAAAAGCCTCATTATCTCACCATCCGGGGACTACTGCTACCAATATTTGGATGTAAATTTCCCCAAGTCCTTTTTCTATGCCCTCATACAAAGCTGGAGTTTTTTTTTTCCTTAAGATTGGCACCTGCACTAACAACTGTTGCTAATCTTCTTTTTTTTTCTGCTTGTTCTCCCCAAATCCCCCCAATACATAGTTGTATATTTTAGTTGTGGGTCCTTCTAGTTGTGGCATGTGGGATGCCGCCTCAGCATGGCCTGATGAGTGCCGCCATGTCTGCGGCCAGGATCCGAACCAGTGAAACCTTGGGCCATCGAAGCGGAGCATGCAAACTTAACCAGTCGGCCATGGGGCCGGCCCCCAAAGCTGGAGTTTTAAAAAAATTGAGGCTATGGATAACACGCTGGCTTATAATCCATTCCTCTCCTGTTTTAAACTTCACAATATATCTTGAACGTTTTCATCATATAATTCTCTGACAACTCTAATTGCTGATGGACATCCTATAATATTTTTAACCAATCCCCTATTGCTGGATTTTCATGCCTTTCCCAACATTTTATTATTATAAACAGCACTGTACATATAAGTATGCAGACATCGCTGCATGTACTTCAGATTATTCTTTTAAGGAATTTCTAGTCAAGGATACGCTATATAAAAAGCTTTGACACACATTGTTAGGGGGCTGGTCTCCTTGAATCTCTGCAGTGATGAATGGGGTACTTCTTTTTCCACATCCTTGCCAGTACTATTACACTCATTTTTTAAGATTCTTGCAGTTTGAGGCATTATTGTTTTAATTAGCATTTCTTTATTAGTATTGAGTCTAAAATTTTTTTCTTATCTATTTTGGCCATTTTTTATCTCAACTTTTGAGAATTGCTTGTTAATGTGTTGCCCATTTACCCATCAAATTTTTGTCTTTAATTTTTTTATGGCTTCCTAAATTATAAGAGCTCCTTATATATATTGTAAGTATTTTCCCCATCTTGTCTTTTCTCTTTCAATTTGTTGAATGAAAAGGAAGTACGAAGTCCCACAGGCATTTCGTATTATCCTCTGGGCCTCTCAACAGCGTTTCACAGGACCATAAACAGTAATTTATGGCCTCTCCAGTGGCTTTCATGACATCACTCTCCTCTGCTTTTCCTCCTGCTTCTTTGGCCTGTCCTCCTGGGTCCCTCTGGTTGGAAGCCTCTCTCTGCCAATCACTGAAATGTGCATGACCCTCCAGCCTTTGTTAGGATCTTTACTCCTTCGCAGGCTGCACACTCTCCTTAGGTGATTCCCATCTGCTCCCATCGGTTCCATTATTCAATTACCACCTGTGTGCCGACGACTCCCTGCCTACAGCAGCAGCTTAGCTCTCCCTCCAGACTCCAAACCTGTATCTCCAAGCACCTATTGGATATCTTTACTTGGGTGTCTCCCAGGAACCTGGAACTTGATAGAAATCACCATCTTCCGCCTTGTAGTAATACTCCTCCTAGGTTCCTCATCTTCTGAAATGACCCCACCATCCATCCAGTTGCCCGATTCAGAAGCCTGGGTAGGAACCTACACTCCTCCCTTGTACTTTCCAAGCAATCAACAAGAACTGAAGAATTCACCTCCTAAATTTCTGTTAATTCCATGTTCTCCATCCCAGGCCTGCAACCCCCATTTCCTCTGTATTTCTCCACCAATCTCCTAAATCCTTTTCTTATGCTCCTTTCCAATCCATCCTCCCCATTACAGACAGCGTGCTTTTCCAAAATCTACAAATCTGATCAAGCAAGTCCCCCGCTGACATCCTTTAGTGGCTCCCCATTACACTCAGGATAAAATTCAAACCCTTAACATAGTACACCCAGGCTGCCTGCCTGCTTACCTTTCAGCCTTTTTTCTTATTGCTTCTTACCTTGTGCTTTGCACTCAAGTCTAACAGGACTACCATGTTTCATTAAATCTGAAACACTGTCAACTGCATAATGCACTCTTATTTTATGTGACATTAAGAAAAAAATTCTGCCAATTAGGCTTATAAAACATCATATATTGTAAAGAATATCTAATTTCAGAGACATTAAAATGGGAAAAAATATAGGTTGAAATACAGTTCTACCATTATCTCTGTGGAACCAGATTCCATCATATCCCCGCCTTTCCACTTGCTGTTTCCTCTTCCTCCCTCCTCACACTTCACCTCCCCCAACACACACAGACACACACACACACATCCCTCTACTGTCTTCAGCAAAATTAAAAGTTAGGTAATATAAGTCCGGTGCACCCATCCTTTTTCTGTCTTCTTCTTTATTAAAATCTCATTTCCTTTCCAGACTGAGCTTAAGTTTGGGGGGATCCATTTGGGGGCTTGATTTTAGGCTTTGTCAGGGCCATCCTCATTCCTAAGGCAAGGGCTATCCCATAGGTATTAACACAAAGGTAGTGAAATCTCTCCCTTCTGAAGGGGCTGGAACCGCCGATCCCCCAGGATGGCTTACCCTCTACCATCCGTTTCACCCTCTGTCCTGTTGTGGTGGCTCTCTGGTGAGAGGAGAGTAGCTTCTACTATAGGGCAGCAGGGCCTTGCACATGTACCGCCCAGCCCTCAGCCACACACTCCTGGAGGGCACCCAAACGGACTTCCGAGGGCCCCCTTCTGCACAGCTTCCTCCTTTCTGATGCCCCTCTCTGCAGATTCCAGACATTTCGACTGATCCAAGTCCTGAATTCTGAACTCTGCCTCCTTGGCTCAGCAAGACCACAGGGCTCTGCTGGGACTCCAGCTTTCTCTTCCATGGTTTGGAAATTCTTTCCAGGCAGAGAGGGGGTCAATTGCGGGGTTCACTTGTGAATTTCCTTCCTATGCACCAATCACCAAGCTTCAAGATGATCAATTTAGGCCCAGTCTCTGCTCATCTATATTACTGCCACTTGCCTTCTCTGTGCAGATTATTTAAAACAAATTACCTAAAGCAAATCCCAGACATATCATATCATTTCATCTATAAATATTTCAGCATGCATCTCTAAACAATAATAACTCTTTAATAAAACCGCATAAAACCATTATTCTACACAAAATAATTAATAATTCATTAATCTATCCAGTAGTATTCAAATTTCTCCAGTGCTCTCACACATTTTTTATAGTTTATTTCTTCAAGTCTTGATCCAAGTAACACATTGTAATTGGCTGCCATGTTTCCTAAATCTCTTTTAATCTACAGATTTTTTTCCTCTCTCTCTCTCCTTCTTACAAATTATGTATTGAAGAAATTGGGTTGCTTGTCCTGTGGGTTTTCCACAGGCTGGATTTTGCTAATTGCATCCGTGTGGTATCATTTAGCATGTTCGTCTGTCCCCCGTGTTTCTTACAAGCCCGTTGCTCTAACTTCATCAGATTCAAGTTGCAATTGTTTGGTAAGTCTGCTTCAAACGTCTGCTTGTTTCTCTTTTTTTGATGATCATTACCTAGATCCATTATTTCATTAAGGACTGCAAAACAGTGATAAAGAATGACACATCTTTGTATTTATTATCTGATTACTTCTAGAAAGAGGAACCTCTCCAAAATCAATGATTTGACGTTTGACTATCCTAAAACACGGTCCCTACAGGAAAGGCAGGACCAGTGCTTGAGTCCTTCACTCTACGTACCAGTGTCTTAGTGTCTTAGTCTATGTACTTAGTGCCTTAGTACCTCAGGCTGCTATAACAGAATACCATAGACTGGGTGATTTATGAACAACAGAAATTTATTTATCACTGTTCTGGAGGCTAGAGTTCAAGATCAAGGTGCTGGCAGCTTTGGTGAAGGCCCCATCTTGGTTCATAGACAGCTGTCTTTTCACTGTGACCTCACGTAGCAGGAGTGAGCGAGCTCTCTGAGGTCTCCTTTATATGAGCACTAATCCCACTCGTGAGGGCTCCACCTTTGTGACCTGATCACGAGGCCCCACATCCTACTACCCATCACATTGGGGATCAGGTTTCAACATATGAATTTGGGGGGGGACGCAAATTTGGTCTACAGCAAGCAGTTTTCAGAATGATTATTTGGTTACCTAATATCCTCAAAAGTGGAGCAGTGGACATTTTATTTTTATCACTAGGAACTCAAGGATTTAAACATATTTGAAGCATTTCACTCTATTGTAGATATTATTCTTATTGATCCTCAAATTGTCCCATCTTTAGTCAACATGAGCCCTTTCAAGTTGGATCCTGAGTACTTTTGTGTGTGTGTGTGTGTGTGTGTGTGTGTGAGTGTGAGGAAGATTGGCCCTGAGCCAACATCTGTTGCTAATCTTCCTTTTTTTTTCTTGCCAAAGCCCCAGTACATAGTAATATATCCTAGTTGTAGGTCATTCTAGTTCTTCTATGTGGGATGGCGCCACAGCATGGCTTGACGTGTGGTGCTGGGTCTGTGTCCGGGATCCGTACCTGCAAACCCTGGGCTGCCAAAGTGGAGCACATGAACTCAACCGCTCGGCAATGGGGCCAGCATCCTTTATTTATTTCTATACTTGGACAGTACTCCACTGTGTGGCTGTACCATAGTTTATTCAACTATTACCCTGTTGATGAACATCTGGGTTGTCTCTAGTCTTCTGCTTTTACAAACAGTGCTGCAATAAATATCTTGTGCATTCTCTTTTTCTTATTTTTGCCAATATATCTATGGGATTGATTCCTAGAAGTGAAATTGCTAGGTCAAAGGGTAAATGTATGTTTTTTGGTAGATATTGTCAAATTACCCTGTACATTGTATTCTGAGGCTTGTTTCTCTGTTGTTTCACCAACAGAGTATGTTAAATTCTTGGACTTTTGCCAATCTCAGATGAGAAATATTACCTCAGTGAAGTTTTAATTTGCGAAATGTCACTTTTTACCATTGAAATGAGAATAAAGAGGTAAGAAATGTTTTGTCTAGCTAATCTTCTCTTTAACTTAGCATTGTAATCATCACAGGTATATGAGCTACATCCAGGCTTCCCTGTGGCGACAGTATGAAGTCCCATTAACTTTTAATGTCCAAAGGGCAATAGTCTGAGGTTCCCTAAACATACTTTAAAAAGGACCAGCTATCCTAATGTCTCCCAATTATTTTGGGGAGTCTCCAAAGGGGACCTCAAAGGGAGCCACCATCCAGTCTACTGGCTGCAGTCACCATAGCTGGCTGCTGCCCCGCGCTCTCTCCCTGCTCTGCAGCTCCTGCTGGGGCAGGATCCCTGGCTGTGATGACGCATCAATGGGGCACACTGCTGCCGCGCTCATGGTGGCTGCTATGAGAACACCAACGCTGACCGCGCCCCACCCTCTGGCCACCATCCTTGGAGGTAACAGGACAATGCAGAATGGCTGCCCCCAACACCGTGCTACTGTCTCCTGACCCCTCTAAACCTGTGCCGTTCTCCTGAAGTGCATCCTGAAGACCTCAGTCTGCCCCTGGCTTCTAATCTTTGTCCAGAATCTTATAAAGACCTTTATGAAAAGGGCTCCTTCCTTGGATGGTTCGAACCCCATCCAAGGGGCCAGAAGAACTGAAGCCCTCCTCTGCTCTATAAAACAAATGCCCCTGTGCGTGTGGAGGAACGGAAGCAGAAGCAGGAACATGAGCTGGAGTGGTTACCTACACTAACAGTACCTGGTTATCTGTGCGAATGGCCTCTGGTTAGCCCCAAACGTCCCGTCCAACAGGCATTACTGTGCATCTCACTGGCACAAAGGCAGAATACACAATTAGCCGACTCCTATTTATAATAGTAAAGCTGGAATTACTGATTGAAAATCAACTTAAATCAGTTTAAAAGGCAAAATAACTGCGAAAGTAGACAAAATTACTTGAAAATGTAATATAAATCATCCTGGAGTGCACAAACGTTAACAATAAAACTCCTAGTCATTTGCAAGACTCATTTTTAATCAGTGGTCTCTCAGAGATGTATTGAGAATCAAGGAGAAAATTTAAAATCTTGGAAAACATTGTTAAACAAGCAGAGTAAGCTGTTTAAATGAATCAGGAAAAGTACGCTTTTGGAAAGAGTTTTTTTAAAAATACATAAAATAATCCTAGGACTCATAAATATTGCAATTCTTGCCCCACACTCTTTCATTGAAAAAAAATCATGGTAAGTGAAAAAAATGCTTAAAGGCTCAGAAAAGATTGCCAGCATTTTTTTTTTTTTTTACCATTTACTGCTTTATTCTTTGTTGTCTTTTTCGTTAACTGGTTGTTCTGTTTCATAAGCAATCAGCCTATTTATTTTTGAATGAGTCTGAGCCACTTTTGTTAAGTGCAGACAGCGCATGAGGGGTCCCTGGGCTCCTGGCACTTCCTGTCCCTGGCAAAACAATGTGACCCTTTGCTCGGACGTTCTGGGAGCGTCGCTGAACTCAGTTTCAGTCTAGGTTTTGCCAGCCATTGAAGACATTTCGTAGGTGTTGTGTGGTAACCATATCTCAATGTGTCTTGGCAGGAGGAGGGGACCCTCAGGCTGTTCTTGTCCATCCTGCTGGCTTACAGATTGCCCGAGGGTCTTGGACCCGGGGGAGGAGACATCAGGAAGCGACTCTGCCCCTGTAGACATTGTTCCCATCCCGGGATGACCAGTGTCAGGTGAGGTGGAAATGGTCACCCTCAAGCCTCGGGAAGGAGATCTTCCCTTCCAATCCTGGCTCAGACCTAGGGCCCAGGTGCGGCAGGCTCCATTTCCGCTGGGGATGTTTCTTCTCAGTTGCACCTCATCTTGGTGACTCTTTGTGGCACAATTCCCTGTCCAGGTCACCCTACCCCTCACTATTTTCACCCCGTTTCTGCGCTCTTTGGGGTACCTGCAGGGATAAGGGTGTGGCAAGAGAAGCATCTAGGATGCAAACTGTCAGCATCAGCCGCCTCTTGGGGGCTGAGGGGCAGCGCCTCCTGACCAGCGACCTGCCCCTCCACCTCATACAAGTCTTGGCCCTGCTGCAGGCCTTGGCTCCAATCCTCAGCCTTGGGGTTCCAGGACGGAAGCGGGGACCGAGGTGATGCAGGATGGCCGCCCACTTACATGGAACGCTGCCATAATCTGCAGCTCTCAGAGACCCCTGGGTCTGACCATGGCCTTAAGAAGTCCTCAAGTCTATTTTTCTGCCTGAAAATAGCATCATACCTGAACCACTGTGCATTTAATTCCTTACTTTTCTAAGAGAGAAACAACCTAACAATTTTCACCCATAAAGACCACCTAAGGGAGAGACTGACATGAGGATTCAGGAAGCTTGGGCATCACGCCATCACTGGCTAGGTAAGTCTCCTTGGGATTCAGGTTCTCTGTAAAATCCACAGGAGTTGGACCCAGTGACTGTTCCTTTTCTCTCTGTCGTGTTTTGTGGTATATGACTCTTTAACTCTGGGAACTATCCTGATAGGATAGTATCTTTAAGCCAAGTGCCTGTGGGCTGTGGCTGGGAGCCTGGGAGAGCACAGGTGCACGGGGTCTTCTACCAGCACGTGCCCTGGCCAGGTGGTTTCTTATTAAGACCTTGTTAGTCCCAAGCAATGGAGATTGGAGGGGGAGCACTGGTGATCCCCAGAGGCACGTTCTCAGGAAAAGCATCAAGTTCGGTTCTGAAATGAATGACGCGCTCACAGATTCAGGACCACTCAGAGCTTCTCCACCACACTTAAGACGCCTCCATGATTCCAAGAGCTGCGGAATTGGCGAAGACGCGGCTCCCCAGCAAAGCTGTGGCTGAGCCCGTGAAATCAATCAAGCCGCCGTGTTTATGTAGTACAGTGTAGAAAATAGATGATTTTAATTGCTAATTGTTCTTGAGACCCCTACCAAGATATATTTTTAAAATGTGGCCTAAATGTTCTCCTCAACAGGCGCGGTGGAGGAATTACAGTGTATTCAGAGGCTGACATGCTGCTGATTGAAGAACAAAGAAGAGTAATCAAGGTTGGGTTTTTTTTCCTGTGGCTTTTAACATTTACAAAGAAAATGATTTCAAAGGGTACGTGCTAGAAAGAAACAAGCTGTAAACAGTTACCAATCAGCCAAATACTCCGATTGCTAAGAATGTTCCCTCCACCCTCACCTCTTCCCACCCCCTCCCCCATAATCAGCATCTCACTGTAACAGGAATTACTCTTTTGTTCAGGACTCTGGGGAAGGCTATGAAGGGTCAGACTCAGAGGCATCCTGCTCTCGGAGACCGCAGGACCTCTTGGAAACTTCACAGACACAAACCTCCCTCCCTGACAGGCATCCTGCCCACGGGATGCCCCCATTTCAGATGAAATGGGCTGAAGCCTCTCATCCCGGCCTGCCGCAGAGGCCACCTTCCCATCCCTGCTCCCCAGAACTAGGCTTGATTGGCGGGGCTGGAGCGGGGGCTCCTCAGTTAGTGCACTTTAACATGGAAGAAAGGTCAGAGAGTATGAGGAGAGGAACCTGGACATAGAAAGCAAGCCTGTGGACGACCCATTCTTTGAAGAATTCCTCACTTGCTGGTGTCTTGAGAAAATGACCTTTTCCTGGAGTCTTGGAGCCCCCGTGGTGTCTCATGGGACACTTTACAATGTCAGTGGGTCAACAGACCTGGAAATCTCAAGGTCACTGGTAACATGTTCAAATCACCCTTGTGTCATGGGGGACAGATAATGCTGTTTGGTGCCTATGCCAAGGCAGAATTAAGCCATGATAACCTTTGAGAAACATCCTTGGGTTATTCGTTTTTTTGTTTTTTGTTTTTTTTTTGGGTGAGGAAGATTAGCCCTGAGCTAACATCTGTGCCAATCTTCCTCTATTTTGTATGTAGGTTGCCACCTCAGCATGGCTGAGGAGTGCTGTAGGTCTGCTCCAGGGATCTGAATCCATGAACCCAGGCTGCCAAGGTGGAGCATGCTGAACTCAAGCACTACGCCATAGGCCAGCCCCCTTGGGTTATTCTTAAGGACAGGTTTTCTTAAAATCCCTCAGAATAATGGTGCGTGGCAACAAGCCTATAACTATAGGAAGAACACCTTCGGAGTCATCAGCCAGCCCTCAGATTAGGTCTACACCTTTCTAAGTGCATGAGTGCCTACAGCTCATGTCTTAAAGTGAGGTTTTAAGCCAAGCCTAACCTTATGATTCAGGACAAGATGTCAACACTGGTGGCAATGTGACATGTGTCTGCTCCATCCTGTCCTAAGTCCAACAATAGCCAACCCACTTATGGAGGTCCTTCAATTAGCCCCAAAGAAACCATGGATTAGAGGAATGCACAAAAGCTTAGCAGAAAATTAGAGAACAGCAAGAAGGCACTCTTTCTACAAAAAGCAGCCCTGCATCCTTGGCTTCACTATTTCGTTTTTCATTCTGATTATTTTTTTCCAAATTCAACTAATCTCTGCCATTTCCCCGGGATGGAGTATTGCTTCTGGTTTACTGTCTTGGTTGAGGGGGCTTCCACTTGAACCTTCTGGTCACACTTGTCCTTACTCCACAGGTCAGAGAAACAATGTGAGGTCCCACCAGCTGGGAGGGATATCCATGCTGATTAAGTACTCAGGGACAGGCAAAATGGGCCCAGATGGGTCCATGAACTAAGTGGATGGCTTGTGAGATGAATTTGGGCCAGGCCCATTTGTCTCTGTATCCCCACTCTGTGACCATGATGCTTTTGGGTTCCCTGGAATCAGTGACAACTGAGATCCCATATGCAACAGACCTCAAAAGTTGGAGGTTTTTTCCTCTCCATTTACTATAGTAAATGGCCCTATGTGCCTTTGGGGAAAGATTAGGGGAATTAGTACCACCCTCAAAGACTTAAAGAATAAGGAGTGGTGTCCCCAATATGTCTCCATTTAATTCATCATATTGGAAAAAACAGATAGGTCATGGTATATTCAGACTCAATATTCTTTTCCTCACTCGCTCCTCTTCAGCCATACTGGCCTCACTGTTTCTAAGGAACATTTGCTCCACATGACCTTTATAGTGGGGGGTTCCTTCTGCCTTCCTCATCTCCAGGTCTTTTCATGATACTTTCTCAAGGAGGCATTCCTGACTACCCTATCTAAAATTGTAACCCACCCAACATCCTATCCTTCTTCCATGCTTCATCTTTCTCCATAGCACTTAGCATCATCTAAAATTTTATTATCTTTATTAATTTATCCTATTGCCCAGCTCCCCTAGTAGAATGGATGCTCCAAATGAGAACAGGAGCTCAAAGATTTCATCTGTGTTGTTGACTGCTGTGTCCCTGGGACCTAGAAAAGAACCCAGCATATGGCAAGGTCTCCTTAAAAATTTGTTAAATAAACAATTGAATGGATGAGCAATGCTGTCTTAACCACTCCCCACCCCTACGCAGCCCAGCCTTCTCTGAATGCTTGGTGCCCTCACTCCCTGTTACAGCCCCCCCCCCCCCCCCCCCCCCAAAATGCCTTGAAGATTTCTCGTATTGTCCTGTAGGTCCAGCAATGTAATTCGAAAAATCAATGTTTCATGCAGATTGTGTTTTGTCTTTAAGTGGAGGGACCTTCAAAGAATCTCATTTTTCATACTGATCAAAATGAAAGCTGAATTATTCCTTTAATATCCTGTTGAATTCATTTTGTTAGTGATTTTCTTAATGTTTTCACATCTATTTTCTTAGGTGAAGTTGGTTTATAGATCTCCTTCTTTTTGTGTTACCCTCTACCTTGGACAGGATTTAATATTATTGTTATATTTTCCCAAATATTAAACCTATGTTTTTCCCTCCAGTCCCCACCCCAGGGGAACTATGTGACCAGCACAGGAATTACTGGAGGTTTGAAAGAACTCGTTAATGAATCTCTCCAGGCCCAGAGTCATTTTTGGGAGGCAACCATGAAGAATTTATAAAGTTTCCTCCATGCATATTAGTCTATTCAGATACTATAGATTTTCCTACAGCAATTTTGGTAGTTTAATATTTTCTGCAAAAATAATACATTTCATCAATATTTTTCAGTTGAGCTCTACAGAGTATGTTTTAACAATTTTAAAAGTTCCTGTATCTGTTGTTATATCCCACATTTCATTTCTAATTTTAGTTCAGATGAATATTCTTTTCCTCTTGATTAAAACTACTAGAAGTTTGTGATATATTGTTGTTTTTCAGAGACCTATTTATTTGATGTTTTACCTTATTTCTCTCCTAATGCATTAATGTCTCCTTTCAATTTGTCATTTCTTTATCCTATTTTCCTTAAGATTACCTTATTCTTTTTTAAAACTCCTTTAAATGAATCTTTTACTTCATTTACTTTCTCTTATAAATAAGACAAGCATTTAAGGCTGTGAATATAGAATTAACAATATCATATAGTTTTTGATTTGTAGTATTCTTATTTCCTAAATATTATATAACAAAGAACTTGTCTGATCTTTGTCCTGGGTTCCTGGAGTGGGGCTTCTAAACTTTTGGAAATTCCTGAGTAATACGTGTGTCTGTTACTCATGACAGGCCATTGGACCATCCCTGAGTTTATGCTAAGGAGATGACTCAGATTGAGGATGGTCATGCTGGAAAGACCAACCAGGTGATTAGAGGGTTTCGGCTTTGACTCACATGATATCAGCCTGACCTCCTGACCTCCAGGGAGGGGAGGGGGAATGGACACTGAGTTCAATCACATGGCTAATGATTCAATTAATCACGCCTATGTAATGAAACCCCAATAAAAACTCTGGATACCAAAGCTCGAGTGAGCTTCCTGGTTGGTGAGCATATTGATGTGCTGGGAGGGGGATTCCATCCTGCTTCCACGGGGAGAGGGTGCAGAAGCTCTGCATTGGGACTTCATCCTATGTGTCTCTTTACTGACTGGTCTTGATTTTTATCCTTTAGAATAAAACTGTAATAATAAGTGTAATACTTTCCTGAGTTCTGTGATTCTTTCTATTGAATTATTGAACCTGTGGGGGTTGTAGGAGCACCCTTGAATTTTCAGCCACTTGGTCAGAAGTGCAGGTGGCCTAAGGACCTCCAAACTTGTGGCTGGCATCTGACACAAGGGCAGTCTTGTTGGGCTCTGTGCTCCAAACCTGTAGAGTGGGTGCTAACTCTGAGGGTTAGCACCTGAGTGGCATTGCAGCATTGTGGTCAATGTGTTATTTAATATTTTAGCTTTTAACACAAGAATATAATGCAATCTTTTTGCTCTAGTAATTTGATATTCCTTCCAGATCTTAAGGTACAAGTTAAACTAGTCATTTATGGGGTGTTTTGCTTTTTGTTGTTGTTGTTAACAAAGAGCAGCAGATGTGTAACCAACCCAACAATGCATAATCCAATGATTGTTTCATCAATCATAACTTAATTCTCTGTAGTTATTCAAACAAGACACTGGTTTCAACTTCTTTCTGACCACATCTGTTTTTTTTTACACTCTGGGTACGTGTGCCAATTTCATGGTGAGTGGTAGGCATGAAGTTCCTGGATATGAAGTTAATCTATAAAGTCGCTAATCCAATAAAAAATGATTAAGTTTCTCTTCTGTGGCCAAAGGAAATCATATTTGGAGAATAGACGAAAATATTCTATTAAAGTATTATCATTCCTCCACATGCATTACTCAGTGCTTCAGTGTGAGAGTAATTATACAGTCAGTACTTGGTTGGAGTGGCAGAGGCCTCCAGAAAGCTGGGAGGACTAGGGCCGCAATAACTGTTTCTATTGTTAGGAAAAGTCTTTCTTAAAAGAAAATATAGTAAGAGTGAAAACTTAACAGATATTGTGGCAAACTCCCCTGAAATCAGGCAAACCACCTTGGGAAAAAGTGCTACAGAAGAGACCACTGAATGGGGCAGAGGGACTCTTCTGATTAGTCAGCATCTTCTGAATTTTCTTTTCTCTACTTTCTTAGTCTAGGGGATTATATTTAAAATGCTATGAGAGCCCAAGGGCCTCAATTACAGTCTCTGGCAATTAGAGTGACCTCAATTTCTGTTTTAAGTTGAGAAAGATGCAAAGAAGAAGAGAGGGAGCAGAGACAAGTAGAGTTTCCCCTCTGGAAAGAAATAAAGAGAAACAAAAATGGAAACCAACATTTACTATCAAGGAAAAATGGCCACCATATAAATCTACAACTTTTCTTCCTGGAATTCCTTCTTTTCCAGAATAAATACATTTCCTCAAACTATTATACAGAAATAAAAAATAAAATATGAGAACCCAGCTGACAGGCACAATAAAATTGGCATCAGGGATTTTTTTAACTGGCAGTATAAGAGCTAGCAAATGGAACCTGTGGTGCTTAATGATTTATATTTTTTACAATATGATGATAACCAGCTGTTAATGATGATTTATATTTTTGTAACATGATCTTGAGTGGCAATAATATAATGAATATATTTTAAAACCTGCTAAAGTTTGGGAGCCAGAAGATAGCACATAAATTGTATTCATAGTCAGCATCCAGCACAAAATATCTTGAGTCATCAAACACCAGAGGATGAGTCAAAAAGCCATTAGTGCCTCTGCCGAAACCACCGTCTTCCAGTAATTCACCAAAATGATGAATACAAAGAGAAAGAGGAGAGGAACCCATTATATGTTCCCTAGGCCTTTTGGAAAGTTTGATATTGTAGACACCAAGGGAATGGGCAGTCTTCAAAAAGGAGTGCTCCTTAAAAAAGACAAGAAATCACAAGTGTTGGAGAGGATGTAGAGAAACAGGGACACTTATACACGGCTGGTGGGAATGTAAACTGGTGCAGCCACTACGGAAAACAGTATAGAGATTTCTCCAAAAATTAAAAATAGAAATACCATACAATCCAGCTATTCCAGTTCTGGGTATTTAACCAAAGACAACGAAAACACTACTTTGAAAAGATATATGCATCCCTGTGTTCACTGCAGCATTATTCACAATAGCCAAGACTTGGGAGCAACCCAAGTGCCCATCAATGGATGAATGGATATATACAATGGAATACTACCCAGCCATAAAAAAAGACAAAATCATCCCATTTGTGAAAACATGGATGGACCTTGAGGGTATTATGCTAAGTGAAGTAAGTCAGATGGAGAAAGACAATTATCATATAACTTCACTCATCTGTGGAAGATAAACAAACAAAGACATACACAGATATGGAGAACAGATTGGTGGTTACCAGAGGGGAAGGGGGTGGTGAAAGAGGTAAAGGGGCACATGTGTATGCTGACGGATGGCGACTAGACTTTTGGTGGCGAACATGATGCAGTCTATACAGAAGTCGAAATAAAATGATGTAATCTGAAATTTATATAATTTTATAATCCAATGTGACCTCAATAAAAAAATAAATTAAAAGACAAAGGAATGCCTCACCAAGTTACCACAGCAAAACTGGAAGAGTCTACAATGTTACCCAGCATGCCTTTGGCATTGTCGTAAACAAACAAGTCAAGGGAAGATTCTTGCCAAGAGAATTAATGTAAGTATTGAGCATATTAAGCACTCTAAGAGCCAAGGATAGCATCCTGAAACACGTGGAGGAAAATGATCAGAAAAAGAAGGGAGCTAAAGAGAAAGGGACCTGGATTCAACCGAAGCACCAGCCTGCTCACCCGGAGAAGTACACTTTGTGAGAACCAATGGAAAGGCTCCATAGCTGGGGGAATCTATTCCCCAAGAATTCATGGCATGACAGGTGTTTAAAAAAAAAGACTTCTGGATTAAAAAAAAAGCTATTAGGTGTCGAGGAAATCACAGTACAAATTCATCTGTTAAAGACCCACCTGCTATGGTATTTCTATGTTCCATGTTAAGGCCAACATATATTTTTTTGAAAAATCAAGAAGGCAAAATTTGCGTTGACATTCTTTGATAAAAATTAAGGAGTCAAGACAAAGTTCTTGTCCACCTCATCTTTGACAATACTCAAGGCCCTGTAATTCAACTGCCACACTGGTTTTCAGTCAGTCTTAGGCAAAGGACCCCTTTGAAGATCTGATAACTGTAACAAAACCTCATCCGAGAAAAGCACACATGACACATTTTCTTTTAAATTTCAGAGGTGCATGAATCCCCTGAAGCCCATGAAAGGATCTCAGATCTAGACGTGAAGCCACAGGACACAGCTGTGAGAATTGTATAGCCTGGAAATTTTTTTTTTTTTCCTTTTTCTCCCCAAAGCCCCCCGGTACATAGTTGTGTATTCTTCGTTGTGGGTTCCTCTAGTTGTGGCATGTGGGACGCTGCCTCAGCGTGGTCTGACGAGCAGTGCCATGTCCGTGCCCAGGATTCGAACCGACGAAACACTGGGCCGCCTGCAGCGGAGCGCGCGAACTTAACCACTCGGCCACGGGGCCAGCCCCCTGGAAAATTTTTAAATTAAGAGTTGGCCAATAGCCTTTGGCTTCAGAAAAATTTCTCAATGATGAGCCTTTGAAATATCTATTTTTAATCTGTGTAGCTTCCTGGTGAGCTCTTAGGACATATCAGCTGAAAAATGTATAACATTATTGAATACAAATCCAATTCAAGTTCTGGAGGCTATGCCAAAAGGCAGATACACCAGTGAAAAAAGTACTGGTAACTAAGAGTCCTCCATCTGAGGATAATGATTAAGACGCCTTCAGATGACTATGCCTCCGCAGAAAACAACTGTAAATGGACATAATATGAAAAGCAGCTACCTGAAGGTATTGGAGAGTGAAAGGAAGCAGCTTCTAGTGAAGGAGCTTCTTGAAGAAAGGGCCGTGGGGAGCTATACAAGCAAGTTTCATCTGCCCAGATTGTAGCCTGAGGAGGAGTGACGTCTGTGTGGCGGTGGGGAGCAAACAAGTTCTAAATAATCACTGGGTCAAAGAAGAGTCATGGAGAATATTAGAAAATATGGTGTATATATTATATGACAATATATCATAAATATTATATTATATCACATAAATATGACAATGAAAATACACATATTGAAATTTGTGGGATGTAGGTAAAACAGGGTATACCGGGAAATTTATAACTTTAAATACCTATGTGGCAAAAGCAGGAAAATCTGAAACTCAATGATCTAAGCTTCTACTTTAAGAAACTACAAAAAGAAGAGTAAGTGATGCCCAAAGCAAACAAAAGGAAGGAAAGATTAAGAGTAGAAATTGATAAAATAGAAAACAGAACAACAAGAAAACCAAAAGCTACTCTTTGAAACAAATCCAATAAAACTGATAAACTTCCAGCTAGACTAATCAAGAAACCGGAAGACACAAATTCCCAATACTAGGACTAAAAGAAGGAGCCCCAGTACACATCCTCAGACATTAAGAAGACAGGAGAATGTTATGACAAGCTTCTGCCAATAGTTTGACAATCTAGATGAATAAACACATTCCTTAAAAGAAACAATTTACTAAAAATAACTCGAGAAAACTTGACAGCCTTATATAAATTAAGGAAATTGAATTCATAATTTAAAACCTTCCCACATAGAAAACTCCAGACCCAGATGACTTTACTGGTGAATTCCATGAAACACTTAAGGAAAAAATAACACCAATCTTGCAAAAACGTTTTCATAAAATAGATGAGGGAGCATTTCCCAGCTCATTTTATGAGACTAACATTACCCTGATTACAAAATCAAAGACATCACAAGAAAAAAGAAATACAGAGCAATATCACTCATGAACATAGACATGAAAATTCTTAACAAAATATTAGCAAATAAAAACCAATGGGATACAAAAAGGATACTATACATCATGTCCAAATGAGCTTTATCCCATAATGCAAGGTTGGTTTAACATGAGAAAATCAATCAATGTAATTCACCATATTAACAGAATAGAGGAGAACCATATCAGTATTTCAATAGATGCAGAAAAAACATTTGATAAAAATCAACACTCTTTCATGATAAAATCTCTCAGCAGCTAGGAATAGAAGAGGTCTTTCTCATCTGATTAAGCTCATCTATGAAAAACCTACAGCTAACATTATAATCAACGATGAAAGATTTAATGTTTTCTACCTAAAATCAGGAACAAGGCAAAGCAAAGATACCTACTCTTACTAAGTTGATTTAACTTTGTACTGAAGGCCCAGGTAAAGAATAAGGCAGAAAACAGAACAGGCAAATTGAAAAGAAGAAGTAAAACTGTCCTATTTGCAGACAATATGATTGTGTATGAAGAAAACTCTGAGGAATTCAGAAAAAAAGCCACTAGGATGAAAACAAGTCAGTCAATTTAGCAAGGTTGCAGGATACAAGGTTGAAACACAAAAATTAATTGTATTTCTATATAACAGCAATAAAAAATTTAGAATATGAAATGTAAATAACAACTCAATTTATAATAGCATTAAGAAAATTCAAATAGTTTAGGATAAATTTAACAAAATATGTGTAAGACCCACACACTAAAAGCTATAAAGTATTTAAAGAAAAATGAAAGAAACTTAAATTAATGGAGAGATATACTGGGCTTATGGATAAGGGAGTCAGCATTATTCAGATGTCACTCTCGGGGCCAGCCATGTGGCCGAGTGATTAAGTTAGTACATTCCGCTTCAGCGGCCCAGGGTTTCACTGGTTTGGATCCCGGGCACAGACATGGCACCGCTCAGCAGGCCACGCTGAGGCAGCATCCCACATGCCACAACAAGAAGGACCCACAATTAGAATATACAACTCTGTAATGGGGGGCTTTGGGGAGAAGATGAAGAAGAAGAAGAAGAAAAAGAAAAAAAAAAGGTTGGTAACAGATGTTAGCTCAGGTGCCAATCTTTAAATAAAAAGATGTCACTCTCCCCAAATTGATCTAATATATTCAATACAATCACAATTAAAACTCCAAAAGTTTTTTGGCAGAAATTTAAGATAATTCTAAAATTGATATGAAAATACAAAGGAACCAGCATAGCCAAAACAATTTTGAGAACGAATAAAGTTGGAAAACTCATACTACCTGATTTTGCAACTTGCTATAAATCTCTAGTAATCAACACAGTGTGGTATAAGTGCCATAAAGATAGACATATCAATGGAACAGAATAGAGTCCAGAAATAGATCCACACTTATATCCTAAATTAATTTTTGGCAAAATGTCAAGGAAATTCAAGAAAGTCTTCAACAAATGATACTAAGGCAATTGGCTATCTGTAGGGGGAAAAGAGGAAGTGTTGGCAAGGATGTGGAACAACTGGATGTTCATCTGTTGCTGTTGGGAATGTGAAGTGGAAAAGCCACTGTGGAAAAACATATGGCAGGACCTTATGAAGTTAAACGTATATTTCAGTCCTAGAGAAATGAAAACATTTATCCATACAAAGGTATGTATGTAAATGTTCATAGCAGCATTATTTATAATTGCCAAAAGTAGAGGCAACCCAAATGTCCATTAACTGGTGAATAGATAAACTGTTTACCCATGGATACACTACGGACTAGCACTCAGCAACAAAAGGGAACAAATCACAATATAACACGGATGAATATTAAAATCATTAGGCCAAGTGAAAGGCTCCAAATACAAAAGGCTACATACCATGTGTTTCCATTTATATAGAATTCTAGAGAAGGCAATGCTATAGTGACAGAAACATCAGTCGTTGGCTGGGGTCAGGGGTGGGGAGGGATTAATTACAAAGAGGCATGGGGGAACATTTTAGGTAAAGGGAATTCTTCTATATCTTGGGCGGTAGAGGTTACATGATTGTATGAAATTATTAATGTTCAGCAAATTGTTCACTTAAGTACGTTTTACTGTATATAAATAATTTAAAAAATAGGAGTCCTTGATTCTGATTGTAGGTAATAGGAACTAGAATAATGGAAAGAGGACTGGACATAGGGTCTAGAAACCTCTGTTGTAGTCCTGCCTTGGTTTCTTAATCATTATCTGATTTTGAGTAATTCACCTAACCTTCCTGAACTTCCACTTCAAATACAAAACAGCAATAAACATACTGTCTTTGTCTTCCCCACAGGGACGTTTGTGAGGGCAAAGTTAAAAGGCTTTGGATACTAAAAATTTTGTGCTATTATCCAGCAGGAATGAAGGAGTCAGCAGTATACCAGCACTCTCATCCAGAAGAACCAGAACAGCTCAGCAAAACACAGGAATTCTCCCTCCGTAGGCAGCACAAACTTCTGAGGTAACGAGAAGTAAATAGGCTAAGATTCTGTATTCGTTTTCTATTGCTGCTGTAACAAACAATCACAAACTCGGTGGCTTAAAACCACCCATACTTATTATCTCGCAGCCATGTAGAAGTCTGGAGTGTTCAGTGGGATAAAACAGATGTTGGCAGGGCTGTGTTCCTTTCTGGAGGCCCTAGGGGGTAATCTGTTACCTTGCCTTTTCCAGCTCCTAGAGGCTACTCACATTTTCAGTCCTTGGCTTGTGGCCCTTCCTCCGTCTTCAAAGCCAGCAATGCAGCATCTCTCTGACCATTCTTCCATCACACAGCTCTCTCTGACCCCAGCCAGGAAGAGTTCTCTACTTCTAAGGTCTCAGGTGATCAGAACGGGCCCACCCCCATAATCCAGGGTGATCTCCGCATATCAAAGTCCTTAACTTGATCACATCAGCAAAGACCCTTTCACCATGAAAGGTAATGTATTCATGGGTCTGGAGATTATGATATGGACCCCTTCGGAGAGCCATTATTCTGCCTACCTCAACTCCAGAGAGGGAAGAACCCCACAGAGCCACTTCTATCCTAGGATCATTTGCCAATTCTGAACTCCTCCAAGAGCCTGAGAATCTGAGCTTTGTACTCACAAAGGGCATCTGCTAGGGGACATAGAAATGAGCAGAGCATTTAGCAGAGAGTTGGATCCCTCAAGTAAATGGCTTGTTTTCCTCTCAGCACATTTGATGACTATGGGATCTGTGTGGGTCAGGATGCTAAAACCTTATGTGGGAAGCCTCTGAAAAGCAGAACATTATTTTTCAGCAGTGCCATGAGCAGAGATTAAGAGTTCAGACTGTTTTAGGAGAAGGGCCTCACAGAATACACAGGATCTCAGTTGTAAGACCTGGAAGGTCAGGGGTAAAACAGAGGTAGACTGAGCTTTATCAGGGGTACAACCCCGCCTCTAAATGTACAATTTAGCACAGTCTCTGAATGGATTAAAATGAGTGCCAATACTCTATTTGCCCAGCACAAATAAAAGTGTACGCACTCTAGAGGAAGGTAACATCAGCTGGGAGCGCAATATTTTTTAAATACATAATATCTAAAATTCAATGTAAAAACTACTAGACATCCCAAAAGGCAAGAACACGACTGAAAATCAAAAGAAAAAATAGACCCACAAGTGATCTAGATAGTGAAGTTAGCTAACAAGGGCTTTAAAAACTATGCTTAATATGTTCAAGCAAGGAGATAAAAAATATAGGAGAAAAATAGGTGAAAGAGATAGAGAACTTCAACAGAGAATTGGAATCCATAAAAAAAGAATCAAATGGTTATTTTAGGACTAACAAAGTCCAACACTTGAAATCAAGATCTTGTAAGGTGTGTTCAAAAGCAGACTAGATAAGCAAAAGGATAGGACTGGTAAATCAAAGAGCATGCCAACAGAAAATGTGCAAACTGAAGCACAGAAAGAAAAACGATGGGAAAACACAGAAAAGAGCCTTAGAGATATGTAGGACACAATAAATGGTCTAAAATTTGTGTAATTCAGGATCCAGACAGACAGGAGAGAGAGGATAAGGAAAAAGAATAGAGAAGAAGTAATAACAGAATTTTCCAAAATTGATGAAAGTATCAACCTAAGATTTAAAGAGCTCTGTGAACCCCAAGTCCAATAAATACCGAGACAACCACACCAGGGCACATCACAAACTGCTGAAAATCAGATAAAAAAGAACATCATAAAAAAAGGCCCAGGGAGTGTGTGGGGGAGAACAATTTACCTTCAAAGGAACAATAGCACTGACAGCTGATTTTTCTCAGAAGAAACCAGAAATGGAAGCCATAAGGCAAAGGAACAAAACTTTAATATGCTAAAATAAAACTTCTCCAAATTAGAATTCTATACCCAGGGACAAGAATTCGTCAAAAATGAAAGGAGGCTAAACTTACTAAAATTTATACGTGACATATATGCAATTTTTTTATAGATCAATTTTACTCAATAAAACTTTAAAAAAATGAAAGGAAAATAAATACATTTTCTCACCAACAAAACCTGGAAAAATTTGTCACTAGGAATCATGAACTAAAAGAAAAAGTAAAAGGAGTTCTTCAGGCAGAAGGAAAATAATCCCACAGGGAAACACGGGATTTCAAGAAGAAATAAAGAGCAACAGAAAGGATAAATATATAGGTAAATATACATGAATACCAACATGTACATAAATAATGATTTGTGGGGCTTAAAATGTGTGTAAAATTAAATACACGACAATAGTAACATAAGATATGGGAGGGTGTTAATGGAATTAAGGTGTTCTAAGGTTAGCATTCTTGGAAAAGTAGAGAAAAGTAATAATTTTTATATGACTAACAAGTTAAGGATACATGCTGCGATTTCCAGTGTAACCACTAAAAGAAGAGTTAAATAATACATAACAAGGTAGTAAAGAGAAAAATGGATTAAGCTTCCTTTCTGTCTGTAAAGTCTCAAAGAGAATGATTTAAACTCTGTCAATAACAAATTATCCAAGACTCAATTTGTAAAACACTTAAGTTGCTATTAGTGTTGTTATAACCAAATGCCTACTACCTTGTCATCTAATAATTTCTTGGTATCTGATTTAAAGTCATTTGAAAAAAAGAACAAATTCATAGACTTAGACAAAACTATTTTGGCAGGAAGGCGAAAGGGGTGATTAGGCAGATGTGTGTGGGGGTGGACTGTAATTGGTCTCTGGGTGGTGAACATGATGTATCTACACAGAAATCGAAATATAATGATGTACACCTGAAATTTATATAATGTTATAAACCAGTGTTACTGAAACAAAAAAATATTTTATTTGAACATTTTAAAGTTTCTTTGTGGCCACTTTTATTCATTATTACGGAAATCCAACACACTCCCATTGGAACTCATTTGCAGGTGGAAAGGTTGGAACTAGAATGTTCCATTCTAAAATTCTAAAGACATTCTAAAATTTTGAAAACAGATCATGCATCCCATCGATCACCATATGTGTCTCCCAGAGCACAGCTCTTCCGCAATCCTATCCTCAGTGCCCCTCTAGTGCTGGACAGTGGATGACTCTAATCCCGCATTTTTCTTCCTCTTTTCACTCGATCCCTCACTGTGTTAGTCCACGGAGGACTTAACTGCCCTGGACAGTTCAGAGCAGCTTTGTAAGAATTTTCTGGCTTACAGTCCAACAGCCTCCTAATGTCCCCAGAGAGTCATGCCTTCGGTCCCAGGCAAAGCCCACAGAAGTCAATTTGATGGAAATGGCTGCCCCTCTGTCATTCTGTGACATTCCACAGTCAAAGGTGGAGTCAGGATTGAGTTGATTCCAGGTAAATAAAGGAGAGAAGTAGTGACTTGCTTGGTGCCAGCAGCCAACTTAGCCTAGCTTGGTAGTAAATAAAACAAATCATTCACACGAATTATGAAAATTGAGGGTAGAAACGAGGGAGTGGCAAGGGAAGGGGGCTCTTGGAGGCAGTCAGGTTTGAACTTCAGTTTGAACTTGGTTTGAACTTCAGTGCCACACTGTTGATGCAAAACCTCTGACCAGTAGGCCCAGGTCCGTCAGGAAACACATGGCCAAGATGAGCCTCACACTGCAAGGAGAGAAGCATCCGTCAGTTCTCCACTGAGCCAAGGCTCTTTACATAAAACCAGACACCCCACTCTGGCGTTCGACATCTGTGTGGGGAAAAATCTACCACACCAGAGTTTGATTAAGAAATGAAAGACGCAGAGCACAGCGGTAGTCAATAGCTATCTACTTTATCAGTGAGAATGGGAGCAAGTTATTTAACTTAGGCCTCGACTGACTCATCTATAGTATGGGGATAATAATTATACCTATTTAATAGAGCTGTTGGGATGATTAATTGATATAATGCACGTGAAGTGCTAATACAGTTCCTGGGTGAGTACTCAATAATGTAGCCAGTGTATCACAATTGTTTTTTACTGAAGACAAGACTATGCTATGTTTATCTGCTCGCCTCTGGTGGTTTACAAAACCAGAAAATTTGAGAACCCAAGGATATCAAAATGAATCTGCTGTCTGGATCTAAGCCACTGTCTCCTACCAGACTCACAGGAGGAATAATGAGCTATGTCATCTGCAGTGTCACTCTGACTGTCAGTGACATGCTGCAGAGTGGGGAGGAAGGCGGAGAGATGCCAACCATGCTGGGCCTCCCTGCTGCCGGCCCCTGTTTGAAAGGATGTGAAGGGCCAACCCTTTCTTTCAGAGGCTCACTCTGCTCCCATCTCTGGAAGGCAGGACTCAGGGCTGGCCGCTTCAGGCGCGGCTCAGGAAGGCTCTTCCTCTTCTCTGCAGTGCCCAGAAGGATGAGCGAGAGGGATAAGAAGCAGCATGAGGAGAAACCCGATGTGTTTGTGACAAAGTACTCCCACGGAATACCACCAGATACGCCAAGGACAAGACAGCTCTTTGTGGCACTCGGGGCAGCACTGGAGGAAACAAAACAGACAAAACGAAGAAATTCACCTGCTTGCAGACAACCTCCGTGCGAACGGATCCTGATGAGTGGTCCACACGTCTCAGGATCCCAGTCTTACTTTCATCAGAGCCAGATGTCCCGTGAGCCTCTGAAAACGAAGGCCAGCCAGTGCCAGAGGAGTACTTTTTCTCAGAACTGTGGAAGACATTCTCAACATTACAGCTGCTAAGACTGTCATGAACACACAAAGAGCACTTCATGCCGCAGCTCATTTTTCTACCGAGCAGGACCTGAGTCCCTCTCTCCTCTGCCAGACCCCAAGGCCAGGTCTGCAAAGAATCAGGCCCCCAGGAATTCTGCCCACTGCACCTTCACAATTAAAGACATCGTTCCATCACAGTGAAAAGATTTCTCATTCTTCTGATGCCAAGGTCTTCTCTCAATGTCCGACAAGGAGCTAAAGACACTAGGAGCTTTGTGAACTGTGTTGCTCATTAGGAAACACAGACCAAATGCAAGTGTTCTAACCGTAGAAAAGGGGAAATCAAAACGAGATAACAGCGGCCGAAGGAGGGCTTCATGAGCTCGGCGTCTGAGAGGTGTGAGAACTGATGAAACACCGATTTTCAATAATGGGAACTTCGGGTTGTCTAAACACAGAAGGCTGGCTCCTGCGGGGATTCAAAAGCCGCCTCTGCCACTTTCAGCTGTGGAAATGGGGCAAGCTACTTACCCACTCCAGGCCTCGGTTTCCTCCCCTGTAACATGGGGATAATCGTATCTAAGTATGGAGATGGTCTGAGGATTTAAGGAGGTGCTCTGGAGCAGAGTGCTCATGAATGTTTGCTGTGATTGTCATTATGAATAAGTAAGCCTGGGCACCCTGAGGCCATCAATCACTGCAGTGAAGCCTGACCACCTGGCAGCCCCATCGCTCACCAACGGTGCTGAAGGCTGGGGCGGCCAGGGGACCTGGCAAGAGGAGGAGGGCAACAAGCAAAGCTACTCACCAAAGACCCACTCTGGGTGCTCTGAAAGGTGAGCTCCCTTAAATGGCATTAGGAAAATAGATTTAAAAAATTTAAATGGGGGCACCACACCAGTGGCGTAGTGGTTAAGTTCACACACTCTGCTTTGACAGCCGGGGTTCGCGGGTTTGGATCCTGGGTGTGGACCTACACACTGCTCATTCAGCCATGCTGTGGTGGCATCCCACATGCAGAATGGAGGAAGACTGGCACAGATGCTAGCTCAGGGCCACCCTTCCTCACCAAAAAGAAAATAAATAAATAAATGGCAGGGAGATGGCTCTCTATCTAAGGAAAAGAGAGAAGAAATGAATTGTAAATTCTGCAAAAAAAATTGAGCAAGGAGGAAGAAAAGTGGCAAATCATCACATTCCTAGACTATGAACACAGAAGGAAGCTCAGTCACACCCCGGCAGAGACAGTCTAGGGTAACACACGATTCTCCCACATTCTGGCCTCATCCCTTTACACTGAACAATTACTGAGCATCTCTGAGAACTTTTGTTTACATGGGTTATGTATATCCACATTTAACAAATCAGAAATTATCACTGAGAATTTTAAAAGCATGCATTATTTTTAAAAACAATAAACTTATTACATGGTAATATAAATAATATTTTTACAAGATAATTACATTTTCCAAAATGAAAACAGTACTTAGTGAGAAGAGTTGCACTGTTTTACGATTTTGCAAATCTCTTTAATGTCTAGCTTAAAAAAATAGACAGCTGAATCTTCCTATGTGCTTCTGCATTCAAACTACTGCGGCGTTGTTTTGATTGAAGCGTAGGAAGAGGATGTGGCCTCATGCATGTGCAGTTAGAAAAGGGAGGACCCTGTAGATGCCCTAAAAGGGTCCCAGGAACTCTGGGGGGCCTCAGATCACACTCTGAGAAGCACAGGTATAACTTCGAGGAGCAAGAGCTTTGACTTCTAGAAGACTTGGGTGTGAATCCAGGCCATGCCTGTGACATTGCTGTGACCTTGGCAAGTTCTTGAATCTCTTAAAGCCTCAGTGCCCCAGTCCATAGAGCAGTAAGGGCATTATTACCTCACAGGGTTGCGAGAGGGTTAACTCAGAGATTTTCTGTATACAGCGTCTTTAGCCAAGAGCTGGAAACATGGCATATTAAGTCAGTAGCTATTATTTCTTAATATCATTATTATTATGAATAACAGATATCTAAGAAATTTGTGCAGCTGTGGGTCCAGTTAGAAGCATCTGCACATTTAGGTCGGGTTCTTTGAAATCCTTTTCCAAGAGTTCAAAAGTCTTCACCTGAGCCACTCTGGCCTAGGGAAAAACATCTTAAGCATCTTTTCATCATAGCCTTTCCAACCTCAACATTATATATAAACTAGTGATCATTAAAAGAATTTGATGGAGAATTATGAATATGATAAATTATTTTTAATGACTGAATCTAAGACTAATAAAAAGTCATTTTAAAACATTTCATGGGAAATAATAAACCTTCACTGATGCAATTAACAGAATCTGAAGATTTTACCAAGTAATATGAGAGGCCCATCATATATAATTTAAGACTGGGAACCTAAATAGTAAGGTCAATTAGAATTCCAATATACACATTTAAATGATTAGCAGATTATAAGGCCCACCCTTGAAAACCTAAAAACCATTCTGGATCATCTCTTCTCATGTACTCTTAGAGGTGTGTCTTTTGTTTAGTTCTATTATGTGTTTATTTGCTTTGTTTTTTCTTCATTTCTGGAAATTCCACAGCCTCCAAACCAACAGCAGAGGCACCCAGTGATAACTGGCAATGCTAGCATCTTAGAAGAATTTCCATTCAGTGGAAGGAATGGGAGCACACAAAGTTTGTACACAGTGATACTCAGTTACTCATAACATGGAGGACACCAGGAAGTTATATAAAAAGGGAACTAACATCAGGCTCTTGGGTTCCTTTAATTCTAAGAAGATTTATGACCATGAAATATGTGATCCCACAGTAGATTTTAATAAACACTTCCAGAATGAGCCTGCGCGGGGGGCGGGGTGGGGGGAGAGAAGGAAAGGGAAGAGAGGAAGCAGGGGAGGGGACAAAGTCACATAATTCCAAGGCTGATGCAGCCACAGTCTAGAGTCCCCAGGGGAGTGATAACATCCTGAGTGTTCTTGACCCGGAGACCCTGGATTAAAGGCCTCTGGTTGAAGAGTTGACTGCTCTCCCAGAACACCCACCATATTGGTTTGGTGTGAAGCGAAGTCTGGAGGCAGCAACGAGCCCAGCTGCCAAGAGGCGGTGGTCCCACACCCACTTGACTCTTTAACTATTCAGTTTTGGTCGACAGACTTTTCACCTCATTTTGACTCTATACAAGCATTTGAAGGAATGTTTATGTTTTCTCTACCCCTGCTCCTATTATTAAGGCTGGAGACTGGGGACAGAGAGAGACAGAAAATGAGAGGCAAAACGAGAATATATTCCTAAGAGTATCCTGTTGAATGGGGAGCACGCTCAGGAATATAGTCTTCATTTATAGATTCTCGTTAATTAGAACATATTCTCAAGAATTCCTCATTATCAGAGATACATTCATGCACATAGGCCTAAGAAGGATCCGTCTCTAAGCATATCTCACGGCTAACAGGCACTGAGTGCTTGGCGTGTGGCAGGCATTGCTCTGGGGCTTTTCCATGTATTGACTGAGAGCTCAGTTAATCCCCCCAACAACCTTATGAATTTGGTACTATTATCATGCTCATTTTACAGATGAGGAAATCGAGGCACAGAGAGGCTAAGAAAACCTGCCCAAGGTCACATAGCAATGGAGCCAGGATGTACCTCTAGGCAGCCTTAACCACCCTACTACACTGTCTCTCCTATAAACACAGGCATCTATAAGAAGAGTATATTTGGGAACATAAAAGATTCTTATGAAGATATTTTTCTGAGTCTCAGCTACAGCAGCAGCAGTGGCAAAAATGGAACAAACTCAAAAGTCCTTAAGAAAAGAAAATGGAAACTTCAACTAAAATGAAATGATTAAAAAGAAAGAAATATGGTTAGCCACGTGGTAGAAGGGCTTTTGGAGAATGGGCTGGTTTCCCTGTGAGTCTTGGCTGTTTCCCAGCCCCGTGACCTGCGTTGGTCACTCAACATCCTGAATTTGGACTAGCATTGTGCTAATACAGTAGCCAGTGGACACAGGTGGCGTTTTAGGTTTAAATTCATTAAGATTAGATAAAATTAAAAATACAGTTTTTCAGGCACACTAGCCACATTTTGAGTGATCAACAGCCACATGTGATCAGTGGCTACCATACTGGATGGAGCAGATATAGAACATTTCCATCATCATAGAAAGTTCTACTGGACAGGGCTTTCTGCTCTGGTCTCTCAGGTCTCTCCTTGCTCCAACATTCTGTGATTCCATGAGAGAGCCTGTGTGCCGAGGGGATGTTGGGTATTGGGTAGGAATAAGCTCTCATCTTTACAGCTGCAGAAACTGGAGTACCAGGGAAGTCACCAAACAAAGACTAAAATGCAGGAGGCTGCTCTTGCAAGGATGACCTCTCATCTTTTGTCTTCCTAGTCCAAAGACAGAAGCAGAACGTCTGTCCAACTACCACGTAGTAACACAGTAGCCCTTTTCACTTTTACAACTCAGTTCATTGGCTAAAAGCAGGTTGGCCCTTTCAAGGTCCTACTTCTCCTCTTTAACGGAACCAAAGGCCAAGGAATAAGTAATGTGTCAGAAATATGCACCCGGCACTTTACCGTGTCAAAATTAACCTACCTCTCCCAGCTACCCCCAGGCCATCCCGGGCTGCCTGCCATCTTAGAAACCTCCTCACCAGCCACTGCCAGAGTGGATGGATCCGGGCAAATGCCTGCCCTTCCCTGAGCATGAAGGAAGATCCATCCTTATGGTGCCTATCCTTGCAGGCAGGGTCTGGATTTCCAAATTCAGGCCACAGAGCAGCCGGCAGCGCAGGCTGCACACAGGACGCACGGCAGCCGGCCTAATGGAAGCTTCACGGAGCTGGCCTGATTTATATTTTATTCTAAACTAATTGAGGGTTGATGCAAAAGAAAGGAAAACATCTTTGAAGTCCTGTTTTTCAGAACTTCAAAGATATTTTCCTTTCTTCTGCATCGAATCTACTTTTTTTAGACTGTTTCCTGCATGTCTGAACAAAAAAGCCTTTGTGGAGAGATTCCGATCCTGATTGACTTAAAAGAGGCTTTGAAATCAGGGGACAATTAAATTTACTTTTAGCTCCATAGAAGAGGGCATGGTATTCACTACTGTCAAGCATTGTGGGGAATCTATCCTCATAAAATTCTACATTTCCTAAATTAAATTATAAACCCATTTTTTCCCTGGGAGAGATATAGTTTTAATGACATGGCCAGGCAAATACTATTATGGTTTAGATTTCTTTAAATACTTTCCCAGGAACAAATTCTAATAGCTTTATCTTAAGGTGCCCACCAAGTTTTATGTTTTTGCTATTTATTGGGGATATAGAAAGGAAGTCTATAGGTTACAAAGTCTTGTTAACTGCTCTACATGCTAGAAATAATCAGGACAGGCCAGAATCTTAAAGGAACAGCTCTCCTCATAGCAATCACACCAAATGAAAAGGGGAATTAAAAACAACATGCTGTATATCTATCCAAGGCCTCAACTGAGACAGAGCTGTCTGAATTTAGAGGTTTGTCCTCCCCCAGTACCTCCTGATGCTGTATCTTACCTGAAGAGTGGGCTGTCACAGCACACACAGTGATACATTCCTGACTCCTCGTTATTCAGGTAGATCCCACTGAAGGGCTGAAAGTCAATTAGACACGTCATGTTCAGGTTTCTCATTACACCAGCAGGGATGATACAGCACACTGAAATCCAAGATTAAGTCCCCAGATAAAGGAATTTTTGTACTCATTTGACAAAGCCTGAATATCACCGGAGAGAAACTTACAGTGGGTCCAATAAACAGCCTGCGAGCTTATTTACAACCCGGCCTTTATTGTGTCAAATATTCATATTATGACACTAATAATGCTTTGTATTTATATAGCACCTTTCATCCAAGAACATAAAAGTCCGTGAAAAGGCGAGAGAACAGTCCTCTGGATGGGGTGAGATCTCGGTCTCCATTTCAAACGCGTTAGTACAATAGGAATCTAGTCCACTGTCTAAAACACTTTGAAATCTCCAGTTAAACAGAGAATATAAATACATAAAAAGCACGGCTCAGTGAGATCAGAGCTGTGCCCATAATGCGCTTCACGTGGTGTTCAGGACACTGCATACTCAATACATGTTAAATGATGAGCTAGACTCTCCCAGTGCCAAAGTTACTACGTAGACAAAATGACCACATTCATTGTGGCTTCAGGAGTTCACGGGGTTTCAAAGGTCTCCTAAGAGGAACGCAAGGAGACTTAAGGCAATGAGTGAGCCAAGTCAATCGTTTCTTAAGTGTTACTTTACAAACTGGATCTCATTGGTGAAAAAAAAAAGGACCATTTTTGTCCTTTTGCTATCTCCTCTGTTAAAGCAAACTAAACAAGGGACCGGTCCCATGGCCGAGTGGTTAAGTTCACATGCTCTGCTTCGGCAGCCCAGGGTTTTGTCCGTTCGGATCCTGGGCACGGACATGGCACCACTCATCAAGCCATGCTGAGGCAGTGTCCCGCATGGCACAACCAGAGGCACTCACAACTAGAATATACAACTATATACCGGGGCACGCTGGGGAGAATAAGAAGAAAAAAAGAAAGATTGGCAACAAACGTTAGCTCAGGTGCCAATCTAAAAAAAAAAGAAAATTAAAGAAAAAGAAACTCTTGTGCAAGCCAACTATGAAGATCCATGACCAGTGTCTGGAAAAAGCACTATCCCATTTTACGGGATGGAAAGGAAGCCAAAGCACAGAATGGCTCACCGAGTCACAGAGCTGACTCAGGAAATAAGCTGGACCCCTCCGTCCTCTCTAGATTTCCCAACTGAAAAAATTCACAGGTCAGACATTTGAATTCCCTGTGGTCGTATTAACAGCACATTTTCAGTGAGTGCATAATGGACAATTTCAAATTAACCTACTGAGCCTACCATCTGGGCACACTTGGATGTGTTCCCTCTTTAAAGACCCTAAACTTAGTTGCAAAAATCTGAACAGTGGTAAGCTGGTCTTTCTGTGGTCCATCACCCTGAACGCTTGCTCCCAACGCTGGCATGCATTGGCATCTGTAACGAAGAGGAAGGTTCCCATCCCTCCCACCTGGGCTGACGAGACACACACGCCAAAGGGCTACCAGTCCTGAAGCGGATCCAGAAAAGCCTACTCATAGGATCCAGACAGCCTGAGAAGAGTCAAAATATAATTATGTCCTTGCAGGGGACAGCTGAGCAGAGGAGGTGACAAGGAATTGGAATTACAGTAATAAAAAAAAATTTCAAATGAAACGGAATCGTTAGCTGACATATTTTATGAAACGACACCTATGGTCCGCCTCCCTGACTGACTTCCCGACGTCTCCCTCCGTCCTCCTCAATTTTATACAAGTCCTGTCACTTATTTGGGGCCAAATTCAGCTTCTATCTCAACTGTTCATTCTAGAACTTGGAAATCTAGTACGTACCCAGTGCTGGGCTGGGTGATAAGGTTGCAGAGGCGGGAAAAAAAAACCCAGCGCCACAGTTCCTGCACTCCAAGAATTTGCTCCCTGGTTGGGAAGAGACACGTGGGCTGACAGGTGGCAGCTCTGATGGGGCGGTCAGCAGGGGCTGTGGCTAGCACTAGGCCCTTTACTACCAGGGAAGTTTCCATGAAGGCTTTCTGCACCAGATAATGGCTGAGATCAGGGGTTGTTTGTCTTTTGTGTTTTTTTTCCACCTTTTATTACTATTATTTTTAATTACACAGCTGATTAATGTTTATTATAGGAAAATGCCAAAACACTACACGGAGCTTTGAAGGCTGAGTAAGAGATAATCAGAAGCAGCCATGGGAGAGTACTTCAGACAGGCAGAGCAGCTTGGGCACTGCCCACGTGACACAACAAGGAAAGGTGGAGAAAGGAGAAAGATGCTGCTGGAAAGGCAGGGAGGGCGGGACCACAGGGCGCTTTGATTAGACCATGCTAAGAGTTTACCCTCTACCCTACTGACAATGGGAAGCACTGGAAACTTTGTGTGCAACTGGGTGTGCACATGACATCCAGGTGAAGAATGGACTGGAGCAGGGGCAAGCTGACAGTAGAGGCAAAGAACCATCAAACAGCCACCAACACAGGCCTGGATTTAGCTGTGGCAGGAGCAGTGGAAATAAAAAGAAGAGGAAGTACTCAAGAATTATTTAGAAGAGAGAACTGAAATGACTGACTGTACAGGGAGGGGGACAGGGTCAGAGACAGAATGACCCTCAAGATGCCCCCTGGGTTTTCAAGGTCTGTTTGATGGGCTGAAGGTTTGTTGAAGCAGAATCCGCAGGGTGATGGTAAGTGGAGGCGAGGCTTCTGGGAGGGGATCAGGTCATAAAGATGGAGCCCTCATGAATGGGATCAGTGCCATTATAAGAAGAGCCATGACAGAGATGATCTTTCTCCACCATGTGAGGATATAGCAAGAAGGCGGCCATCTGAAAACCCGAAGAAACCTCTCGCCTGTCATTGAACTGGAAGGCACCTTGGCCTTGGACTGCCAGCCTCCAGAACTATGAGAAATAAATGCTTGTTGTTCAAGCCCCTCAGTCTACAGTATTCTGCTCCAGCAGCCTCAGCTGATTAAGACAGTCTGTCGGGACCAATGGGAGATCTCCCTTCTTTGATCTTGTCAATACAACATACTTGTTGGGAACAGATGATAGACTCAAAAGAGATTATTTGCAGATAATTCACACAGAACTACTTACAAAGGTCGGGACAGGGATAATGGAAACCAACAAAGGAGGGTGAAGCACCCCTGGGCCAGTGACCATAAGAACACACAACCGCTACAAGGCCTGGGGGACAAAGGGAGGGGGCAGTTACCAGAGCCTGTGAGGCTGCAGCTCCAGGGGAGGGCTGCCTGCAGGAGCCGCGACCTGCACTAGAGGAACACAGCCCCAGAGAGGACCCTGGATCCTCATTTCTTTGTCCTGCCCTCTGATCTTGCTGGCATCTCCCACTGGCCAAACGCAATCAGGAGCCAAAGGGCAAGGGAGCTGGATACTCCTCCCAGAGCTGAGAGGAGAGTAGAACACGTGGAGAGCGGATCTGGAGGGCAGACAGAGGATGACTTGCGTAAAACCTACCTTCTATTGCCATCTGACTTTTAGTTATTGCTCAGTCAGGCTGTAAGCTCCTTCCTCATACCTAGCAGGGTGTTGGTGTGTTACTGCTGCCCAAGAAAAACACGTCTAACTGAATTTTGAGTCACCAAATAGAAAGCTTACATGTTTTACCTCTTTCCTTAGCCTCAGGAAGCTAACTAAGGCTTACTGTTCTGCAGTATTCTAAAAAGTTAAATATGGAAATGGATCAACTGAAAGGGATTTATAACATTAGTTAAAATAATGGATGATGCTCATTTTGTAAAATGGCCAAATGCACAGGGTATATTGCACCATCTGTTTGAGAATCCCACAGATTTATTCTCCTGAACATCTGGCAGCTCGTCTCCAGGCTCTGTAGCTATACCAAACCCTGCCTGGCTCTGTTCCTGAGAATAGGGCTGGCTTAGAATATTCCGGGAATACACACAACTGTACACAAAGCATCACGTGGGGCTATCTGCAATAACGGCTAATGAATTCTCTTTCTTAATGAAGGCTTTATTAAAATCCCACCCACAGGAAGTTTTCAGAAATACCAATATCTCATGAGAATCTATTGGGATCTGCTGGCCTGTCTAATGACTTTAGCATTGGAGAAGCTGAGCGTAAGACCATGATTATAAGGCCACATGCATGTGGACAGTTACCTGCACCTTGCAGGGACTGCTACGTACAGATATAAATGCTCTAGAACTTTGCAAAATGACTGTGCTGTGGTGCACTCTGTGGGGTCTGCTTCACAGATGAAAGCATCTAATAACCAAGTTCAATAGCTATATTCGTGTCTAAGACGGACCACTTGTCAAGAAACGGAGTGCTGTAAAATGGTATTATAACGAGGAACCACTGAGGACTGTTCTCTCAGGAAATGAAGGAAAGCTGAGATTGATGAATGCAGCTTAAAGAATGTTCCCACCCCTGAGCCTGCAGTCCTTCGACATTCACAAGCATTTATTTTCTGAGTGCCTACAATAGCCGGGCATCACGCTATGTGCTAGGCATGTACCACAATGGCAAACGCTGTGACAGAAAAGAACTGGTGGAACCAAACCCAGCTTGGGGCTGAGAAAGGCTTCCCTATGGGAGTGAGACCCGGGCTGAGAGCTGAAACAGGGGTTTGAACGAAGTGGGGCTGGGAGGTGATGGAAGAGGAGAGGGAACATTGAGTTCAAGAGCCCTAAGAGGGAAGGCAGCCCAGGGTGTTTGAGGGCTGAAAGGACAGTGTGGCCAAAGCGCAGAGATCAAGAGAAAAAAGGGCCAGATTTGAGGACGGGGCTGGTAGGTCCGGGCTGGAGCCGTTAGGGCCTTATCAGCCACTTTTAAACTTTCTCTTTACGTCGAAAGCAGTGGGAAGGTACTGAAGGATTCTGAGCAGGGGAGTGCTGTGGTCAGATCTGTGTTTTCAGAACATCTCTTTGGTGGCTGTGCGGAGAATGGCGAGGAGAGGAACCAGAATGGATGTGAGTCCATACATATGGTGATGGATAAAAACCAGACTGGCGGTGGCGAACATGAGTCAGTCTATTACAGAAACTGATCCAGAACACCGTACCCCTGAAATTTACACAATGTTCTAAGCCAACATGACCTCAATGAAAACAAAGAAGGATGGCTGTGAGTAGAACAGGTGAAGGCCCCTGCATGCAGTCTGACAAGCGAGAGATGCGGGCACCCTGGACCAGCACAGCAGTAGGAGCAGCGGAGAGAAGTGGAGTGACAGGAAGGTTATGAAGAGGCAGAATAGATGGGTAAGGTGTCCAGAGGAAGGTTTGTGGTTTCTACCACTGGATGGATACCGGTGCTGTGAGAAGGAGAACAATGGAGGGGACCAGATTTGCAGAGCAGACGATGATGAGTTGGGTCTTGTAGCTAGGTCTATTCTAATCCTCCCCCCTCACCTCCAATATGTCTAATCAGAAGATTGTAAATCAGTGTAGCCTACCGGTTCAGTGCCTTTTTCTCTTGTGACATAGAATTGCTCCGGAGTCAACTTCTTTTGCCACTCACTCTTGGCGAGAGACAGCTCCGGCTTTGTAGGAGACCCTGTATCATTAGATAGACATTTTTTTTTATTAAAACAAAAGCACAATGACCTTTTCTTCCTTAGCCTTTCTCCCAAAGTGCACCATCACCAGCAGAATAAGCCAGTGCCTCCCCTCTCTCCCACTCCTTCCTGCTTCACAGGGACCAGAAAGTTCCAAAACAAAATGCCTTAATTGACTCATGGGTTTAATAAGAAATGAATAATAAGTAGAGAACCAGTTTTCTAGTCCTGCTGGGGCACAGAAGCTAAAGACGCAGCCAAAAAATGAAATAATGCAGAATCAATTCTCCTCAGGTACGTAAGGGGAGAAATGGATCCTCCTTCCATGACTACGTTCAAAGGGGCATTTCCTGTCAGGATACAGCTGGGAGTAGCTGAGTGAGTGGAGAGAGAACATTGAGTTCGTGGAGATTCAACTTTTATAAAGATAGCTCTGATTTTGTTAGTCAGGGGAGGTCTTTATTAAAAAAACCTTCTTGTGTGGAAGAGACTCCTACAGCATATACTCCTGAGAGAGGAACTGAGACCCACCACAATCTCTTCTTACGCTTCATGGTTTTGTCCACATTTTGTTTTCCTTTCTTCTACTCCTCTGGCTTCCATCTTACCACTTGTATTCCAGTACACATAAACAAAGTCACCAGGACAATACTCTCTTTAGCCAAAGGGGATTAGGAAGCCCAGTGTACATAATAAGTATTATAATCATCCAACATTAAGAATTTGGAAGGATCATACAATCTGCCCAATTCTTCAACTGACCAATGAGAAAACAGAGGCCCAAAGGATTAATAACTTGACCACGGCACTGGAGAGGAAATTAAACACCTGTGATGTTACCGCCCATATAGCAAATATGTCAGATCATCATATTTGAAATTCATTTTTGGTCACAAAAAAAAGTCCCAAATAATCCTTCAGCAAGAAAAGACTTCTATCTTCATCAACAGTTTATGATAATGCACAACATGATATTTTCAGGATTGTATACTGTTGATTGCTTGTGGCTGTTTATATTTTATTAAAGGGTTTTTATCTTTTAAATATGTTAAAAGTTGCCCTTTCTTAAATACTTTTTATAAAGCTACAGGCATTTCTTTTTTACTATGGAAATATATCTCTGAAATTTTCCTATGGAAATATATCCCAGTTACACACACTTTTTCAGGCACTTACCTCTTAGGGAGCAAAGCAAAATGTATTTATGCCACAATTATTACTGCTCAGCGGCTTTCAGAGTTATCATGTGGAATGCCAAGTAAGAAATGGAGAAGGAATGATAAAATCCTTTAAATCACTATTTTGGCATCTACTAAAATAACTGTTTCAAGCAAGAATCATCATGGGATTCTAAAAGCCCCAGGTTAAACACTGTTGAAGAACAGATTAGTCACATATTTTCAAAATATGACTCCAAAGATGATTAATTACAAAGAAGAAAATGTACCCTTACAGTGAAAAATCTAAAAGCCACCAGCTTAACCAAGTAAACAAAGTCAGCATCACCAATAGTGGACAAGCTGACATCATGTGCCTCTGGGTGTGACGCGCTGAGAAGGACACAACGTCACCCCCACCTCACTGAATCTGTTCTTGGAAAGCTCACTGGGGACTTCTTAGTAAAGCCCAGGAACACTTCATCATTATCTCACTGACTTCTTGGTAGTATTGACCCACTGACAGCCTCTCTTTCAGGGAATATTCTGTTCCCTTGGCTTCCATGACACCAATCCTCTTGCCCCTCCAGTTATTGCCTTTCCGCATCCTTCTTCAACTACCCTTCCTCTAGCCATCCCTTGAATACTGATGTCTTCAGAGGGGTCTAGCTGCCCTAGGCTTTCTTCTATCATCACTGCATACCTGCCTTGTGGGTGATTTTATCCATTTAATAGCTTAAAGTATCATCTACACGATGGAGACTCCAAAATCTATTTTTCCCTCCACCCGAGATCTATCCACTGAGCTCCAGATCCACATATAATCAATACCCGGATATCTCCACTTGGATGTCCCGTCTCAAATAACATGCACAGAAGAACCTCCCTCACTCCAGCGCAACTCTGCTCCTCCTCTTATGTCCTCTAGCTCATCCACCCCATGTTTCAATGCAGAAAGCCAGGCCATCATCCATGACTCTTCTCTTTTCCTTGCACCATGCCCGATTGGTTCTATTGCCTAAACTAGTCTAGGATCTGCTCACTCTCACTTCCTCTCGGCCACTTCCTTGGATCAGGCCACCAATATCTCCAGCATAGATTATTACAAAAGTCTCTTAATTTGTACGCCCTCCACCTATCCTGACCACTTCTTTTTTCTCACTGTCCCAAACTGTTCAATGTAACATAATACTCTCAAGATAAATTCCAAACTCCTTAATGTGACTGCCAAGGCCCTTCATCATTCGGCCCTGGTTACCACCTTCAACTCCTCCCCCACATTATGCTCCAGTCCTTCTGAACTGCGGTCCTCTCAGTTCCTCAGAACACGATGTGGTTTGTTCAGCTTTTTACTTGTTGTTAGGACAGAGTGAAGACTTCTAAGATCCTTACAAGCTGGACTGGAAACTGAGAGTCTCCAGTCTCTGGTCTCATTTTATATGTGATACTCTCCAAGAAACCTCCCCTGACCCCCAAAGTCTGGGATGCAAGCTCTTCTTGTGTTCTTACAGACCCGAGTACTTCCATGATAAATCTATTTAATCACAATGATTGCAGCTTAATTTGTCTGGATGTTTCATTCAACTAGAAGCCAAAGGTCTGAATAAAACTGTCTTTGTTCGATGTACCCCTAGTATATATTATAGTGCCTTAGCATTGAATAAATATCCATTTCTTCATTCAGTCAGTCAACAAATATTTACAGAGCACCTACCACGTGTAAAACTATTCTAAATGTTGGGGATACAAGTGTAAAGAAAACAGACAAGAATCACTGCCCTGAGGGAGTAGAGGTAAAATAAACTAAATAAGTAAAGAATATGGAACTTTAGGTGATTTCTCAAAAATCACAAAAGAGATTAGAGAGTGTGAGGATGTGCATGTATATATATTTGTGTGTGCATGTACACACAAACACACACAATTTCAAACAGAGTAGTCAGGGAAGGCCTTACTAAGAAGGCAACATTGCAGCAAAGACTTGAAGAAAATGAGCAAACACATCCTGAGAATATCTAGAAGAGCATTACAGGCAAGAAGAAAACAGGTGGGGTGTGCCTGGCATGTCTGGTGAACAGCAAGGAGGCCAGAGTACCTGGGGTGGAGTGAGCAGGGGAAGGTTAGTGGAAGGGAGAGCAGAAAGGCAATGGGGTCAGATCATTCAGGGCCTTGAAGGCTATTGTAAAGATGCTGGCTTTTATTCTGAGTAAGTTTGGAAGTCACTGGAAGGTTAGCAGAGGCATGACATGACCTAACATGTTTTTAAAGGATTACCGGCTGATATACTAAAAAAAAAATAAATAAATTGAAGCAGGGCAAAGGCTGAAGCAGGGACATCCTTATAGAGGCTGCTTTAATAATCTGGCTGAGAGCTGGAAAAGATCTGGGTCAGAGTGGTAGCAGTAGAGGTGCTCAGAAGTGGTCCGATGCTAGATGTAATCTGATGGTAGAGCCAGAGGATTTGCAGATGGATCAGATGTGGAGCATGAAAGAAAGAAAAGGGTCAAGGGTCACTACTCCAAGGGTTTTGTCCCGCACTGGAAGATGGGGGAGACTACAGGAGGAATAAGTTTGCAAGCTTGGTTTTGGATGTGTTAAGTTTGAAAATGCCATTAGGTATTCAAACGGAGACGTCAAGCAGCCAGTTGGATATATGGGTTTAGAGTGCAGGGAGAAGTCCAAGGTGGGAATGTGAATTTGGGACTCCTCAGATGTTATGTAAAGCCATGAGACTGGAAGATCCCCAAGTCAGTGAGTGTAGACACAACAGAACAGGCCCAAGGGCTGGACTCTGAGGTACTCTGAAATGTACAGGTTGAGATAAGGATGACCAGACAGAAAGGGAGGAAGGAAACTGCAAGAGTGGTGTCCTGGGAGCTAAGTACTTTAAGGAAAATGGCATAATCTACTGTGTTGAAAGACCAAGAAAGAGATGACTGATAATTGACCATTGAGTTTAGAAACGTGGAGATCACTGGTGACTTGAAAAAGAGCAGGTTAGATAAAGGAATTGGGGGTAAATATGATTGGAATAGATTCAACAGGAGAATAGGAGGAAGGAATGGGAGACACTGCCTACAGATTAAGTTCTAGCGGTGGCTGGAATGGGAAGTGAGGTCAAGAGCAGTTTTTTTTAAGATGAGAAAAATCACAGTACTCTAGTATGCTGATGGGGATGATCCAGAGAAGAGGATAAATTGATGATTTGGGAGAGAAAAGGAAGAACTGTAGAGCTCTTCCTGACCTTGAGTAGACCAAATATGGGAGACCAATTAAATTGTGAAATGTTTACTGACTATATAAGCTTTGGATAATTAATCAAGGTGTCAATAAGAGGTTTTACAAAGCAATGCAAGTTTAACTGCCAATTGAATGGTGGAAACATTTTGAAATCATTTTAGGCTGGTTAGCAGTGAAAGATGTTTTTCTTGTTTGTTTTAAGAGCAAGTGAGATTAGAACTGGCTTTAACGGATGTGAACTATGTGTTTAAACACAAGTGAAGCAGAAGCATTCCATTTTAGGCAGTTCAGAAGACCGATAGAGGTATGCGTATAACCACATCTTGTAAGCCTTCAACCAAGGACGAGATGACAAAAGATGGCCAGTTCCAAGGTGAACTAATGTGTCAGAGTGACCTAAGCTGGGACTGGTTACACAAAGGCCATTCCAAATGGTGAAAAAATGGAAGGAGAGCAAGAGCAGACTTTGCTAGTAAGAGCAAACTGTCCTCAGTTCCTCCTTCAAGAATCTGAACTCCGGTCTTGAGGGGCATTTGTGAAACCTGAACCCTGGCTATCACTGCCATCAGTCAAGGAAAGGAGTAATAGAGCACATGACAAAAGCTCTCCTTACTCTTCAAGTATCTGTCACACCACATTAATCTACGTGTGTCCCTGGCTTTGACAAAGATCTTGCATAATTTCTATGAATAGCTAACAGGAGGACCAACTTTTGGTACTAAGGTTGGGATTTATAGTCTATAAAGCTCCCATTATCTTCCTATCACCTTTTGGGGAGGAAGTGGAACGGGATTACAGAAAATAGCCAACTGTCTCTTAAAAATATTGCCCTTTGTGTCTTGCAAGTGCAATACAATATAACAGTTGACACTAGAAAGTGCAAATTCGAGAAGGGCTAAAATTCAGTGGGACTCCCACGCTTCAACTATGACCCCATGGCGTAAATCCTGGATGGGTTCCCACCTCCTTCTCCCACAGCTCTCTATTTTCCACACCTATTAGAGAGTGACTATCTGTTTTTCAGACTCACCTTCTCCCTCTGCTCTAATATATTTTTAGTTTAAAATTAATAACTAACTTTTAAATTGTTAAAGAAAAGAATTACTCCTTCATCTAAACACAATACGAAAGTACATTTTTCATGGCTCTTCTAATCCTTATCCATAGCTACCTTTTACACTACTATTAATGTGTATGTTGCACCCGTGCAACAATGTTCAGACCAGTTGTGGCTCAAGCACCAATTATGCAACATTTAGCTGCAGACCTGCCAGCCTGGAAGACTCAGTCAAGAGGAGACAGACTCTGCCTTGATGGCAAAATGACAAATGGTCAGCTTGGTGCTCTCAGGTCAAGATACATGAGGTCTGCATCACCTGAAGAGGTTTCTTTAACCTGGGGCTTATGAGATGAATTGCCCCCCTACTCCCGTTCATCTGTTGAAGTTCCAATCCTCAGCATCTCAGAATGTAAAGGTATTTGGTGACTGGCCCTTTAAAGAGGTAATTAACGTTGAACGAGGTCATACAGGTGGGCCCTAATTCATATGTCTGTATTCAGACATAGAGCCCTTAAGGAGGTGATGACAGTAAAATGAGGCCATTAGGGTGGGCCCTAATCCAATCTGACTGGTATCCTCCTAAGAAGAGGAGATGAGGACACACACAGAGACATCAAGAATGCGTGCAGAGAAAAGGCCACATGAGGCCACAGTGAGGAGGCAGCCATCTTCAAGCCAAGGAGAGAGGCCTCAGGAGAAACCAACCCTGCCGACATTTTGATCTTGGACTTCCAGCCTCCACAACTGTGAGGAAATAAACTTCTGTTGTGTAAGCCACCCATTCCGTGGTATTTTATTTTATTAGGGCAGCCCTAGCAGACTAATACACTGCACTTTAGGAAACAGCTGAAGTTTGAATGAAAATTGCGTTGAGTAAATTCTGTGCAATTGTACCAAACAACAGTTAAGGTGCATGTACATACAGCACACAGCAAGGCCCACTGAGGAAAGAGTAAAGTCTCTTGGCCACCAGGGATTAGAGAGCAGGATTCAGCGTTGGTCTTCTCATCCTTTGGCGTGTCTGTATGCAGGTGTTTTACATCCTTAATGCATATCATCTACACTTTGCATGCCAGCTTTTGGGACCGCACCTCTTTCAGATTCCCTTTGCATTCTCTTGTTATTGTCACTACCAAAAGCTTGGCTGTTGCCGTTACTGTATTCGATAGCCACACAGCTCTACCTTGAACTACACTTTGATAAACTCAGATTCCTCCAGGTTCTTTCTGCGTGCTGTGACTTGCAGAGGCTTTCTTTCTTGTTGGTTACACGTTCCATGTAGTGGTCTAGCGGTTAAGATTCATCACAGGCACCTCTGCATGCCGGGTTCACTTCCCAGTCAAGGAACCACACCACCCGTCTGTTGGTTGTCATATGTGGCGGCTGCGTGTTGCTGTGATGGCTGAAATATTTCAAATACCAGCAGGGTCTGCCATGGTGGGCAGGGTTCGCCAGAGCTTCCAGACTAGGAAGAAGGACCTGGCCACCCACTTCTGAAAACACTGGCCATGCAAACCCTATGAATAGCAGCAGAGCTTGTCTGATAGAGCGCTGGCAAGTGAGAGGATGGCGCAGAAAGATGGGGCAGAGTCTGCCCTACTGTACACAGGGTCACTAGGAGTTGAAATCAACTCAGTAGCACTAACAATAACAACAAATATGTTCCATGAGATGGGTCTCCGCTTTCCATCTTTAAGGAAACCAAATCTTGCTCACTGGTTATCTCCTTCTGGTTTTGCTAATCTTTCTGGCTTCAGTTACTATACTGCCAACTGTCACACATGAATCAGCCGCGATTCAATAAATACTTGTTGAAACTAAGGGGACCTATTAGGGACTGGCACAAAAAGAATTCCCAGCTCACTCGCATCTGCCAACTAGTCTTCTCTCCACCACAGTGGTTGGACTGTTTTAACCTTATGCTCAGGATGGTCTCCTAGCAGAGCATCTCTAGAAAGAATGTTTTCCCGAAACAGATTGTTTCTGAACAATCTGCTTCTGAAGAGAAGTTTCCTCTTTCAATTTGCTCTTTGTCCATCTGGATGACAAAACCACAGCGGCCTTGCCTCTTGCGTATCAGAGAGCTCAGTGCAGGAGAACAGTCCTCTGCCACTTTCAACATCTGCTCATTTCTCTCTCTCTCAACCTTCCCCAAGTCCACGTGGGTTAAATGTAGCTACAGTTTTTGTCCTTTCCATTTATTTAGGTAATTATAACTAACATTTATTGTGTGTTTACTAAGTGCCAAATTTTTAAAATTTATTCTGTACAACGACCCTACTGTTATCATTATCCTTATTTTATAGAAGAAAAAAACAGGTTTGAGCTTACCGAGTTCAAGAAGTGCACAAAGGCACCGAGTCAGTAAGTGACATTGTTGACACTGAAGCCCTTAACCGCGAACTATTCCCGTTTGTCATTTGTTATGGATGCCTAATTGCTGAATTGAACTTTCACGGTTTACTTAAGCATTCTTTAACTGATGGACATTTGGGTTACAGCCAATTTCTGATCCTTAAGAGTAAGCTCTTAAACACCTTTGCACATATAGCTTTGCTCTTTTGAATTATTTCCTTAGAATAAATTCCCGGGAGAGGGTGTCTGATAAGTTACACAGCTCCTGTTAGGTATTGGTGTCTGGCCAAACTTTAAAGTTGCTGAAGAACTTCGGATCCCAGGGCAATTCATCAGGCTGTTTCCGACAGCACCAAGTACAAACCTGAAGGACCAGTTTCCGCTGAAACCAGGGTCCTATAAATGGGAATGAGGAGAGCCCAGCCCACAGCTGGGATGTTTCCATCACCTGTCCTCAGGAAACTAATGCTTGGCACACCGCAGGCACGAAACAAGCATCCGATTGGCTAACTAGAGACACTAAGGGGTTCTGAAGGCCATGACTGGTACTCACGTTGGATCAGCCACCACTCCATAAAGCTGGCGCTTCTATTTATTTAACACGACACTTTGAAAACGTCAGGGGATAAAGAATTCCAAGTGACTGAGCACATTTTCAGCAGAGTTAGGTATCTCTAAATGTCTTCAGTGGACACGTAACAGAATTGAATTCAGAGATGGGACAGCTGGGCAGTTGCCCAGGAAGCCAGCCCAGAGGGGGCACTACATTACCCTGAAATATATCTGAATACACCGCCACTTGACGCAGTTCTCCACACGCGACTCCTACGAATGGATGAAATGTAAAGACGCCCCAAGCCAACAGAGGTGTGAAAGGCATTTTGCACAAAACACACACACACTTTTCCCTGGTCTCACTGCCACTGACAAACAAAAAACGATTATCACTTCAAAGGGGGAACGAATTACTAGCCCGCACGTTTCTCTGGGCCCCACAAACACATATAGAAATAGACCAGGGCAGGAAGCAAAGCCACAGGAATCCAGTCTGAACTGCCTGCGTCTCCGCCACGGAGAGCAGCACGCAGAGCTCGAAGAGGGGACAAGGTAAGAGGTGCGGGGCCACCACAGGAGAGCGCGCGCGGTGTCGCGTGTCGCCCCAACCACCCCAGTTCTTCACCTGGAGTCCCGCGATGAGCGCCCGGGGCTCCTGAGCCGGACATTTTATGCAAAAAAAAAAAAAGAAAGAAAGAAAAAAGTGGGCACGTTTGGGGAGAGGATCTATATCGTTCCTCAAATTCTCACAGGGGTCGGTGGCTCCCCCTTCCGCCCCTCCAAGTGCACGACCCACTGTCCGAGACGGCAAGCTCGAGCTCCAGAGCAGCACTCAGGTCCCCAAGCCGCGGCGAGCGAAGCGAAACCGAAAGCTGGGAGGCGGGGGCAGGGTCCGCGAGGCTCGCGTCCTACCTGCGTCCCCGCGTCCCGCCCTCGCGCCAAGGCCACCGCAGCCCGCTCGGCCCCGCAAGGCTCGCCCGGGCGCCTCTCGGAAGGGCAGGCCCCAGAGTGTGCGCACGAGGCGCGCCATGACGCCAGCTGCCGCGGCCCCCCGCCCCCCGCCGGCGCCCCGCCCACCCCCCCCCCGCCGGCGCCCCGCC